>NC_139827.1:25438255-25595755 GCF_963691815.1 Echiichthys vipera
GTTGTCAAGTCCACAATGCTCATCCCAGAACCCCCCCCCCCCCCCATATCTCAAGCCTTACAGTGCTTTCCTTCTCCACCACAAACCCTTTCTGGCTTTCCATAATTAAAGAGGCTATTTTGACTGGGAGCTACAAGAAAATGGCTGCCACATTTAGTGGAAAGGACTGGGAGAGTATGATGGGATGAAGAAGAGTTGTATCCCACAGAGCTGAACATGGGGCCTCATCATCACTGCTTCTCACGCCTTGTCATGGACAGAACAGAACATGATGGTGTCAGCTTTGAATATGATCTTTAGACTTCTTTTAACAAATACACTCACATTGTCCTTGTTGAAGAGAAGACATTTAGAGGTATTGGCTCCCCCACATTACAATAAAACAAAATTAAATTACATTTTTGTCATCCTGTCTGTTTGAATATAATATGTATTCACCCTCTGTCTTAAACACTCCATTCTAGTGCCTGTCTCTTTGAGCCCCTGTCCCGCAAAAACCCCAGTCTGCTGGCTGATTTGATAGCATTTCCGGGTCTTCCGCATCTAAAATATGGCACTTGTACACAACTGACATTGAGACCAGTACAGAGAAATGGCAACACTTTTTGGGAACAGAAAAATATTGCAATTCTTTGAAAAACCACAAACAAAATTGCATTCACCTCGGTAGTATCAGGGTGGTGGTAGAAATCTTAAAGGCAGATATATTGGAACTTGGACATATAAAACCACAACTATATTCATGGATACCACTAAACATAAGTAAGAAATTATGTTTGGTCTTTGGGTGACCCAACCCTGTAAGATAACCAATCTTCTTCGTATAACGATTGTTGATTACCATCTATGCAACTAGAACAGTTTTGTACGTTGTGCTCATATCCCAACATCAAAATTCAAATTGTCTTGGCCTGAATAAAAGCCAGTGTCTTCCCTGCCTAAAGAGTTGATGGTGAACAATGGTCACGCTAATAAATAAAAAAAAGCAGGCTATCAACCGTCACTGCTTTGCCTTGCTCTCTATCATCACATGACCCACATGCTGGACGACATGTCACTGCTATAGCGTGGCCTCATTTGCATAAGACAATCACCCCTTTCGGACGCAGGGCACAAATGTTGTCTAGACGACATGCATCAGACGGGTGAACCCCCAGACACACACGCACACATACACACCCACACACACACACACATGCATACGCCTTCATCCACCCACACAGAGACATGCATAAACACCTATATCTCTATCTATGTGCATCCATTCACAGACCCTTCAAACACCCCAGACGAAGCCTCCAGCCAGGGTAAGACCATAAATCAGCTCCAGGTCTGCCTCAGCTTGATTCACATGCTGTGTTATTATGATGCCATGGATCAGGCATGAGAAAGTATTATAAATACATCACACACATGCAAATCCTTAGTGATGGAATGACAGGATTGCCCAGCTAGTCATTTAGATATGTATATAGCTCCTTAGTTTGGAGATTATACGATTGTTCTGGTCCCTGTGCCACTGAGGGTCAAAGGGACAGTTCCTTTGATATGAGATATGTGTTGATGCGATGACAATGAGTGTTGACAGTGCGTGCAATTAAGTGTATATAACTGTGTGTGCATTTGTGTTAAATATGCAGTAGTTGTGTGGATATGAGTGTGTGTGTGTCGGTATAGCTAGTGGCCAGTGGCCCCTGATTGTTTGATGTATGTATTAATCCAGCTGCAATGACTGTGGCAGCAGCAGGATGGGTCTCTGGAGAGCTGATTATATCTGTTTGTCATCTGTGGTGAGGGTGATCCTGTGACACCAGAACAACTACACAGCCTCTCTCTTCTGATGTGGGCACAAGGAAAATGTATGTGTGTTTGTGTGAAGAATTTACTTGAAGTGCTTTGCATATAACAGAGAGATCCTCATACACAGCATGGTGCAGCTGTCACTGTGCAGTGCATGTGTTATGTTAGTATATCAATTTGCATGTGTGGACTCCACTTCCTGTCCTGCGTTTCTTCTTTGCAAAAAGTGGCACCAAACATCTGTCCGCTGTCACTGTGGCAACACTCATGGTGCGGGGCGTCGGTGAGGAAAAGAAGGAGGGAGAGAACGAGAGATGGTCATTAGGGAAATAGAACAAAATCAGAGAAGACAGGAGGAGGGACGTAGAGATGACCAGGAAAAACATGTGGGTCACTCCATCGCTGTCCGAAAGGGTCTCATTTATTCTTGTTTTTTTCCCCCCACAATGCCCCAGAGGCAAACTTCAGCTCTACAATAAGACAGCATCGCCTCTGTCAGGACAAGAGCAGAAATGACTGCGAGAGCTGTTGCCGCAGACAGAAGTTAGTTATTGTTGGCCGAGAGTGTGTGCTATAACTCACCGCGGTGGGCCAGGCTTGTCTTGGCTTACAACAGTTTGCAACAGCACTAATCAACACCTTGCTATTCACACACTAAACTAGCAGCCATTAACACGTAGTCTGCTTGTTTGCATATCTGTCAGCACTTTGCAATAGAGCACGGCCCTTTAGCACATATAATGGTGGGCGGATATCATTTATGAGTTTACCAAAAGTAAAATGATCTGTATCGTGGTCAGCCTACAAACACATTCAAGCTGTCCTTGGTTTGTGAGTAATGAAGGTGAATTATTAATTAAGTAAAATTCAAAGTTATAATCATCAATATTTTAATCAAGCCAAGCCTTACTTCTGATACTTTGCATTTATTCTGCTGTAACCATCTAATGTATTTACACACATTATTTACATTCAGTCTGCATTATCCGTGGCGGAGTACGCCTTTCCCAAGCTGAATTAAAATGTATTCACAAGAAACAATAATATCAGCAAACTGAATAAAAGTCACATTTATTGCATGTAATTTGTGCATATGGGCATACTTCATGTCGTGACTTCATTTGGAAGAGCAGAGCAGCTGGCCCTGGGCAATTTGATGAGGAAATATATTTGCATCAATTTCTAACAGAGAACTGCAACTACATACGGAAGACTGGTGCTCCTATTGTTAAGGTGTTTTTAGCACTAGATAGCAGGGTTAATTACATTTTGTTTGTGGTGTGCACCACCACAGAGTGTATATAAAGATGCATGGTTTGGCGGCTCCCTAAAGATGAAGCCGAAACACCTCGATCCATGTTAGCTGCTAGGACTTGGACAAAACTAAAACATCAAATACATTTTTCTCAAATTTAGTTTCGGGGAATTTTTTGGGGGGCTTCACTTTTTTACAGTGGGAGGAAGTGGAGACATGTCGCCCATTTTTTAAAATCTTTTTAAGGACTTATACTTATATAACTATCTACCTATTCTTCAGGCCACTCAAGGCCCTTTTTACACTACTTGTCACATTCACCCATTCACACACTGAATGCAGTTGGGTAGCTGCACATCAATCATTAAATCCTATTCACACACCCGGGCACAGCACAGGGAGAAATTTGGACACTTCAACATGTGGATCGGAGGACCTGGGGTTCTCGAACCGCCTATCATCTGAATGGAGGACGACCAGCTGTCTGTCTATCTGTCTGTCTGTCTGTCTGTCTCTCTCTCTCTCTCTCTCTCTCTCTCTCTCTCTCTCTCTCTCTCTCTCTCTCTCTCTCTCTCTCTCTCTCTCTCTCTCTCATTTTAAAACTAAAATGTTTAACTGTTTAAATTACACATCACTCTGGATTTCATTGGAACTACTTTCTCATAAAGAAATGGTTTCTATGTAATGAGTGTGCTTTGTAGAATAGTTTTGTTGTTGTTAACCTTTTAAAATGTATTGTTTTCAGTGCTGTGAGCACCATAACTTAAATTATTTGGTTGGAAGGAGATATCTCAGTGAGATCTAAAAACAGGCAAATAAAAGCAATAATACAGCATCTGCATGACTGGATGCATGAGGTGCGTGACAAAATGGGTATTATTGTATTTGGGTAAACCACCACTTTAATTCTGCAAGTGCAACATCTGAATATCATTAAACATGTTCAGTCTTCTCTCTCAGACAAAATAAACAAATCAGTGAAGGGGGCACTTGAGATTATTGTGAACTGTTTGATGTTTTTCTCAAGTTTGGTATACAGTAAGTCCCCAAAGCAGTTTCAGTCAAAAGCAACTGGACTTGGTTATTTGTCTAGGAAGGCATTTCACCTCTCATCCAAGAGGCTTCATCAGTTCATGTACACATCTGACCAGGCAGGGACTGGTCAAACTAACTGGTGTGGAGATCCAGGTATTTTACCTCTCACAAGGGCAATGTTGTCGATGGAACCCTTTATGCTCCAAGTGCCACTGACCGCCTTTGGAGTGAGAGTTGTTGGTGGGGAGTAGGTTTCAACTTTGTTGGTGCTTTAGTGGGTTATAACGACAAGTCGTTGGAGTCACAGGAGGCCTTTTGTGAACAGTTGTTCTTTGAGGTTAGATTGTTGGATCTCCTATGAAGGGCTGAAAGGGCAGCATTGTAAATTGGAGATAAGTGGTGTCTCAGCCCTCCTCCTCTGTTTAGCGATGGTTTCTCTACTTTTACATAGATGGCTTCTTTTACTCCTCTTTCAAACCATCTGTCCTCTCTGTCCAGGATTTGGACATTGTTGTCATCAAAGGAGTGGGCCTTCTCCTTGAGATGTAAGGGGACAGCAGAGTCCAGGCTTGAGGAGTTAGTTCTCCTGTGTTGGGCCATGTGTTTATGTAGTGGTTGTTTTGTTTTGTTTCTCCACAAATGAGAACATTCACAGGCTTATATAAGAGTTTAATATCTTCCTCTCTGCAATAAGTTAAAATCTCATCTGCACTTCTTCATACCTCAGCACTCTTTCATTATTCTTCATATCAGGCTATCACTTACATTATAAAGCAGGTTACCATGGCTTTCCCTTTATTCCTGTGTGCGAGTTCAGCACATGCACAGAGACTGTCCTCCCCCCCTAGGCTAAGGCTGGCCTATATTATGTGCATACGAATCTGTATTAAACACTGTCACTACATGAAAACTACCATCCACAGTACAGTGGTATATGGTGAAAGTGATATGGACATACAACCTATAGAGGTGCAGGGTAAGATATACAGAATAGCACCCCTGGAGGCGGTTTAGCTTCTTGTCTTGCTGAAGGTCTTCAGTTTAACAAGCATATGGTGTTTTAACCTATTTCTTCAACTGAAAGATCTTCTCTCTAACCACTACACCACCACGCCCCAAACTACTTCTTAACTTCTTCTTCCCAGGGAACCTTTGGGTGGATACTATTGAGCCTGGATTAGCCCTGCTCGCACGCACAAACACATGCACACAAACACATATACATAAACCTGCATATGCACCACTAGTCTTGTTTTATCCACGCCTTCAGTGAGAGAAACCACTCTTTAATCATTTTATAAGATCATTTGCCTGGCAGATACGCCTCAGGCTTTTCCCATTACCCCTGGTTGCCTTGACCTAGATATGTGTGTGTGCGTGTGTGTGTGTGTGTGTGTGTGTGTGTGTGTGTGTGTGTGTGTGTGTGTGTGTGTGTGTGTGTGTGTGTGTGTGTGTGTGTGTGTGTGTGTGTGATTGTAGTTGATGGAGAATAGAGCGATAAGCGTAAGTCCATGCCTGGCTGTGTCCAGCAGTGGCTAAAATACAAATGGACACACAGACGAGCCAGCATGTGCATGAAGCTGCACACACAAGAAGCAATGAAATAGTTCACCTTCTTGCTATGTTTTACTGTACCAGCCAGCTAAAATGTACACAATTCTTTTTTAAAGTTGGAGCATCGTGGAGCGATACTGGAGCTGGGGGAACGAGCAGCGAGGAGTGGAAATTCTCACGTTCTGATACCGAGCTCATCTGCAAAACTACAAAATCTGCTCAATGAAACTAGGCCTGATTAATTATTTAATGGTAATGTTTAGGTGATTCAAAATACTTGGTTTAAATTAAAGATTGTGGTCTGAAAATTAAACATGGGACAGGACATGTGTTTTTTTCATTACATAACCAAAACCCTAATGTTTCCTAAAACTTAAGGCAGCTATAATCAATATATATATATTTTTACAATATATACGTGTATAGGTATCTAATAACAAAACAATGAGAAAGGGGTTGAGGAACCTACAGAGAATAATTACCTGAATCTGGGGTTTAAGGCAGGGTTGGCCCAAATAATGGTTCAATATAGCCAGCCTAAGCTAACAAATTAGGAGGTACCTTCAGGTGACCAGATGTCCCAATCCCCTGGAGCTGTCCCCGTTTTCTACTGTTGCACTGGTGGTGCAGTGCAACATCTTGTCCTTAATATACAATCTTTGCTTAATATGGTTGTTGTCTGGTGTCAACAACTTGAGAAAACCGGACAGGCAGCTAAATTTAAATGTGATACAGGTAGCTATAGTGTTACTAGTGCTGCAGATCATTCATTTTCAGACATCATCTGACGAATATAGCTCCTGTGCATTGCACTATGTTTAACAGTTATCGTCTATCATGATGCCATCCAGTTAGGTTCACTTGAGTGAATAAACTAGCCAGACAGCTAGCATTAATTCCATTTGTCCAATAGATAAACTTTTAACGGGAGTTGAATGGCTTTTCTTTTAAATTAATTTTGTGCAAAGGGTTGAAAGATAAAATGAGGTACCCCTATGTATTATTATTTTCATTTGCAAGATAATCCTTACATGAATCTGTATCAATCCTGTGGTCACATTTTTCACACAGACTGACAAAAGTTAAATGACTTAGTTGTCAAGCTGATGAGTCAGTCAAAGCTGATCTTTGGGAAGGGAAGGGATGGACAAGATGAGGGGGCAGAGAGAAAAGAGAAAGGGGGAGGCGATGGAGATTAAAGAGGAAGACCAGGTTCACTTAACCCAGGATAAGATTAACATCATGTGTCTGTGCTGTTCAACACAAACAAACTGACTGGATCCAAAATATGTCAATGCCACATGGATATGTTCTTTGGTAAAACCTACAGGTTCAAAATAACAAAACAAACACCTTGCATAACCATAGTGTAATAATATAGTATTATTGTATAAATATATTATTGCTATGTTCTGTTTCTATTCTTAAAATTTAAATTGATGCAAACTGACACAAATAACAAATAAAGAAGGTATATATCATTTTACTAAATTATTTGTAATACTCTTTGTCAGGAGAGATAAATGAGGACTCTCAGAGAAAGAGTCAGACAGTAAATTCCTTTTACTTGAACACTTTAATTAAATATTGTCAACCTTTATTTTCAGTTGTTTCGTGATCCCTGTATTTTTAGGTTGTACTGTGGATCATTCAGTGCAACATTTAACCCGATTCTCATTAATTACTCTTTGACCGATTAATTATACTGCTGCACACTGACGTGGGCAAATGTTTTGGGGGGTTTTTTGGAGCAAGAAGTAAACATGTTTGGATGAGAGCTTAGTAATCAGCTAGTTAGCCCCGTTAGCAAGCTGCAAAAATGAATAGCTAATTTCTTAGTTTGTCTCTAGTACAACTGAATGCTGGACAAGACATTTTTAGGAGACCAAAATGTTAACTTTAACGAACTCAAAAACACGGACAACACCCAAACCGGACAATATGTCAATGATGAAGGTCATCTTCTTATTGATTTCTATACAATCAGACTTCTTTTTGCAACCAGTGTAATCGTCCCCTGCTGGACTTTAGAAAGAATGCAGGTTTAAGGCACTTCCAATTGGCATCACTTTTATAAGGCAGAGGATGCCGCTTGTTTGTGCCTGGAAACTTACTTAGATGCTGTGGCTGGCTAATAGCAAAGACACCAATAATAACATTCAACTACTTGGCAATAACATATGTTGCTTTATGGTAAGTAGTGTAGCCTACAATTAAACAGATGATTTTTGTTGTGGTTGATTTAAACCTTGTTACTTAGATTCAAGGGATTAAAAAAAGTGTTTGGCTGATAAAACAAACAAAAAAGAGCTGGATGAACCAAGACACATAGTTGCAAAGGTAAAAAAAATAGTATGGTTCTTACTTTCTGAACAGCTACAGAAACAGTAGAGCCAAATGATCAATTTTACTGAAGCAATAAAAACAGTACTGAGATGCTGCATTATCACTTGAAAGCTGCCCATACTAAGTAGGTTTACTCCTGAATGTGTAGGCATTCTTTTACAGACATTTCCCTGCGTCTGTGGTGACAGCTAGCTTGCAGTGCCACATCAGTCACTGAGCTGCTTAGTCTTATATGTGGATGACCTCTCTGGGACACTTTCGCCAAAAGGGCCACAAAAGTAAAATAAAGCAAACATACCTGTGCTAAATATTTTTCCTGTTTAATCTGGCCAGCTAGTGAGCCATTTGGGAAAAGTGAGGAACCAGGGGAAAAGACTGTAGATCATATCCCTAATGTTCACTAATGTCTCCTTATGAATTCCAATGATTTGAAGAAAAGATATCTGCATAAACAATGAAAAAGACAGATAGATGTACATACAGAACCAATTTGCCTTGTGAATCGACAATCATGTCATCAAACAAAACACGAGCCGAGCAGACAGCAGGGAGTGGTCACCCTTCTAAGACCTCTTGTACAGTCAGACCGGCTCCTGCTCCACTCGCCTCGGGACAGCGGAGTGACGGATGGAGGGACGGAGGAGTTGTGGGTCAGTGGGGAGGAGGTGAGCATGAATCAGTGACAGCCTGAGACATGTCAAAATGGAAGGTAAAACCAGGGGACAGAGAGACAGAAAGCAAGAGAAACAGACAAGGGGAAGGTGGTGCTTTAGAAAAAGGCACAGAAGAAAAGGAGTGATTATTCCAGGAATTATCCTTTGAACCCATAAATAAATCATTAAATCGAGTCCTTAGAAAAAGATGTGAACTCGATATATCTTCTCCATGTGAGCACAGCAAACAGGTAACTCTGTTGCTGCTCATGTTCCTAACCCTTAGTGAAGAAGATTTACTTTGATTGTGTTTAAATCAGCACTGCAGCTTAAACAGTTAGGTCACCTGCTGTTTACCAGGGCAAATGTATTTATTTCGTTCACATTCTGTATCATCTACCTTAACCTGTGAAAAATATGTACTGTAACAGATTTCATCAGTGGTACTGATTAAGGAGAAGCAGTGAATATTTGTGCATATCTTGCACAAGATTCCTGGAATACTATATGTCTTTGATAGCCTTTGCTGGATGACATGCCTGAGTGTGCATTGACTGACACACACTTAAACCCAGCATGGTTTATTTTCACATTCAAGCTGCGGAGAGATAATGCTAGTTTTTAATCCCGTGGAATAACCTCTGGCAATACAAGCATACCTGATATTTCTGATACCACTTCGTCTGTCAGATTGCAGTCGAAGCTGCACTCCATCCCCGAAGCCATATCACATGCTCTTGTATCTCTTCATTCCAGTTTCAATCAAATGTTGGTTGAACATTTCACTTGATGTGGGCGAGGAGAAGCCTTGGGCAGCCCAAGGCTGTGAGGCCAGTGTTTGACTATCAGGCCTTCCGTGTATGAAATGACATCTATTATCTGTGGACCTGAGAGCACGTTAAATTCTCATACACAAGGACAAAAGGATGCGAGTTAGGACTCAGACCAAGACTAATCAATGCTCAACCAATTCTCATAAAAACATGACTACATTTCATTGTGTTGTGGCCAGCTCCAGTTATTTCTTTCCACATTCAAAGCTGGACTGAGTGAGACAACAAATTCACACACTCAACTCATCACATGTAACAGTGTGGTCCGTGGCCCAAGCGCCTGATTCTCATAACAAGGCACACTTTAGTATCTGTATGACACATTGTGCTTTCACCTGTTTGACCACTGTGCTGTGAGATGACATAGTATATGAGTCCGCATAGTAAGGATAATTATAAAAAAAACATCAAAGTTTGTGTAGAGAGGAAGTTGGAGTAGTTGAGTGGGTCAAATAAGCATAGGACTTTCTCACGGGAGACCACTGTTTGACGAAGAAAGCTGATGAGTTTGAAGGCTTGTCAGATGCCAAAAACCTGCAGAGCTGCAAGACAGTTTTACATTTCAGTGACCTCTGTCCTAGCGATCACAATGTAAACAGTAGGATTATGCCAGTCATAACACAGGGTATTTTAACACAAGTGTGTGCTTGCACTGCCAACACTGTGTGTTACTGGATGATATGGTGTTGCAATACAAGTGGAGCCAGGTTTTATGTTTTTGTTTGACTAGTCCACTTTAGTCTGTTTGTCACTTTTGCAGCCTGCTATTGTTTTTTACCCCCCTAACTTTTAAAAGTAGTCAAACATTAGCTAGTGCAAGGGTACTCAACTTTCTTAGCCCAGGGGGCCCTAATGCAGAATAACAAGAGGCCAGTTAATAAACAAACAATATAAAGGCAAATGTATCCGTCCATTTTTAAATTAATTGCCCGTTTTCAACCTTTTAATGTTTGCTGTCACTCATTTTTGCCAAGAGGCTAATCCAGTCAGATTAGTTCCACACAGGTCATGTGTACACAGGGTCAGTATTTATTTTAATTGTGAATTACAAAATGCTTACACCTGGCACCCTACTCTGGCGCAGACTTTAAATTTAGCATCACTGAGCTAGAGTGTACTTTGCTTCCATAACTTCACGTATTTGAAACAAAATATGAGGGATCATTTCAAGAAAACTGTTTCGAGAACTGTTCGCCTCCACTAATAACTCCCTCACTTGCACAGAGAAAAAATAATAAAGGGCAGTTGTACATGCCAACTTTACTTTTCTAAATAAAGCTTTAGCCAACCAATGTACGCACAATCTCATTAAATGTAAACAAAAGTGACATCTGAAAAAGCTTTACAGCATTTTCTTTCTAATCATCATTTCTCAGAGCAGTTTGCAGTGGAACTGAAGAGATGGAAAACTGTTGACAGCAAGGTCAGAGATGTTGCTGTATATAACCTTTCAATTCATTCACAAATTAAAAACAAAATTACATTTAGCCCCTCACCACTCAGAAAAAGTGAGAAAATATGACTTAACATGATTTGGCTGACCTGACCTTTTTCATGACAGCATATTTATGTACAGACAGAGAATATACATGTCTTTTAAAAGTGCTGGTCTTTTTCTATCTGCTCTCTAACTACAGTGTATAGCATGTTGACCAGTGAACACACTCTTGTCATATATATCATTAAGACATGCGAACTGTGTCGGTGGACTGTAACCTTTGCAGACACGTTGATACGATCCTCAGAGTACAGTACAGAAGTGTGAGTTGGTGGAGTATGTATGCACATTTATCTTAAGTGTGTGTATGTGTGTGTGTGTGTGTATCCATATCTGTATGTGACCCTTTTCTTCTAAACTGTCTGTGTTGCCGAATGTGCATACGCTCAGCGCATGTGGAAAAGAAAATATCTCAGGTTGTGGACAGCACTGACTTGAAAGTATGTCCTAGCACCTCATAGAATGTATATATGAGGGCCATAGAGACTATTTCTGTCACGTAATATGAAGACAGCTTCTTTTCAGCCGGGTGAACTGGGCCCTGGTCATGGCAGGACTTGTGGGGCAAGGAGGGGGATAATGTACTGTATACAGTGCATGTGTGTGTATGATAAAGACTTATCTCTGTGTGTGTTTGGCTGCTCTCTGTGTACTGTGCATTATCAATTTGCTGTATACTCAGGTCAAATGTAGGCATTCATTATGTTGTCCTGTGAGTGAAAACCCATCGTGTTTATTACTCTGTATAGGCCTCACTTTGAAGAAATGATGATGTTAATGAGTTGGCGTATGAATATAGCAGAACCTGAGACTCAAGTTTGTGCTGAAGAGATAATGAAACAACAGCTTGAGGTTGACTTTGTGGAGCCGAGAGGTCACTTCAACTATGAGAAAGGCAAATATTTTCCTGTATGAACTGTGTTTACATTGCAGTTTAGTGAGAGCACGGCAACAGTTTTGCTGGCAGGTCAAGGAAGTATACCGCACACAAGTTGTTTTTGTATTTTTTTTTTTTCATCTTTAGTCCATAAATTTTCTTCACTCTGAATGATTCATGCTTAACAATGTTTTATAAGGCTTTTTTATGACACAGGAGTGTGTTCTCTACTTTAAGATTTGTTAAGCTATGTCCCAGCACCTGTGTTCACTGTAGGAGTTGAGCTTTAAAGGTCACTGTTTATTTCTGTGCACAGATGATGATATTCAGCTTTAGGTGGTCCCAGAAGGACTCCTATCTGCCGTAAACCCATTCTAGGATCAGTGGGTCTTTCTTTTCATATATCAACACAACCGGCAGAACAATCATCCTCAATCACTCCTTTTTCTGTCTGTCACTCGAAAACCCCACACCACACTGGCAGCGCTCCCAAAAGCTAACGTGGCATCACATTCTTGACTAAACGTGCATAAAAACAAATTAGCCTGGCCCATACAATTTGCAAAGAGATGTGTGCAGCCAGCCAGCAAATAGATGTCATTCCAAACCAAGGTCATGATGGTATTGAGGCTGGAAATTTAGGATTGATGTTTGCACATGGCGAGCTCCTCCACTTTTCACTCTCAGTCTGACGGGTTTGATGAGGGCTTATTGGACAAGAGCCGCTGGGAGCCAGACAACTCAGAGAACAGAGACTATATCTCCACAACCTTGTGATTTAGAGCTGAATTAAATCCTAAGTTATCAACATTTTAATGCTTGTAAAAAAGCAATGAGTGGTTGCATCAATACATTTGAAAGGAACCTTTTTTTTTTGTGCCACATCCAGTTTTTAAAAAAAAGCAAATTAATGATTTTACGTTTTAAGACAACGTGTGGGTTAAGGACATAGTCAGTTTATACAAACATGAAATAACTGAAGAAAGTTTAATTCACAGCTTCTGGTTTGGTCTGAAATGGGAGTGTGAATAACATTGACATGCCCCCATAAATATAATCACTACATTATGCTGTACTATTTTATCACAACATATCACCTTTTAGATCGTGATATATTTCACACGTTTACCGGACAACCTCTGCCTATCTGAACTGATTACATTTTTTCAACCTGCGTGTTTTCAACATCGGCTTTACTTCCTAATTGTTTGAGGTCTCACAGATGCTTTCGATATTCAGCCGTCAGAGTATACGGCCGAAGAAATGCAGCAGAGAGAGGAAGAGAGTCTGAGGCTGTATCTGGGAGGTTACGGCCAGAACTTTTCAGAACCTGAGCTGCTGATACAGAAACGGAATAATTCTGCTGCAATGTATTTCAGTGTGGGAAGGATGCAATCGCCGACGCCAATCCCAAGAGAGACGGTGTGTGTATTACTTTGCGTTAAAGTTTCACCCCTCACTTTGACAGAGGTGTGCTGGAGACTTCTTCAGGAACCTGACGATGAACTGAAAAAAGACAACCCAGACCAGCAGGTCCGAGAGAGCAGATAATCACCGAGTGGGTATTTTGGGCCCCTAACGCTGTATTTTAGAAATAAACACATAGCCCGATGACCAGGAGAACTCAGCTTTCTTAGTCAATATAACACGCACTGAGGAATGTATTGCTTCAACACATAAAAGGTGGAAATCTTTCAAAATGTTTTTGATGCTGTATGTGTGACAATAATAATAATAATAATAGCAAAAGCAAACCTTCGCTTCCTTTCTCCTGATCCCATTAGAACCCAGTATGTAGACACAAAATTTAGCCCTTCTAGCCTCAAACTGTGCTTGCACATTTTACGAAGATGACAACATGAAGCATTGTTAATACACCAAATAGGGAACAATTCATGTTTTATACTGTTATACTTGATAACAGACACATGTATATTCCTTTTGTTTGTCAAAAAGTAGTTCTCAAAGAAATCTATGTTTGCATCCTGTAGCTTTTTATTTAAAATTCTAACTTTCATCGGAACATTTTGACCCCACACAAAACATTTAGCTTAACAATGAATTTGGCCAGCACAATTAATGCGTACAGGTATGCACTTATATGTATATTTTAACTTCATCTGAGTCATTGGGGTGCATGGAAAACATATAACATGATATAGCGGCAGAGACTTTTCACCCTGCATGGTATGTAGAGTGGTGCCGTGTTGAACGGAGCAGGGCCAGTCTAATAAGTCCCCAGGCTATGGCAGCCAGGCCTGTGGTAGGTGGATGATGGATCTCAGTGCCAGGGTACATAATGGTGGGACAGGGGAGCACGGGGGTGAAGGACAACACTCTGCCCTCTCTCCTTAATCAGATGCAGATCAAGCTAAAAGCAGCGGAGCAGCAAATCCCTCCTCTAACAGCGAGCCTCTAGACCCACGCACAATCCCCTCTCCCTTCGCCTCTCTCTTTCCCTTCTTTAGCCCCTCCTCCCCTCTTCATCCCTCTCTCTATTCTTCTGATTGTCTTAGCAACAGAGCTTAGGGAGCGAGTCAGAGGAGGAGATGGATTCTCGGGGGCCTTTACCACAAAGATCATATAGGATAAGTGCAAAAGCCCGTTGTGGCTTGTTGATAAAGTATTGATTTTTTCTGCAAGCTGCTGTTTACGAATCACCTTGCAGGGAGTGACCCCTGAGACCTTAGGGTGTGAGGTAGGAGAATATGGGGGGGCATGAGGGGGTAATGTGAAAAAAGAAGAAAGGGGATGGCAGAAAGAGAGCGAGAGATAGACAGATAAAGGAACAGAGGAGGGAGATGGGAATTGATTGGGGACAAACCTTGCTGTTAATTGTAGACACGGATCAATGATGGTGAAATGTTGAATTTGGGTGGAAACGAGGCAGGAGGCTCTTCTTCTTGATACTGGTGGACAACATATGACATTCACGAGTGTGCTGACACACTCAAATGAACGACATCTTCACTTTGATGCCCCCTTCTTTTTGTCTTCTGAGAGATCCAGGTCTTGGCCACATGATGAATATATGGAATGTTAATAATACCCTCTAACCTAGACGCTCCTTCCTGTGGTGGTAAACAATGTGGGTAAAGAGCCAATTGGAGCATCCAGGCTAGTTCCAGGGTGACTGACACAGACAATGTCCCTACCCCTTGGGGTCAAAACAAGCCAGGCAGCCACAGAGCTCTCAGCTCTCAAGTCCAGTCTGAAAAGTTTAAGCCCCCATTCAGAGCTGTTTTTTTCTTTTCCACCCCCATCTTTACCCAGTGTCAAGGTGAAGGCCTTGGATTGTGTGTGTGTGTGTGTGTGTGTGTGTGTGTGTGTGTGTGTGTGTGTGTGTGTGTGTGTGTGTGTGTGTGTGTGTGTGAGAGAGAGAGAGAGAGAGAGAGAGAGAGAGAGAGAGAGAGAGAGAGAGAGAGCGTATGTGGCCCGTTATCTTAGATAGCTGCATGATCCACATTGATCAATAGGTCGTCATATAGGGAAAATGTGACCTGGTATATTTTTATCCTGTCTGGACTATATATACTTGTAATTTGCAAAGACAGCTCATTAAAGGAAAACATTGTTTGAGGGAGGAGAATAATCCCCTGATTTTCAGTGTCAAAGTCAAACACTTTATGCACACATCCACCCACAAAGACCTCTTCTCTGCTAAGTTTTTGTTTTAAAGGTCATTGTGAAAACTGAGATTTTCAATTTTTTCATTGTAAAGCAGGTTGAGGTGTTAAATATATAAATATTGTGAAAATATCAAAATGCTCAATCCACAGAGAAATGCACACAGAAACGAGCTGTCAGGACTTCGGTACAGTTCTGATGTCACAACTAAAGGTACAAAGTGCTGTTACAGTCATTACTCAGTCACAACGATGGTACAGAGACGCTGAGAGCACAAATGTGGAAATCCCAGAAACGCTGACCAATGAGCAAACAGGGCTTTTAAAAAATAATTTAAAAATGTGTTTTTCTTTTACATCAAAGCATGTAAACATGTTCTAGTAGAAACCCAATATACAAGCATAATATATATATATATAAAATATAATACAAGAATCTGAAAATGAACACAATATGTCCCCTTTAACAAACTACCAGTGTTCGCTTAAATGTTATTTTTCTGGAGAGGACGCAGTTTGTTATGTATGATATTGCACAACAACAGACCTGCACAGCAACAAGAAAGAAAGAAAAAGAAAGGAACCAAACTGCTTGCTCCCACTATTCTTCCCTCTTTTACACCTTGTTGTCAGGAAATCTAATTTGTACCCGCAGCCCACAGAGCCACCTGGCAACATATGCAGCATGCAAATGTGGCTCTGTTTTCGGCATTGCCAGTTGTAGAAGGAGAGAGAGAGAGAGAGAGAGAGAGAGAGAGAGAGAGAGAGAAAGAGAGAGAGAGAGAGAGAGAGAGAGAGAGAGAGAGAGAGAGAGAGAGAGAGAGAGAGAGAGAGAGAGAGAGAAAGAGAGAGAGAGAGAGAGAAATTGCCCTGGAGGATTAATGACATCATTCTGTATGCACCTCTGGACTCCCACACCGCCAGGATATTACCCACCTCTGACATAGAGGGATAATGTTAGTTCTATGAAGGCACCACATTTGGGGATCTATCTGTTCTTGCTGGCGTACAAAAAATAATGGGGCTGGTTTATCATCAGATTGCATGTCAGGTTTTGTGGAAAAAAAATAAAATAAAAATTTGGCATATTGAGAATAGATGGGTCTGAGTCTGTGGGCTAGTTTAAGTGTACCGCCTCGGTCGGTGACAGTCTTATTGGCGGCTCTCCTTGCTAGCACAGCAACACAACTTGCTGCAGCGGGGAGCAATGCGTCAGTGCTACCTGCAATTACCACATATCCATCTATTGTGATTATGTTTACTGCTTTCATTTGACTCGGTGGAACAATGTGTCTATTAAAAGGAGGCACAGAGGACAATGACTGCAAGTGGGCAAATCCCTTTGCAGATGTAGGATTGATGCACCACATCAGCCCTCTCTCCAGGGGAGCAGCTATCACAAACAAAATTCATCACTGTGCCATCGAAGCTGTCGTCGGTCTTTTAGCATCGGTCTGTTGCTCAGTCTGTTGTCATCAATATATTCCAGGTTGTTTTTTTTTAAACTAACTAGTCTTTCTTTTTCACTGTTTTTTTACACTTGCTTGCCACTTTCACATGCTGAACCTCTTGACAATGCTGGGTAAAAAGGTCTCATATTGTAAAAAGTCATTTCCATGTCTTGTTTTATTACAAAGCAGGTCAAGGTGCTATATAAATACTGTGAAAATAAAAAAATGCTCAATCCACAGGGGAATGCACACAGTCTGTATTCAGAAACTGTGCCTTTAAATGAGCCTTGAGGACTTTGTACAGTTGTGATGTCACAACTATACTATATATAGGTAGAAAGTGCCTCTACAGTGCTGTTACAGTCATTCTCCGGCTGCAGTGATGGTGCAGAGAAGTGAGAGCTCTGCTGCAGAAGACTTGGAAATGCTGACCAAGCTTTTTCGGAAGGGGGTCTTGAAGAGACGTAGTGTTTCAGACTGGTGCACATTAAAATATGTATGTTAAGTATGAACCTGAAAATTAGCATGAAAATGTTTTTTGTAGTTTACAATGAAGTCTCAAGAGTGTAAAAGATCTGCATTGAGGCACGTGAGAAAAAAAAAAAACAGGATCAGTATTTCACATTTGTGTATTTTGTATTAAAAACCATGCATGGTGACAAAGATAAAAGCACAGACCTTAAATCTGACTTTAATCTGGTTAGAATATATTTTTTTCTTTTTAATGCAAAAAGCTCAGAAGTTTATGTACCTTTTCACAATGTTCATATTGTCATCAGAGATTTATCTTCTCACAGCAAACCTTTTGAGTAAAATGTACTTATCAGCACTTTTCTATCTTATCAGTTGCACTGTCACTCTGAAAGCATGACCCTGTTTGATGTGGATTGCCTAAATGTAAAGTTAATTTTCACACATGACTGGAGTGTGAATGGAAATCCAGACTTGAAGGTAAGAATAACATGAGCCAATGTCAACATAAATTGTGGTAAGTAACATCAAATATGTAGGTATTTTATTTGCAATAAATGGGCTGAATTCCCTTTGATTTTTATTTTTTTTTAAATATTTTTTTGTGCATTAACCGCTTCATATAACAACATTGTAACATTTTGTATTGCTTTCTTTTTTCCCTGAGCAAGCAAATTGTCAGAACGTCTCACACTGAAAATCCATCCACTGTTCTCACATGACGCTGACATGAAAACTGCCTGAACATTTATGGGTTGCATGTGGGAAAGGGGTTTCACACACACACACACACACACACACACACACACACACACACACACACACACACACACACACACACACACACACACACACACACACACACACACACACACACACACACACACACACACACATCTATCCTGTTTATCCTGTCCTCTGGACCCAGAGGCCCCTGGCTTCAAGGCCAGAGAAGACCAGCCTAGAGGCTATAGGCTGTCCTATCCTGTTTCAGGCCCCTCATAGCCAGCCACATCTGTTTAATGCATACATCCAGTCATGAGGTCATGAGGTGGGAATGTGACAGGGTGCAAAGAGGGCTCTGGACTTGGGGATCATTAGCTCCTACGGCTATTGGGATGTTTGCCTAACACAACTCAATAGTGAAAAAGAGGAAAATATAGTGTGTGTTATATTAGAGGAGGGTTAGATTATGTCCAAGGGTCGCCCACTCTTTTCAACAAAGGTGGTGGGCGATAGAAGCGAGAAAACAGCTCAGATCATTTACAACTATGAAAAAAATACTTGCAGACCTCTAACAAACAACTTGATCTGAATTTGGCAGGAAAATCCCCCCCTTCTCCGCTCAACGGAGCATATGTCATTTCTTGTTGAGACCCAAAGGTGAGCTGAGGAAAGAACAGAGCGTTTTTCACCTCCGGGCTCTGTCATTGAGACATAATGGGACCTGCCTGGCCAAAGGCCCTTTTTTGGTTTCCATCAAATGGAGAGGAGAATGGATCCCAGAGGAAGGTATCAATGTCCGTGCGATGTTCCTCGGTCCGGCTGAGGAATGCCAAGAACAACACAGCGGGTTTAGTGCTTAGGACTCGGAGAGGAAATTACAAGCTAAAGACACTAGATCTTAGGACATTTCCAGGTATTTAAGGCTATTAATCTGCTGAATTCTTTAATGACAATATTATGGTTAGTTGGCTACTGCTTTCCCTCTGTCTGCCTATCGGTCTGAGGACACACAGATACGAACACAAAGCACACACCGAGATCAGAATACACAGACACGTTCATACGTTCAAGGATACACTCACTCCAGCATCCTTTAAAGAAGATACAAGCAGCCAACCTACTCATTCCTTCACTACACAATATACATACAAGTACTGCACAATACTTGAAGAGGGTCGACTCTAACTGTGGCACACTGCCACTCACTGGTCTGTGAGAGGTGCTGCTGTGTCTCCTCCAATATATATCTCACAACCTCTTATTACATACACTTTCCATGCATCTCTGTTTTTTTTAATGCAATAAAAACAAGTAATGATGTTACATTTTGTGTTGACAGCAATGACGTGGTTAAAGTTTCCATTCATCAAAAATCATTTGATGTTATACAAAGTAAAAAAACCCTGCTGGGTGTTTGCAGACCTCCTACATTAAAGGTTTCCAAGTCTTGCTCTCTGAGGTCAGAGTATCATCTTTGTCTCTCTTTAACGAAGTGATACCTCATGCTGCAGCAGTGGCCATGTATGCAGAAGATGAGAGAGAATGAAAAAAGAGGACCGGAAGAAAGATAAAAGATTAAGGGATAGGGGAATGAGAGAGGGGCAGAGGATGTGCAGAAAGGGAGAGGGAGGAAGTGAGAGAGCAGCACACTGTGTGACATGTAGACAGATGGTAACCACGCTGCATAGCCGCTGAGGCACATGCGATAGCCGTGAACCATGGTTGAGCCTCCCACACCCACGCCTCTACTGTTGACACCTCTCAACATACTCAGTCAGAGAGAGGGGAGGAAGGGGGGAGGACACACAGGCAAGACACTGGTTCTTGGCTACACTGGATGACTGAGGTGTTGGATGATTTGATGTTTAAAATCTCCTTTGTAAAACTGGAAGTTCGGGAATCTGTTCCAGGAGTTATAAAACCACACTGGCATTTGTAAAAAAAAAAAATAATAATAAAAAAAAAAAATGTAAAGTGGAGCTCCATTTTACTGCATTTGTCTAAAGAGGAATGGTAATACGTTTTATAAATCGCGTTAATTTATTTTTTTGTTTTTACATGCGTAGATGTTATGTAGATGTTACGGCTAAAAAGTTTGAAAGATGACATCAGAAGTGAGTGCTTGTGGCGACCTTGGCAGCCTAGGGGATAAAGGCATCGACCGTGTTCCACAACATTTCCCAGTTCATCATTATCTCTACTGTCAGCTATCTAACAAAGGCTTAAAATGATTTAGGAAAAAGAAGACGATGTCGGTAGATATTGTGGATGAGGAAGAAGCCAACAGTTGACCCAGTATGCAATCTGTGTATCAATCGAAGATAAAGAGCACATTAAGATCCATTGTATTAAAGGTAGTATCAAAACACTCAATCAACAGAGAAATGCTCACAGCCCGTATTCAGGAACTGTGTCTTTAAACAAGCCGCCAGGATGCCTGGACAGTTGTGATGTCACAACTATACTATGGCCCAATTCCGATCTGGCACCTGCACCCTCCAGAATTTCCGAATCCTTAGGAGTTTGCTTTGGTGTTTTGGTGCATGAACAAGAAACGTTAATATAGAAAAAATATACGACAAAATATTTCAATATATCTGATGTATCTAAAATGATGTACAATATAATTGTTTAAAAATGAAAGCGCTTGGCAGGAATGTGGAAGGTACAGAATTCAAAATAAAAAGAATATGCAATACAGAGAGACAGTGAAATAAATAAAACATTCTTCCAAGCTCCTTAGGTGGCCTTTTCTTTATTTTTTCACTGTGATGTTTATAAGCTGCTTTGTTTTTGCAACATTCCCTGGAAATAAATGATTTATATGTATAAATAAATATATTAATGTACCATTTTCTACCATGTTCTAAGCTAGACAATCGTTTATTTTACCTTAAATAATAATAATGCTTTAATTCTGTCATGTGTGTACAAAAATAGTCAATCCAATGCATGTTTTTGAGGTAATGTGTTTGAGGTAAGAAAACTGATTACTATCCTTTGGAAATAACTGCGTAGAACTCAAAATTGTAACTGCTATCAGGCGTTTCCTCTGGACACAAAAGAGGTGATGCACTTGAGAGGAGTGTGGTTTGTAAGCCTGCACCGATGCAGACTCGCTGTTGGAGGGCTTTATAATCCACTTCCACTCCCCGCTAATTGGTTTGGAATGACTGTCCTCCACAGGAACGTGAAAACGGAGTGAGAGTGTGTGGGGAGAGTGTGTAGGGACTGGACTGGAATTTGGCCTACAGGTAGAAAGTGCTTTTACGGTCATTCCCCACCTGCAATGATATTGTAGAGACAACCAGAGTGCAGATGTGGAAGACCCGGAAACACTGACCAATCACAGCAGACGCCGTTTTTTTCGTAGGGGTCTTAAAGAGACAGGCGATAAAACGGAGTATTTAAGAGGGTGAATACAGGTATATTCAGACACACAGGATGAGAAAAATACAAGTAATCATTTTCGAACATTAAAGCATGTAGACATGCTCTAGTAGAACCCCTTTTGACCTAATAATAAGGAACCAGGATCTCCAGGACCCACAAAAAAGCACTAGAAGGTTAAGTAAACCCAGGAACATGTTTTTTTTTGTTTGAAAAAATAAACTCTATCACAGATTGCAATGAGTCAGAGGCCAGCGGAGCAGAGGTTAGCCTGGGTGTGGCATCAGGATTCTTTTTTTTACGCTGAATTAGACCTGTGACATTAGCAGGTGTCATCGCTTTATCTAAGCAAAACAACATTTCTGCTTTTACAGTTATCAGGCCTCTTTTTGTGCTCCATCATTCCTTTTCTCTCTACCACTCCCTCACTCCCTCCCACTCCTTTTACAGCCGCCTCTCTCGCTCTCTCTTGGTCTGGTCTCCTCCTCTTTCCCCTTCATCGTACCCAGGCAGGTTGGTCCGCGTAGTCAGTTGTGTTGTTTAATATGCACAGCCCATTCTTGCTCCTTTATTATTGTCCTACTGGCGGCAGAGGCCCTTTTCTTTGGCCAGACAATGGGCGGCGTCGTGACAGAGAGCACGGTGGTCATGTCCCATTTGCCACCCTGCGCTATCTCTCTATCCTGCCCCCCCACCCACCGTCCCCTTTTCAATAGCACCCTAATACTGTTACAGGAGAGAAAGACCTGGGAGCCTTCAATACGCCCCAAGCCTACAGGGCCACAGCTATATACATACTATTAGCATAATTATAGCCTGAGAGGGAGAGAAAGACAGATAGACAGAGAAATAGAGAGAGAGAGAGGCAGCAAAGGTGTTTGTAATGTGACAGTAGTCTCCCCCCTACCCCTCCACACACACATACACACTTGCCGAAAGACATTCTTGTAAAGGACATTTGAACAGATCTAGTATTGGATTTTTCCTGATTTCATCTGTAGCTGGAATAGTTCACTCTGGGCTGGGACTCGTGGGTGGGCAATTCTCCTGTTGGTGCCACTGTTGCCTGACTTTGAACTTGAACTCTGACCCCCGGGGTCGAGCAGATTGAAATTGAATTGAGGAGGGCTCCCCCTGGGATACTTGCCTGGTAAATGCAGGCTGGAGCAGCTGTGGTCCTGGCGGCTTGTTTACATGTTAACATCTCTTCTTATTCAGTTATGTTATTCTGTCCTGCTCACTTGTATTCATTCGTGTTCCCATGTAATGATGGGGTACTAAAGTTAGACCTCAACGAGTTTCAGTCCAAAACATCTATCATTCTTTCAAAATCATTACTTGCATCAAACTAAATGATACCATGGTTTGGTGTTTACTTGCTTAGATGTGAGGAACTTTAAGTAAAACAGAATTTCTGTGTGATTCTGAGCTGAATATTGAAGTTGTTTTTGATGTATGTCCTCGCCAAAGTAGAGAAATGGTTAAGAAAGAAACCATTTATTTTATCAAATCTCAAATTCTGTGCAACTTTGTGCAATCATGAGTTTTGTCAGGACCCTTTGGTGTCTTTTGGCACTGCCCGGGGTCACCGTGCATGTAAAATGCATGACGCTCCCGTAAGAAAGTGGTAGTATGTTATGGGCTGTTATTCCATTACATTAAAAAAATGGAAGAACAGTCCTGCATAATTTGCAATGATTAACGATCTGCCCATCATTTGAGGCTTTGACTCACACTCTTTGCAATAGTTCAATGGCATCCAATTGGAGAATTAGCACTACCAGCTGTTTATCTTGATGTAAGACTATAATATTTACATAACAGAAGTGAAAATACACAATCATTTGAATTTTTACAATTGTGATGGATTGCCTCTTATAGATATGTGTACATTGATTTTTAATGGATCATTGTCCATCACACATAACATCACTGAATGTGGTGACCTTGCGTAAAATGCAAATGTAATATCCCAGGCTTTTCTCATGCAGTTTTTGTACATAACAACGAAACGTAATGTGCAGTAATTCATGTGTATTCCACATATATTGCGTGTGTATTCCCTGTACTGAAAGCATATGATTTAGTATAGGAACACTGTATTTCACCCTACACTCATACACAAATGAACACACTGTCACACTCAGACACACAGACAGGCGATCATACCCTAACACTCATATTTTTCCTTTCATGCAGCATCTACAGTACACCACACAACAGCTCTGCAAAATAAAACGATGATCCGTTCTCCACCCACTACATGTTTTTCACAGGAAAGAATACCAAAGCAATAGAAAAAGGCAACTCCTCGCTACCACTGGCCCAGTCATCCTGTTATAGGGGCGGCTTTAAAGCATGTCACAAGACCTCATGCATAGTAAACAGTGCGGCCTCCATGGCTGACTGGTGAGCAATTTGCCTCGTAGATTGCCTGGCCCCGGGGCCTTGGAGCTATGTTTATGTATGAGCCCTCCTGTTTCATATGTATCGGCCCCGGATCATTTTCTCCCCACCCACCGACCCACCACCACCACCAACCCCCTCCCTGTTTTCTTCCTGGCAGAACTAATAGCATATACATACAGACACATGAACATTTGAACACAAACTGGACAATGTGCACAGAAACACACACACAGGCATGCATATGGAGACATAACGTAAACACTAAGAGTGATGACCTGCACAAGGGGCGACAGTGTCCCAGCAGATTACACTATTGTCAATACAAATAGAAATTTACTTTACATGTGTTGCAGCTGCTGCCGCTTGCGTGGCAGTTGTGTCTTGCAGGGTGAGTGGAGATGCATTAGAAGCATGTTGTCTGTGATGGTGTTTTCACAGCTTCTCATGTTGGCCATTCTATAACACCTTCAACCATATTTTTACCTTGAATAAACAGCTCACACTCTGTGTTGAAGCTGAAAACTGAGCTCTGCATCATCAGCACCTTTTCATAACATAATCACCAGGCCGTCATCACATGCAAATATAGATATTTTTAAACATGACAAACATTCTGAACGTTACACCGGACATTATTTGAATTTGCTGTTGCCGATGGCCTATGCTGCGAGACCGCATGCAGAGAGACAATTACGAAACTGAATACATGTAAGATGAGAATCCGAGTTCATTAACCCTTCATCGCTTCCTCTGTTATCCCTCCATCCTCCATTTCCCACATTCTTATCCCTCTCTTTTTTCTTCTCACTGGCCCTCTTATTCATCGTTTGAACCCCCACCATCCCAATCTCTGTTTAATGAAAGAGCGGACAGGTTTTATGGATGCACAAAGCCCATCTTTGAACAGAAAAAAAAAAAGATACTCAGTGTAAAACCATCTAACAACAGCTCTGCAGAGGAGGCAGAAGCCCATATTTACAGCATCAAAAGTCGGGCCGAAGATGTCCTCTATGTGTCAGCTAAGGGCGATGCATCTCCAAAGGGCCCAAAATGTAATGGGTTTCACAGGACACAATTTGTTTGATATGAAATGATCCTCTGCAGACACAAAGTGGCCCCCATTAGGGGCCAAGCAGATTAGCGCAGTCCTCTGAGGGTCCATGGCTCAGTGTCAGTGGTGGAGGACTCTTCTTATCTTTCATTAAGCGCACACAGCAGGGCGGATTCACCAGCCCAGGAAGGGGGGGGGTGCACTGAAAAAGAGAGAGAGGGAAGAGAGGGAGGGAAACAGAGATTGGCGGCGTTTAAAAAATCATTCCGACATATCATATCCCCATCTCTAATTCAGTGCTAGAAGCAAAGGAGCCGTGGGGAATGCACAGCATCTTTCTCTTCAAATGCCAAAATTGACCAGCAGGCACGGAGGAAATGAGGCTGAACACAAATGTACACACATACACTGACACACTCATCCGACGGACATAGGCATGTGAATACAAACAGGTTGGATAAATGCACAGGCAGAAAAGGAGGCATATGCAGCAACAAACACACTCACACATGCCAAGTCTTGAATACAGAAAAAAACAAACCGTAAAAATGAGACCTACTCAGCCCCTCACAGGGGAATACCACACACACACACACACACACACACACACACACACACACACACACACACACACACACACACACACACACACACACACACACACACACACACACACACACACACACACACACACACACACACACACACCAAGGCAATGGCAGCATGCCATGCGGGTTCATGCCTAATCTGTGTTTGTTAATGGTTGGCGTGTGCTAATTACTGTCACCGTGCACTAGGGGCCTTCGCTGGCCAATCACCAACTAGACTAGCCTCTGACCGGCCAATCGCTAGCCAGTCTAGCCTCTGAACCAAAGGGGCTTCTGGGAGAGAGGGACTTTCAGTGGTGGTGAAATTGGCCTTGGAACACACATCTAATAGCATGGTGTGTGTGTAAGAGAAAAGAGGGAGAGAGATGGGGATTGAAAGAGAGACATGGTGAGTGTGTGTGTGTGTGTGTGTGTGAGAGAGAGAGAGAGAGAGAGAGAGAGAGAGAGAGAGAGAGAGAGAGAGAGAGAGATGGAGGGAGTGCTTCAGTGTGTGTGTGCACATGTGGCACTATGAGGATGTGAGCCTGTCCGGCTATATGTGTATGAGCAGCAGACGACAGAGTGGAAAGGAAAACAAGGCCTGAATGTGGGCCAAGTCAACCACTCCACAGGCTCAAAGGCAGCAGTAATCCAGTGTTGACATGGTAAAAGCCATGAGCTTAGTGTCAATTAGATAGAAACAATATGCTTACTCTTCTGGAGTAAGTGGATAGTACCTTTTAAGTAGAACAAGCCAAGCAATACTTGGTTTAAACTGAAATTATATGAGGCTGTGAATATGACTTTTCAGTCCAGCCCATTATGCGTCGCCAATATTTTAAAGGTCCCATACCGTACAAAAGTGAGATATCCTTGTCTTTGATCATGAGGAATGCCTAGGGGTTATATAAAATACTATCAAGTATCAAAACGCTCAATCCAAAGAAAAATGCAAACAGCCCATATTCAGAAACTGTGTCTTTAAATTAGCCGTCAGGACTTCTGTATAGTTGTGATGTCACAACTATGCTTAATATGGGTAGAAAGTGCTACAGCGCCGTTGCAGTCATTTCCTGGCTGCAATAACGGTGCAGAGACACTGTGTGCACTGATGCAGAAGACCCGAAAAACGCTGAACAATCAGAGCAGACTGGGCTAAAGCGGAGCGTTTCAGAGAGAGGGTAACTGCATTTATATTCAGACAGACAATATGAGAAATATAATGTGTTTTTTGGACATTTAAAGCTGTGATCCGTAAGATTTGAGATACCTTGTTTCTAGCAGCTTCTTCGGTGTAGATGTAATTGTAGGCGAGCCTGTTCTTTCAGAACTCTTTTTTTCTCTTTTGTACACACACACACACACACACACACACACACACACACACACACACACACACACACACACACACACACACACACACACACACACACACACACACACACACACACACACACACACACACACACACACACACACACACACACACACACACACACACACACACACACACACACACACACACACACACACATGCACACGCCAATGCATGTCAGCTTGCGCCTTATGAAGACATTCAAGCAATTATAGTAAAATCAAGTTCAGCTGTGAATCCTTTGATCTGTGTAGGTTCATCAATGTCTGTAGGAGGACCCAGCAGGAGCAGTCTAGAAGCACCATTAGGGTCCTGAAGAAATTCTACTTCTGTAATAATCAGAGCCAATAGATGGACTAATTTCACCATTAACAGGCTAAAAATCTAACAATCTAACATAAACAATAGATTCCAAAATGGAGACCATAAAAGAAGTAATCAAACTCAATGTGCAGGCATAACCCCCCTTACACAGCAGTTGGAAGTTCCCAATTTCCGATTACAATGAAACGCAGCATACGCTTCAGTGACGAGCTCCACCTGGGCAGACCAGCCGGTGCTGACTGATGTAAACAGCTTCACTAACATGGCGGCCTATTTACATTTTGCGAAGGGAATGTCCCCACAGACACTCAGAGCTTTCATTTATGGCTCATATGATCAACCACCATTGTCACTCTTGGATAGATAGTAACTTCACAGACAATGAACTAGATGAAAATATCATGGATTATATCTTTAAAGTATCTAAACATCTTCTAGCAGAAACCTCAATTACAAGTATGAACCTGAAAATTAACGTATCAATTTGAGATTCACACTTTGGTAGTGTGGCCATCAAGGTAGGGTTTTACCACCATTTTGCACTGGATTCATATTCTACCCTCAGAGGCTAGATGTCCTTATTACATTTCAGTAACTCAGAATGGTTTTCTGGGCCATGACAATCTCAAACCATGCAGACCACTATCATTCAGCATTGTTGAAAGAGGAGAGATACAAAGGGTGGAACCATCTTTGACATTCCTGGAATGGCCCTGAAGATATATGAGGGGAGGTGGTGCATGTGTGCGTACATACAGTATGTGTGTATGTTTGTATAAATGGCTGCTTTGCTCCTCTGATAATGTCATGGTACCAGCCGAGGCCAGAGGGTACGAGGGGGAGAGCATCATGTGATTTGTCGATGGTTACGCTATTTTAAACGATAGTGAGCGTCCATTTACAGCAGTCGCCTACTGATGCTGCCCCGGAGGGGTATGAGGCACAAAGACACCTGCATGTAAACAAGACATCTATTTAAAGGGGCAGTACATGCATGCATACGGACAATGATCCAGTTTTTATTTACATTTTATTCATAGAATGCTTGTCAAGATACTAAAAGATGCTTTACACGAGAAGATCTGAGAGAACTATAAATAGACAAGATAGAACAGGACATTAAATCAAAAATTGAAAGCAGTTCCAAAATGGTGAGTTTAGAGTAATTTCATTAAGATTAGTGCAGTCATGGGTATGTTTGAGGAGAGAGTTCCAGAGGGTGAAGTTCAGCCTGGTCCTGGATGGTGCACTGCAGATAGGATGTTAGCGTCAGAGGAACATAGGCTGCAGGAGGGACTGCAGCTGTAGAGAAGGTCAGTGAAAGAGCAGGGGAGCCTGGTTATGGAGGGCTTTGTGAGTTAAGAGAAGGACCTTGAATGCAGAGTACAATGTGCACATATGCTGGCTGCACTGTATTGTTAACTTAAGGAAGATCAGAGGAATTAATTTCCCATTTCCATCAATGGATCATATGTTGAAATTGTGGATAGTTTTAGATTTCTCTGTTTACACATCAGAGACTCCCTCACAAGGTCTTTCTACACCAACTGCATCCTCAAGCAGACACAACAGAGATTGTATTTTCTGAGGTGTCTCAAGAGTTTTGGTATGAGGACTTTTATCGCAGTACCATCGAGAGTGTCTTGACAGGCTCTATTACAGTGTGGTTTGGCATCCTGACTGCTCAGGACCACAGACTGCTTCAAAGGATTGTAAAGACATCAGCGGCAGCAAGAATCCTTGGCACAGAACTACTGCAACTTCATAACATTTACACCACCCACTACAAAAGGAAAGTCGAGAACATCAGTGAGGACACCAGGCACCCGGATCACAGTCTGTTCTCGCTCCTTCCATCACTTTCCACAGGCTGGTTGTTGACCGTCTGACGCTCACATATGCACCTCACTTGTTGTGTTATTGTGTACTGTATATTGAGTATGAACCACTGTGTACGTGTGTCCCTTGTGATAAGGCAGAGAGAGCCAGAGTACAATCATTTAATTGTACTTCTAATACACATGATAATAAAGTTCAACGTTGAACTGTTCAGAAAAAAAATACACACATATTTTAAGCATTGCTATCAGCATGACTCTATGGATGGTGAGGTCAGTGTGTTTGTCAGTTCACTACTTTGGTCGAGCCTTTAACATCATAACAACTACTGAATGGATTGTTATGAAATTTTGTTCATACATTAATGTTCCAGACGATTCTATTGAATTTGACCATCCTCTTTCCCCATTAAGGTGAACATTTGGATTTCTGCGTAAAATGTTTGGATAAAAATTGTATGGATTCCCATGCAATTTTTGGCACGTCTATTAACGTTGTTCAGAGAGTGAATCCTAATGACTTCGGTGATCCCCTCAATTTTGTTCTAGAACTAACATAAGCTTCATCCTTAGATGGTCTTCAATTAAACACAGTTAAACTTCAATTTTCCCCACCAATCTTGGAACCATCAGTCTGACGAAGACTTAGTATCTCGTGACAACTACCAATATTCTGGGGGTTTCGGTGTGGCCAGTGGATATTCAGATATCCGGGCCAAGATGTCTTCTTCTGTGCTGCGTAATTCTTTACAGTCTGATTGGCAACCTGTGATGGGGGAATGGAGTTGGAGTATAGAGCATATTGTTTCACAATCTATTTAAACAGGTATCTTTATTTGAATACAAATTTAAAAATAATTATAATAAAAAGCTAAATCGTCATCAGACAGGTTTTATCTACCAACAGCTTCCCCTGTCCACTCATCTAACTTTTTGTTCTGTACTTCAGTGTATTGTTTGCTTAAATGTAAAGGTGTGTAGGGGGAAGCCAACTTATGTGGCAAACCACTTCAGAACCACTTTTTATTTTTTCTGTTCTTTCTTTTTTTATCAGCCGCCATCGTTTTCATCTCCATGAGCGTGAGAAGGCCCTTTCAGCCGAGAGGAAGAAGGAGAGCGAAATCATGAGGCACTGAAGAAAAAAGAAATAGAGATAGAGATGGTGATGGCGTCGAGATGATTATATGTGAGCAGGTCTTAACAACCTCTCTCCCTTTGACTCCTCTCTGCTTATTATCAGACCAAACAGCCTGTCGCCGTCGATGGTGACTGCTGAAAATCTTCCTTACAAAGCGAAGACAGTTGCACTTTTCCAAACAATAGGTGAAGGCTTGCTATGCTTGCCTTGAAAGCACAACTGCAGCTCTCAGGAGCGACCTTGTGAGGTTGATCTTTAAGCATGGTGGTAAAGATGATATGTTTCAGTCTAAGTGAGACTATATTTATCTGTAATCCAAAATGTGGAGCCAATTTTCTTCCAAATAACCATGGGACGACTGCTGAACATGCCCATGAGGTACAGATCATCATAGCCTTTGCAATACATCTCTGCATTCATTTATCTACCATAATAAGGCTAATAATATCTTAGGTAAAAACATACCATGTTTCATGCAGTCATTTTTCAAGGCCTGACTTTTAAAACAAGGTAAATTGCTTCCTTCATTCTCTTGAAAACTTGAGAAGCCAAAGTTCACTGCCAGTTCCTTTCTATTCTGAAATTACAAGGGGCTTTCAGTGAGGTCACCGCACTGTCATATGAATAATAGATTTTAATTGATTTAACCTGGTCCTGAAGTGGGCTAAAACGCAAGCCCTGTCACTTTCAGAGGGCAGCAAGAGGGGAGCATGGTCCAGCACACATCTTTAAAAGCCCCTAGACGTGAGTCCGGGATGAAATATTTACGCTGCAGTGAGGACTGACCTCCTGCTGCAAAACCACGTTGTGATCTCCGATTGATTTCTGACAAGACAATTGGGGCGAGACAAAATGCATCGAAGCACTGTCCAGTTAAACTTGCAAACTCCCACACTGACATCACATTGTTCTGAAGTGACCTTGTGAAAATCAGAATGGTCATCCGCATTTAACTATAAATAAATGTGATGGAATTGAAAAGGCTGCTTCTGAGCTCTCAATGGTTTCAAGAGTTTCGTGAGGATGAAGCTATTTGATGCAAACTATTTAGTAATGTGATTATATCAGTCAAGTGGACATTCAAATGTTGCTTTGAACATCCTGCCTGCTATATGGACAGATTTACCCTTAAGAAACGATCCCTGAATAGTTGGCTTTCCAAGAATGAATGCTGAGAAATTATTAAAGGTTGTGAGATTTTCATGTTGTGTTTAATTATAAAGCTGGTCAAGGTGCTATATAAATACTAAGTACCAAAACACTCAATCCACAGAGAAATGTGAAAAGTGTCTTTAAATGAGCCGTCAAGACTTCTGTACAGTTGTGATGTCGCAACTATAACATATACTGTATAGGTAGAAAATGTCGCTACAATCATTCAACAGCTGCAATGACGCTACAGAGGTGCTGAGACTGCAGTTGCAGACGACCGGGAAACGTTGACCACTCAGAGCAGACTGGGCTGCTTCAGGAGGGGGGATAAAGAGACAGGGAGTTTCAGACTGGTGAGCATCAAAGCAGTTGTATCGTTCTAGTTGAAAACCAAAAAGTATGGACCTGGAAATGAGCATAATATGGGACCTTTATATTAGAACATATTATTCAATCTGAAATTGACTCTGGTAGAAACAGCCATCAACGGGTTTTACCACCATTTCAACATATTCTAGTAGAAACCCAAACTACGAACCTGAAAATGAACATATGTATGTGCCCATTAATATATTTGCATGCCAGCAATGCTATAAAACGACATACTTTTTCGAATGGTTGTTATAATATGTTATCATTCAGTGTACATTGGCGTATTGATTTGTTGTACATATTCTGCATAAACAGAAAGTAAAAATTCAATATTTTGCTCTATTAAAGTCTGTTGCTAGCTGATCCAACAGGCAGTGTTGAAATTATGTAGATTTATTCATAACATTAGCATGATAAATTGGTAACAAAATGAAGCAGCTACACTTGAATTATTAAGATTATGAAAAATTATAATGAATGCTTTGCTCTTGATGTGACTTGTTTTCCTGATAAACAAAGGCCTCTAATTACAGCAGAAACATCTGGGGACTTTGGTAACCTTCATTAATCTAGCCCAATCCCACCATTCATCTCCCTGCAGAGTTTCACATTAGAAAGGATAAGTGCACCAGTGACACTGCATATAAATGCGTAGCAGTTATCAGACACATTCTCTCTTCGGTTACTTTCTGGCATCGTCCCACACCTCAGGGATATTGCCCAATAAATGCCTTCTGCTGGTGCCACATCCTCTGATCTCATTGTCTCTGAGTGTTAATTGCGAGATAGTAAACACTGATTACAAGTCGATTAGCTGCTGCTTCAAACACAGTGCTACAGTTTAACTTTCCAAAAACAGGTGATGTAAGGAACTCTACAGACAAAGTTGGACATCCTTACTGATTTCCCTGTGTATTCCCAAAGGGGAGAGCACTTTGAGTTCATCTCAGACATGATAATAGAAATGCAACCTGGCCTTACACCACATATATTCAAAGTAGTTTTTTCCCCACTACACATCCATTCAGGATTTCTAAAACTATGGATTCTCCGGCTCAAATCCAACACTTCAATCCAACATATTTTGCATATGGTCACTGTGTCTGAGTGTTTTTGTTCCTGAGGGTCACAATGAGGGTTTGTGCTTATGTTTGTGTGCTGGGTGGGAGCTAAGGGTAGCAATGTGTGTATAACCCCTACAACCGGGGCCCCAGGCTTACAGAAAACCTGGCTCAGACCAAAAGGAGAGCTGGGAGATGAGACTGGATCAGTCTAGGAGTGATGGAGAGCCGTGACCAGGTGTTGTTTATGTGTGTGTGTGTGTGTGTGTGTGTGTGTGTGTGAGGTGTGTGTGTGTGTGTGTGTGTGTGTGTGTGTGTGTGTGTGTGTGTGTGTGTGTGTGTGTGTGTGTGTGTGTGTGTGTGTGTGTGTGTGTGTGTGTGTGTGTTTGTGTGTGTGTGTGTGTGTGTGTGTGTGTGTGTGTGTCTGTGTGTGTGTGTGTGTGTGTGTGTGTGTGTAAAGACGGTGATGGAAGATTTAGGATAGGTAGTGGAAAGGGGAAGGAGAGGGGTTGCTGTCAGAGTTCTTTGAAAGTTTCAGCGATCATTTGTTTAGTCGGTGTGTGTTGTACGCTATTGTGTGCTGTGTTTGGACATGAAGGTAGTCTGTGTGTATCTGCTTGTGCGTGTATGCACTTGTGTGTGTGGTGCTCCCTCTCTGACCTGCAGGATGAGTAGGGGGGAGACTCCTGCTGATTAATGGGCCTGTCGGCTCTCCCATGGTGGCACGTTTCCAAACTAAATTTGGCCACTGCTGGCTAGCGGGGTCAGGTGCAGGCAATGGAGACATTAGGGAGGGCCTGCCTCACAGCAGCATCTCCTGAGCACTGTTGGACCTCAGCACCAGGAGAACCTGAAATAGTCTAAGACAGGTCATCTCACTGAATTGTTAAAAGTACTGTTTATAATAATGGACTGTCATTTTTAAAGGATCTTTTTCACTTAAAATAATACAAAATAAAGTTCAAGAAATGTTCAGTCGACACGTGTAACAAATTCCACAGAAAGAGCTTTTGAAGTGGCCTTACATTATTCCACAGCCAGATTTGGTCAGTGATCTTCAGTGGTCATCAAAGGTCCTATATTGTGAAACATGAGATTTCCATGACTTTTTCATTATAAAGCAGGTTGAGATGCTATATAAATACTGTGAAAGTATCAAAGTCCACAGAGAAATGCACGCAGCTGGTATTTTAAAAACTGAGCCTTTGAAAAAAGCTGTCAGGACTTTTGTATGGTTGTGATGTCACAAATGTTGTGTAATGTAAACATAGTAGAAACCCAAAATATGAAGTATGAACATGAAAATTAGCATAATAGCATCAATATGACCATTCAAGGAATGGTTCAATATTTTGGGAAATGTACTTTTTGTGCTTTCTTGCATGTCTCCACTAAAAATGAAGATACTGTCAGCAGTCACCTACTGTCAGGTGATGATGAAGGGCATATTGGTCAGTGTAATGGTCAGGGCCAGAGCAGACCTTTGGATTCAGGAGCAAATTAAAAAATGTCATTATCTTACAAAAGTCATAAAGTGACATATTGTTCTCTTCATCACTAATCGACGCTGATGAAAGAGACAGCACTGTTAAACTGTAGACAACCAACTGCATCCCACTCATCCATCCCCCACAGTGACATTTCCCCATCCATCTCACAGTGCAATCAGCACTATCCATTATGTATTCTCTACTAGGTAACAAGCGCAACTTGACCAATTACAGACACAATGATAGACCCCGCAGTTAATTTTTCTCTGTGTTTTTGACAACGCTGTCATGACGACCTCTACAACGGACGGACGTCAAGACTGGTTGGCAGGTCACCCAAGGTGGGCAATGTGAGTACATAATTACAGCTTGGGAACATTTGCCCTTTGCAAATTGTATGAAATGCATAGTGGCTAATTGGGCCACTCTGACATTTGTGGAGTTCACCGGGTCATCTTTTATGTGACGGCCATTATCACTAAAGTGATAAGAGTGATAGGCCCACTCAGCTCCCACTGGTTCCTTTGCTGTATCCATAGAAATAACTGGGACTAGGTCAAGTTGAGGAAGACATAACAGTCATACAGGTCATAAAATAGAGCTTTTTATGTTCAAAAATGGCTGTTTTAAGCTAGGTAAAATTATACTACTTTAATCGAACAAGCCATATTTTGTTCAACTAGGGATTAAGGACTCCTCTCAGCTTCAGTCAGTCAGTTACTGCATATGTGTTGGGCTATGTTAAAATTATGCACAGTTTGCAGTATATATCTATCTTGTATTTGTATTTTATATGTTCCACAGCAATTGTTAATCTTGCACTGTTGTTACTTTTTAATTACTTTTTAATCACCTTACATTAGCAGGAACTCCATTTGTACATACTCTCTTATAATGACAGCTCTCTGTAGTAGTTCTAGTGGATAGACGATCACTTCATTGCTTTCTTTTTATTCTTATGTTTTTCCTTTATTCCTTAAACTTTAGTGGTCACATCCAGGTGATATTTTGCATCTTCATTCAACCCATCCTAAGGAGCAAAGGGCTGCTAAAAAGCAATGCAATGTATTGATATCAATACAATATCTGTCTGTCTGTCTGTCTCTCTATCTTTCTACTGTAACTAAGGGAATACAATTTAAAAAAACTAACAACAAAACAACAGCAACATAATTGTCTTATCCTAATATGGTTTTAGTTACATTGTGTTCTTCTGGCATTTAGAGGTTGAGTTCTCTGATAGAAAAAGTGGATTATTTATACACTGTACCTGCTTCTCCTGTAGAACCCAATTTAGTTTGAATTGATTCTCTCCACAGACTGAGAGATGATTTTTGACTTTTTACAAGGGAAATGATAAAAAGAAAACATAAGAGATATAAAAACTGTATTGAAATTGGTCACCATTTGCCCTTGATAAGCATAATTATATTGAAACACTGTGTTCATCTCTCCCTAAAAAAAGTTAAGTCAAAAGCAACTGGACCTTGTTATTTGTCTAGGAAGACGTTTCACCTCTCATCCAAGAGGCTTCAACAGTTTATTTACGCATCTGACCAGGACCAGTCCCAGCCTGGTCTGATGCCTACATGAACCAGTTGCTTTTGACTGAAATTGCTTTGGGGATAACGATGACCTGGACAAATGAGAACATTCACAGGCTTACTGTGTTTGTCTCAATTAACAGGGATCATCGGGCATTCAAAGTGACAACATCAAACCTCTTCACCTTCAACTCTCAGCTCATATCATCACGCAAGAAAAAAACAACACTTTTTACCATTTCAAATCCCTTTCTCTGACAGCAAACTTCTGCCGTTCCACCTACACCTCCCAGTTCACAGTGAGTCAGGAATGTGGTAAATCCTCCTCAGGTGGGGGAGTCGGCCCGCCAACCATCCCGAGACTCCATTCTCGTACAGACTGATAAATCTTTCCCCTTGTATCCACACCCCTACATTAAGTAAAGGTAGCACCATCTGCTCCCTATTAATTCCCCAGCAGGCGACTTATCACCTCAACCCCCCTGACCCCATGTGCCTCCTACATCCTCCCTGCTCCTCTCCTTTTCTCTCCTTTTCAAATCTCCCCTCTCCTCCCTCATTCCTGAACCCCATTCATCTCATCCTCTGCATGTTTTATACACTACAGTTGAAGAGGTTTGTTGACATTTCATTTTACTGTGCCTTAGAATAAGGATTCGTACACATACACATACATGGACACATAACCTTTTGCTAACCACTAAACTCTCCCGCCTATCCCCACCCCCATGTCCCTGTGGCGGGGTTGAGTGGACAAGTCTGGTCCTCTAGGTCAATGGAAAATGAGAAGCAGAGATTTAGGATTAAGGAGGAGATAGCTGAGGGTTCGGGAGCCTTCCTCTGGCTTTGATTAGCTCCCTTACTTGATTAAATGCCCATCGTCGAGAAAAAAAGATGAAAATTGGATGAAGGGAGAAGAAGAAGAGAAGAGAGGGGAGAGACAGAGTCAAGGCCATTTGTTTTCTCAGCTGGGGCTAGTTCAAGTGGTCGTCTTTTGGAGGCCTTTGGCCCGGGTTCACACACACACACACACACACACACACACACACACACACACACACACACACACACACACACACACACACACACACACACACACACACACACACACACACACACACACACACATAGATTAATAAAAATGGCCTGAGGGAGGACTGAGTATGTCAGAGGGTTGGCTCTTGTAAGTCCACCACCTCACTCTCTTACTTTCCAGTCCCATCCCTCACTCACTTGTTTATCCCCTCAACCTTCTCTCTCTCTCCTTCTCCTTCTCCCTCCCTCCCTTTCTCCCCCACTGACTGTACTCTCTCCCAGTCTGGTCTGTCAGGGTAACCTGACTCCGGCGGCTTCTGACATGATCCAGACCGCTCGTAGCCCCTGCCCAACACTTTCACCACCAGAGCCAGACAGTAAAACACACAGATTACTTCCACATGTTCCCCCCTCTCGCTCTCTCTCTCTCTCTTTCTCTCTCTCACACACACACACACACACACACACACACACACACACACACACACACACACACACACACACACACACACACACACACACTTTCTGTTGTTGGCAAGCATCCCCCGGGGCCACCATTGCTCGCTGGGCTCAAGAACATAGGCCACACCAAAAAACCCCAGAGTGGGTAAGCTGACCCAACCTGTGCAGGAGAGGGTGTGGGGGTTGATCTGTTGGCGTATAAGTGTGTGTAGTTCGGGTAGCTGGCAGATAAATAGTAACAGCTTCAGACAGCAGAGATGAGATGAGGGGAGAGGAAAAAGAAGAGGCCACGGTGGGAGGTTAGGAAAGCAGAGCATCATAGTGAGTTCCCAGGGAAGAAGTTCCACCTTTCCCTTCACTGATCGGTGACAGTGTTAGTAGCATCATGGGAAATATTGTCAATTGCCATGTAGTCTTGAGAGTTTTTCCTATTAGCTTTAGCTCAATATATTTATTTTTTTCAAAACAGTAAGTTCAAATCTCTGAGCAATCAGTTTTTCCTTCATAACAGATTTAAATTTCTCATTCTCGTATTTTGGCTCGTGTGCAAAAAAGTCAGTACAATTGTCTACAGTGTGCATAATTACCACTCACACGTTGCTTGCTGATCGAAGCTGATGAGTTGATTTCACTGAAATTATTAAACTCTTCATCATTTGAGCCATCACATTCAAAATTATTAAATGATCAAAATCTGTCAGATATACATGTTTATTAAAACGTAATGTAGACAATGTTTGCGATGTCTGCTAAATTGGAAAATTACCTGCCAGGTCACAGCAATGAATAGGAATAACAATCATCCACCAAGAAGATGAAATTGTTGAATACTGTGAGGGTGTACAACGTGTTGTCCTTTACTGAACTCCTGCAGGTTTTCCATTGTTGCAGAGTTTCTTTTTTTGGTGTGGATGTTATTGTGACAAATTTTCTTCTCACTGTATATGACTTTTGATAAAGGATCAAAGGGGAATTTCTGTTCACAGTACATGTAACACATTTCTAAACATATGCATTTCCTGTATACATAATTGCATATTCATTGTCTGTGTATAACAGTATTTTACAGTAGTGACTTCTCCCAGTAATTTTTTACCTGCTGTTGAAATCAGAATCTAAAAAGCTCAATGGGATACACAAAAGCATTCAGCAGGCAAAACCCATATTCTTATAGAGCAGTAAGTAGTGGGTCAACAAAAAAGTAGAACAACACAGAGATTAGTATATAAAAATATTTTCACATTGAAATATTTTACATAGCTACCAAGCCCCAACCACAGCCACTTCCTGGTTGAGTTGATCCAATAAGGAAGTGCCAAAAACTGCAGTTCTTTGAGTGTCCACTAGGAGTTTGCATAATAGAGCCATTTCTCATTGACCCCCATGTTAAAGAGGCCGTTTTCACAGCATAACTAGACCTATTTAAGACCTGGTACAAAAAAACAACAACATTCTAGTCTGTATGTTTATGTCTTATCTCCATGACAACACTGAGGGGGATGAATATTTTTGTACCAGACTAGTTTGTTTTTTTATTGGAGGTTAAAGTTTATGAATAATTAGGGGTGCTGCCTCTTAAGTGACAGTTAGACGCTGGCATTCGCTTAGCCTCGGAGGTATATATCAGCCAGATGGATGTATCTCCCTCCCCCCAATCACATCACAGCGATACCCTTATTTGGTAAGAGGAAATGAGGCGGAGTCAAAGTCTGACAAGATGGCGACTCCCGTAGGTGAGTACGATTGGATCAAGTTAAGACAACGGACCCCGACGGGTATGCTACATCCATTTTATACAGTCTATAGTAGCTACACAATGACAATCAACTCATTGAGGTGGCATTGACCAATTTACTGACAAAATAACTAGGTTTTGAAGCAGGAATTAAATGTTTTGGGTGACTTTCTATCATTTGCAGACACACAAAAATTTGCTAAAACCATTGAGAAAACTGTAACTGTGTTTTTCTAGTAATGATCTTGTAAGGAATTACAATTTGAAAACCAGTAATCCTATTACAGTAACTAAATAACACACACATTTTTGCTACTAAGTGATTTAAACGTGTTCTCATGAACAGGTCCGTACCGAATTCTACAAAAAGTTATGGATGAAAAATGTGTACAAAAAAACACGCTGAAAATCTTGCTAAGCCAGTAATGGACCAGAAAACGGCCGCGAAAAAAAACAAAACTGGAAGTGCAACAACACACAAAAAATAACAATTTTAGCCAACAAAAGATGGCAGTTAGGGTTAGGCATGAAAAGAACTTGGTTAGGATTAGAAAAAGGAAATGGATTGGTTTAGTACGGACGGGAATTGATTCCCCCTCCCCTGGCTTAAAGTCCTGTGTTTTAGGAGCCAGTCTACTAACCGAGCCTGCGTCCTCAGACGGCGGCTCGCTGTCTTATAATACATTATAGTCTTTCACTATGGGGAATACAAACACAATAAATATGTGGAAAATACACAAATTACTGTACATTACTTTTTCATTTTTATATGTACAAAAACTGCCTGATATAAATGGTGTATTTATATGACAATTGTTATAACAAAAGATAATTGCTGCCATGAAAACTTTCAGTCGCATTTAATTGTTTCACCTGTAACTTAAACATGTCCCTTCCAATCCAGCCCTTTGTGTTGTTTTAATCTGGGGCTGTTTTCCGTCTGCATACCCGCTAATGCTACATTACTTGACCAGTTTGCCCCTCACTCAGCCGTAAAAAATGACGTTGCAGACCTGATGAGCGATCAAACTGTAAACTACAGTTTGTAGGCTAGCTAGTGTGATGATGTCCTAAACAATATGAAGAAACATACATGAATAATAACCTCCATTTTCAAAGACAGTGTATCACTGTTTCTTCTGGCTAGCCTAGCAGGTATACCTGGTCAAAGTTGAACAAAGGTGAACCCTGTGAAGGTGCTTAGGTGCTTGTGAAAGAGAGGAAGTACAACTGCTTGTTGTTGAAGACATGATGTGTCTTCCCATTCAGCCGGCTTACTGCTGTTAGGTGAGTTGGAGGACTAGATTTCTATGGTGCCACAGAGGTAACGTTAAGCTAGTTTATAGCTCCAATCTGTAGGCTGGCTGCTTGTCAAACCACAATGTCCTGTTTTCTGTTTCTACATGTGTTTACTATACAGAAGATCTAATGGCAAGTGTGGGTGTGGAGGCTTTGCACTTGTCTAAAGGGGAAAGTACTAAATGATCATGTGCTGTTGTTTGCAAAACACTTTTTTCAATGTGTAATATACAGTATGTGCTTCAGCTTTGGAATAGACTTATGAAGCTGTCTGATTAGAGACTCACTAAAAAGATATTTAATTGAGACATTTAGCTTGGCCGTCTCTGGGCTTATAATCCTCATTTTATTTGAACAATTTATTACTTACTTTGTGATATTCAGGAGATAAGTTGCAACATATTTCTTATCTAGAGGGGAACATGTTCTGTTGATATATGGTATAAACTAAAATTATGAACTATTAACTATAATTTAAACCAAAGACAAAGATCAACATGTGCACAGTTACACTGAGGAACATAAGCATTAACCCAAGAGACTGGCAGGTTTCATGCAACTCTGAAGGACTTTGTTGTGTGAGGTAGGTGAAATAGAGAATGAGGTGGTGGTTGTTTTGTTTCACTGTCCTGTCCTCCATTTATGTTGATTTTTAACTGGATGACTTTAGTTGTGCTTCAGGAAAGGAACCTTTTTTTGTAGCACATTTTAATTGCCAAACCTGGGAGACAAGGCAGAACATTGAATATTGGGTATACCTGATGATGCATTCAATCGGCCTCCGTCACAGTTCGGTTCTTAACTTTTATTGAAGATTTTACAGTTTTTCATCAAACATTCTGTAAACGGAAGTCAAGCTAATGGTTTATGATGATATTATGCACTGCCTGATCTGCAGAGTTGAGTTATCTTACAGTCCCCTTTTAACTTTGCACCTGCACAGTGTTCCCTCCCTCCTCCACTATTTGTTGGCATGTGCCGTCTTGGTCATTCTGCATGCCCAGGCACATTATCAACTTGCAATTACACTCACATGCTCTATTCTGCTCGCCTAAATGAACCAGCTGGTGATACAGCAACACTGCATTACAAACACATTGACTACTTGTACTTTCTCAAATAAGAGGTCTTCCTATCACAAATAACCCTAATATGAACTTAATGCGAAGTAATGAATCTGTTCGAGTTCCATTCCAGTATACTGGAAAGTTAATAAAACAATATTGCAATTGGTAGGGAAGGAGAACCCTGCGGACCAGGCTTTAGATTAGGCCCCTAATGGCTCTGAAGCCGGAGGCTAAATTGAAATGTAAAACCCAGAGCGAGACCCTCATTCACCCTTATCTGTGTGAGTGACGAGCCTGCCTCCCCCGACTGAGATTGGGGCCATCGAGTTGGATGAACCACAATTTGCTTTGTTAGAGGTAGGTGTATATGCATGCAAGGCTCGGATCACAGTATGGAGATATAGAATGCGTGTTTAGAATGCATTTGGAATAAATGAGTGTGTTTCAAAGGTGCTCCCTCTTCTTTTTTTTACACTCTTCAATGAAGGTGTATCGAAGAGTGTTGGAGTTACAATACAACATGGGAGGAAATACATGTGTCATGTCGAAATCTGAATGCATATTAGCAATCAATAATGGAACAATTTGAGTGTGTATGCTTTCGTACATGCTGTAAGACTCTGTGCCCTAGATTGGTTGCAATAAAACACACAAACACAACATAACACCCCTCTTCCACCGCTCCTCTTATTCCCTCAGTCAACAGGCCACTCGTCCACCTGTTCCCATTATGTTATCTCGGTGATCTCTCTCTCTCTCTCTCTGTCTGTCTGTCTCTCTCTCTCTCTCTCTCTCTCTCTCTGTCTCTCTCTCTGCTCTGCCTTCCTGTCTTTCTAATACTCCTTCCTTCCTCCCCTGTCACCCTAATATCCTCCTTTTCCTTTATCTATCCTTCTTTTACCACCACTGGTGCCTCCATCGCTGACCATTCATTACCCTAATCAAATCCAGCAGCTGAACAACCGCTCACTGCCACTCCACGAGCTGTTTTTTTTTTTTAAATCCCCGGACTCATTTGCATATGTGTCCAGTTAATTAGCGTGGGGGCGCAGGTGCGTGGTGATAATCATTATTAAACATGACAGTCACCTGTGACCGTACTGCCCTCTCCAACCCTCCACATATACACACTCACACACAATGCTTCTCCCCGCTTCCCCCGCCTGACCATCATAGACTGTCGAGCATGTGGGGTGTAATTTCTTGTTCCTTTAAAATTTCCTGTTTTAAAGGTCCCCTATTTTGCTCATTTTTAGTTTCATACTTGTATTACAGGTTATATCTATCTAAGATGTTTACATGCTTTAATTTTCTAAAAACACATTATATTTCCTGTACTGTCTGTCTGAATAGACCTAAAACACTCCGTTTTAGTCCCTGTCTCTTTAAGACCCCCTGCCCCAGCCCTGATTGGTCAGTGTTTCCTGGTCTTCCTCATCTGCATTCTTGGGGTCTGCACCATCATTGTAGCCAGGGAAGGACTGCAGCATTTTCCATCTATATATAGTATAGTTGTGACATCACAACCGTACAGAAGTCCTGACGGCTCGTTTAAAGACACAGTTTCACAGAATACAGACTGTGTACATTTCTCTGTGGATTGAGCACTTTGATAGCACCTTGACCGGTTTTATAATACAAAATTACATGGTAATTCACTTTTTACTATACAGGACATTTTTATTATCTGCATGCCACACATGCATTCAGTGCTTGATCACATTTGTTCAGTAATATCTGCAGTACAACTTTTGAGGCAGTGGAGGCTGAGCAGATTAAAGAGAAAAACCAGAACGTGCTCAGTGTCTTCTGGTGTCAAAAGGAAAAGAAATTAAATAAAAGAAAGTCATTCCCCACTGAGAGAGAGAAAGGGGCGGGTGGAAGGGGATGAAGGACTATATGTGTGTTTTGGCCTGTTGACATCCTTGGGAGCGCTGGTTCCCTTACTCCATTAGCCAGGCCAAGATTTTTCTGTTGGCGTGTGCCAGTGTCAGCATGCCTGACACTGTTCTGTGCACATTTACATTTTTATTTGTGTGTGCTTCCCTCCGTCCGTGCGTATGTGTGGACGCCGCTTGAACTACAGAGGCGTGTGTATGTGTGTGTAATATATGCTTGATGATAGGTTACATTGTGGAAAGTCGATGTGATAGGGACTGACAGTTACAATATACTTACAGCAGGCACCACTTTGATTCCCACGAGTGGAGCAGACCTCCAAGTGGATGAATACTGGTTGGACAGAAGTTTTCTCTTGTTTCAGCTATTGCCATATTGTGTGGCATTATTAGTTGGTGTACAGTAACACAATCAATACTTAGCAAATCATCATGCGGTTTCTGTGCTGTATATTGTTACAAAATAGAATATTAACCAGTAAAACAAAATGTTGGCTATCTTCAAGCACAAATCACCTGCCCCTGCATTGACAAAAAATATTAAGGTGAATTTATTACTGCAAATCTTTAGAAAGCAATGTTTAACACAATCAAAGAAAAACAATACTAAATATTTTTATATAAAAGTCAATGGTGTAATTAGTTCAACATGTCACAGGTCTGTAAACAAGGTGGTAATATCTGTGCTGGGTCTTGCTCTCTAAATAGAACTGTACCACCCTCTGCTGTATGAGAGCTGACAGTTCAGTTTTTATTTCTCACATATCAGACCAATCTTAGAGTTGACTATAGGTTATTAATTTACTCCAGATATTGACCTGAACCTGCTCAGTTTGTATTTAATTAACTACAGTATGGAGTATGGAGTTAAGTACAGAATATGCAAAATTGATTGGATTATTTGATGATTTGTTTCTGTGGTTTTCCACTCAAGAAGTTTCAGTGGTGCTTTTGGATGGTTGGATATTGAGGACTAAAACTGGAATGTTGATGGACACATTCATTAATGTAACATGTTTTAAGCCCATACTAAATACTAATATACGTAGATGTATACTATATTTGAAAACATGTAAAATGTCTACATTATATTCATAATTATAAACAAGGTACATAAAAGTGATAAATTCAACTAATACTGTATGAATGATTGTATGTATCTGGGATGCAATGTGTCAAATAGCATTTACCTTAGCTCAGTATCACAGCAACACCAACCTTAAGTCCCAGACCTTAAGCCTTCGACCTCATAATGTTGCGAACAACTGTGTTGACTATATCGTAAAAAAAATATGGATTTATGGATGAATAGATTTAGTTGATTTCTGATTATTTTCTCCTTATTACAAGGGTGAACAATACCAAACAACAGTTTGTACTCACATGCATGATCCCTCTGGCAGAGCTAAGTCACTGTGCATCCAGGTACAAGAATAACCATTGGACCCCCTATTTCATTTTGATCGTGCAAACAATATTTTATGTCGTCCAACATGTAAACATATATTATTAAAACAACTACAACAACAATTGAAATAGAGTGGAGGTGTTTTAAATGTAACTAATTGTAACAATATAGAATACTGAATGTAGTTGGAAAATGTATGGGTAAATGGTCAGAGGTTTGAACAAAAAGCTCAGCACATCTAACCTAACTTTCTGTTTCAACCTCAAGAACCATTGTACTGTACAGCTCTTAGCCTGAAGTGTTTTTCACCACTGACTTTGAATAGAGTACAGCCAAGGCACAGGATCTTCTCAAGCCTCCAGGCCCTTGCCCAAACATTGCTGTTAGAATAATGACTTGACCCCTTCAGCCAGGACGAGATGGGCGTACAATTTCATTAAAAATCAGTTTTTGTACATATCAATAAATCAGGTATGAACTAAACATCTGGAACTGGATGTTTGCATGGTTTTGAGGCTGTGTACAGTTCAGAACATGCACATGAACTTGATAGGTGTATCACAGCGTGGGTAGGGAACAGCAGTACCAGCTTCCCAGTACATGGAGACTCTTGACATTTTCATCAATCCCATAACAAGGTGGAGACCCATTAGGGTTCCAATCTCTCCTGAACTTGTCGGTTTGAAACTTTGTGCACCACTTTGCGTAGCATTAACCTTTGTGTTATCGGCCATCTAACTGAAGATCTCATCTGGTATATACTGTTTGGAATATTCATAGGGTCTCATTGGATGATCCTCATGAATTGGAGGAAGGAAGTGTCCATGATTGTAGTGAATGGCCTGTGACACCACTTGATTTCTTTCTTACTAGTTACTGTGAAGGCTATGGAAGGGGGCTAAGACACCAATCAAAGATGGCCGGCTTTGGGGGTATGACAGTGGCACTGGAGCTGCTGTAGGAGGGTTCCAGCAGATGGCGCTAGAAATAGAGTGATAGTTTCCGCTCAGGTGTTGTTTGGGTGCACTCTTTCTATGAGTGCACCACCTATTGAGCCTCATGGCAATTGCAGACCAGATTTAACTGCGCATGTGTCATACCCCCAAAGCGCCGCCATTTTTGTTTAGTGACTTAGCCTCTTTCTAAGAGTCTTGGTTACTGTCATCTCCTCCTGTCCTCCTCTGTCTCCTCATCTGCCACATCAATTTTACTGGCATGCATATAACCTCTCTACTGTCCCTCTCTGAAACTTATAATAAAAAAATCACATTTTAACTTGTTTTATCTTGCTCTTAAACTCTGAGGCATTCCATTTAGATCTTACATATAAGATGCGTGTGCATTGCGGAACGGCTGGGCTGCGTGACCAGTCCTTGCTCCACCATCCGTCAACACCCACAAGATTGCACAGTTAACAATAGTTTCTATAAAGACAACCACAAAACTATTTCCACCCAGAGGAGTAGTAGGAAATAAAAAGGATGTGAGGGATCATTGATTATTTTGTGATTTTGGACCTCCACAATCAGCATGTCTTCGTTCATGGTGTCATGGTGAAATGACGTTTAAACCTGTTGACTTCAGGCCTGTCTCTACCCATTTCAAGGTGTAGAGTGAGGAAATATCATATAAATATCATCATCAAAATCTAAATTTTATAATCATGAACTGTGACAATATACTTTTCCTATGAAAAGCTTAGCGGCATTTTGTTTCTATATATTCTGACAATAAACCTGTGAGTGTTAGCTAAACCTGCCCAACTCCTGATGTCCATTGCAATGGACATCAGACTTTGAAAAAATCCTATAAAGCAATGATATGATATATGTTCAAATCTTCAAATATTATCACTTGTAACAGTTAAAATGACAGCAAGTTTGTTTTGCCAGCATGAACAGATATTTATATTTTGGATGGAAATGGGCACTTACTCCTCCATTCGTCAGTAGCTTCACCATGCTTGTCTTGTCTGATATTTGAGTGTTCAAAGTCATGACTTGATTGTGATTGGATTATCAGGCTCCAATCAGCACCCAGCATTGCTGACATCATTCGAATTACAAAGTATTTTTTTGGGTGGAGACAGAAATATGTCATGACTACTCCAATGGACACAGGGTCAGAAGGGGTTCAACTAAATGGGTTCGTTTTTCAAGGTTTCATTCAAACATTCTTTGTCTGATCTCCATCAAAATAATTTGATGTCTAAATCTGATATCTAAATCATACATGAGACTATATATAAGGGTTTGGAACACAAATGATAACACATTTGCAGTGAATCAGACTGTTATGGCCATTTAAATGTGTCATGGTGCTGCAGTGCCACCTATTGATGATATGCCATCACATTTTGGAGGATTTCTTAGAGCTGATATTTGCACCTGTCTTCTAAATTTGTTAGTGATGTCCCAATGCCATCAAAGAGTAAGGGTGATTATGTAAAATATAATATATTTTTCTGTGATGTGTTTTAATTAGATCATTAGGCATGTTAATATACTATTTAATGAAATTCAGATTTTTTTTCTGTTTGTGTGTGAGTATGTGGGGGCTTACAATATGTGTATACAGTATACTATATATACTGTATGTTATATATGAAGTTATATATATATTAAGTCAGTGATAAAATGTCATAAATGGTATATTATATATAAATGTAAGTAATGAATAATTTGGTAAATTAAAAACCCTTTTTTAAAGAAACTTTCCAGTGTAGGGGTCACCCTGAAAATAAAAAGATAAAAAGACAGTACAGACTGGTCATAGCTGGTAGCCCACAATTGTTCTTATCAATGAATGATCCATAAAACATGAATACATGTTTTAACCACCAAAAAAGCCATTGTTAAAACACAGAAACCCTTAACCAAGGTATGACTTGTTGAATTGCAATGTTTTATAAATGTCTCATTTTTGGAGCTTTAGAAATTGCAGCTGTGCTTGCTGTTTAATATCCACTAGATGGCAGCATGTTTATTTAACAGCACTGTGTCAGTGAACCCCTGTGAAAGAACTGATCCCCCTCTGAACAGCCTCTGCAAGTTTTTCCTCTCCCTACAAGTTTCTCTGTGACAGTGTTTTTATCAAGTGCTTTATTAAAAAAGCAACTTTCTTGCCAAAGAAGACAACAGTGGTGTGGGAGCATGCATGTGCAGATGCATGCATGATTATGTTGCACATATACTTATATGGAAATGCATAATATTTGAGACAAATTGTGGGACCACTGTGGATATGTGTACTTACATGTATGTGCATCTATAATATGGGCACATACATGCATATAAAGTAAGAGCATAACCTACTCATGCATGATGACGGATGGGTCCATTCATATGCATTATTATGTATGCCTTTAAGAGAATTAAATGTTGAACAAGACAGAAAGAAGTGACAGCTATGAGTGACAGTTGGGAAGGACAGATTGAAGGGACACATATTACAAAGGAGCATGTGGGGCACAGACAGAAGGTTTAGGCCCTTGTTAATTATTGAACATTTGCTGTTGTGCTTCAGTCAGCAATGTGTCACTTTAGTTCCCTGCCCCCCTCCTGCAAATAAATACAAACATACCAATAAAGATTTTCAGTCATTTGTCAAACTAGATTGTATTGTTTTGTCCAGTGTGTGTTCAGCCCCACACAACACTGAACTGGATAAACGGGTTGGAAAACTGATGACGAATGGACATACTATTATTTAAAAGGTCAATTGTAAGTCAATGAGAAACTTCAGTTTACAAAAGACGTTGTGTAAAAACTATTGATTATGTCCTCTGGGAACTGTGTTTTGACTGATTCAGTTACAAAAGACAGCACAAGCAGATGGATTTCAACAGAGAGAGGGAAATAGAATGGAATGCACATGGCATGTAGCCCAATATAATTCTGCTTCGCAATTACCTGTCTGCTCTTTACATGCTGTGCACAATTTAAATTGTTAAAGGTCCGAGATTTCCATGTCTTTTTAAATACTGTGAAATTATCAAAACGCAGTCCACAGAGAATTGCACACAGTCCATATTCTGAAACTGTGACTTTGAACGAGCCATAAGGATTTTTGTACAGTTGTGATGTCACAACTATACATAGGTAGAAAGTGCTGCTACAGTCATTCCTTGGCTGCAATGACTGTGCAGAAACACTGAGATCGAAAACAACCTTTTTTTTTCAAGGTCGTTCTTTAAAAGTTTTTTGTCCACATGGCCTCGGCTTAAGAAATATCTGCGTCCACACGAAACCAGTGAAACCGACTCAAAATGCTGTAGTACACATATGTCTGTATGTGTGTATGTTGTATGTCTGTAACTCTGCCACAGACAGAGAAGAAGAGACAGAGAAATGCTATAAACAGACACTGGCGACTATCTCGCTAAATCTGGCGACTTTACAAATCTCTTGCAGACAAAAGCGACTGGAGACAAATGTAGCGACTGTTTCGTTTTTTATTGGAGAATTTGATGGTGTTTTGGAGACTCTGATGTGAAAGCACAAATCACTCTGCACCTTCTTAGCAACTTTATTTACAAAAAGCAACTAGCGACCAATTTAGCAACCTATTCAGACCATCAGGGAAAACGGAGAAATATACAGTATGCCAAATTCATTCCCATGCATGCCGCTCAGAGTACAGTTTAGTATAAAGTCTATGGATCTATCTCTCTCCTCTAATGCAGCGTTGTTGTTCTTGTTCTTGTTCTTGTTCTTTGTCTTCTTCTTCTTCTTCTTCTTCTTCTTCTTCTTCTTCTTCTTCTTCTTCTTCTTCTTCTTCTTATGCAACACCACAGGTGTTTAACAAAGTATGCGGTTTTGCCAATCTACCCACTCTGGGATCCGTTTTCAAAAGATACAATTTTCAGGCTATGATAACGCCGGCTGCGTGTAGATGTTCGAACAAAACAATACAAAAGTTGTACCGTTACAGCGAAACACGTCTCCGTGTGGGTTGTCCGAGAGTGCAGATGAGAAAGACCCGGAAACACTGATCAATCAGAGCGAAGAGGTGGGCTTAAAAAGACAGGTGCTAAAACGGAGCGTTTCAGAAGTATGAGGAAAATAATGTGTGTGTTTGAACATTAAAGTATGTAAACATGCTCTAGTAGGAATCCAAAAAACAGGTATGAACCTGAAATGTCCACCTCATCAGTTTTAAGTTGATCATTTTGGCAAAGAGTTTTCAAATGTGTAAAATCAGTTTTTGCAGGGCTTGTGCAGGGATATTGCAAATTCACTTGGCATGGGTTAAATATTACCTCTACTATGTCTTGAGGTTGGCAAAAAAAAACAGACAACAAGAAACTCATCTTTCTTTTCTTTTTTTCTTTTTTGGTCAATCTATGAATGCTGGTGCTGCATGTTCTTTGATCTTTTCTTAGCCCTGCTCACTGGGCCTGAGGCAGCTTTTATTCAGGTGGAAAATGGAGGTTAGACCTAACTGGACAGAGCATGGTGGGGAGCAGGAAGGGGGGGGTGGGTACATCTTGTCTGTTGGTGATTCTCAGTGGAAGTAGGTCAAAGGTAGGTCAGCTTCTCCACTCACTGTGAGACAAGTCCATCCAGTTGACATTTTTAAGAGTTATGATCCCTGTTTGTGAGATATGGCGAGGAGGAGGTCAGTTCATCATCCTTGGGATTTGATTGGATACCCAAAGATGTATACATTCATCCTCAGACAGGCCGCTCTGTCACAGTGCCTGCTATTGGATCAGATCATGTTGTCCTGTAGTTTCCTCCATCCATCACTTTTCTAAATCTAGACTCTGGGTCTCCACCAGCTGAAGCTAATTCCCATGTTGACGGAGGTGTATGTTGCAAATCAAAAGGCTTCCACATAATTTATCACAACGTTTGGACTATATTTGTGTGTGTGTGTGTGTGTGTGTGTGTGTGTGTGTGTGTGTGTGTGTGTGTGTGTGTGTGTGTGTTTGTGTGTTTGTTAAAACAGGAGGAGACAAGGGGCTCTGTCTCATTCATGTCTCTTATTTCTGATCACTGGAGGAAGGTTGACTACTGAACTTATTACTGTAATCATGAATCAGGGTGTTTCATTTTCTAGGTAGTACTTAGTACGATGAGTGAATGTTTTCAGGTCCAGATTGTGAGTAACACAATACCAGGTATGAAAGTGTTTCAATGCAAAGAGGGCTCTATATCATTAACCTTGTGTGTGTCAATAACACTCTCATGCCTGTGAAAATAAATATACAAATTCAGGTTGTAGACACGTAAACCACCATTACTGTAAAGGTGCATATGAAAAAATGAAGTATGTAAATGATTTAACTTTTTAAGAAATCCTGTAGAACCAGATATATCCCTACTTCCTACACAGCTACTTCTGGAGGTCTTGCTCGGATCACACCCAATTTCAAACACACACCTGTAACGTTTCATGATTCATAATATCCCGGTGACAAAATCTGGTCAAAGACAGACAGACATATAAACACCTCGAAATATACTCAAAATCCCCTCCGTGGTAGTTCATGCTAGATGTCTCCAGGACCACATTTTGCCATGATGACACACGGACACACACAAACTCAAAAGGTGAAAACAATACCAGCGTTGTTGCCGCGGCTGGTACCATTACATACTTGTATATGAGATCTTCAAGAAGAAAAAAAGAATGCAAGTTTAAACTTTAGTATAAACATGAGTAAAAAGCTTGTGGAGGTAACAGTAAATGGAGTAGACGGATAGGAAGATTCAGACAACACATCCATATCTACTTACAGTGTGAAACTGATGGAGACAAAAACAGATTCCTTGTCTCCCTAGCTGACCTTGGTGGCAGCCGAGCTGCGACTCGAGGGCAGAAACCCAAATAACCCAGCCATGAAAATAAAAATCAATGCAGGAAGCAGATCTGTTGCCAGAAGGTAGTCCTCCAAGGTCAACAGCCATGGCCGACTGGCTATCACATTCAGTCTTCTACCCAGTCACACAAATGTAGACAAACAACAGAACATGGAAAGGAAATTGCCCAAACCAAAATTCATCATCAGCTTGTTTCTAGAAAGAAGTGGTAGGAGCCTTAATCCATTTTGTGCCCATGTTTGGACAAAAATAACCCAGCAGGATGCATCTTTTCTGTTTATTGAAGCCTAAGTGTAGTGTTAGCCCAACAGTCCACTTCAAATACTACTTCAAGTCAGTTTAGGAGCTAACACATAACACTGGTGCTTAGAGTCAGGGCTGGTTCAATAGTCTACTTTACTGACTATGATCTGAGTTGATATCTTCGTTAATTGGTGTCTTTAGTATAGTCCTTGTTTTACTGTCTTTCTGTATTTAAGTGATTGCATATAGTCAAATGAAATAGAAACCACAGCTGATATAGCAGGAATGATTGATTTGTGTCATGTTTTTAATGACAGTCAGTTTGTTTAATTTCAGGAGTATATTTGAAATACCTAAGTCACTTGTGTGCAGGCAGCACCACAAATTTTATATTTCCAACACTCTGTAGTGTTATCAGTTGTTGTTGTTGTTGTTGGTGATGGTGGTGGTGGTGGTGTTGTTAGGTCTAACCTTGGATACAAATAGGACTGTCTGAAATAATTCCGTTAATTATGTTTTTACAACGTACAGTGCTCTGAATAATTATCTGGATGGAAAGAAAAAACTGGTGCCCTGACATGTAAAACACTTTTTGCTATATGCAATGTGTGGCATTTTACAGGTGAAAAATAGTAAACAATTAAATGTTTATTATAATGGGGAGAAGCGAATAAGTGAGCAAGGGGGTGATTTCGGACACAGCAGAGTCACAGTTGCAAAAGCACATGTGTAAATAATGCAATTAAAATGAATATGAAACGTGAGAACAATTCTTTAGTCCTGGTAGTGTGCATGCTGGCTCACTTTCACACTGTCATGACTTACAACACCTCTGCTTTTTCTACAATGTGTGCTCTAAAAAGACCTATTCCATTTGGCTATGCAGTGCAGTCTCAGACTCAGTTTGCATTCAGGAGGTTTTAAATTAACAAACCGCAGAGGTCAAATCAATTGTTTACCTAGCAACACAATTATGGACATTTTATTGTAATACTTGTTGTTGAAAGGGATTCATTGTTTATTTAACTGACTGCTAAAATAACAACAATCAATAGACCATTCTCAGTAATAGGTGCAGGTGCATTCCTAATAGCTGCTTTCATTTAGTTGTCCCAGTTCCTGTATAACAGTCTGTATATTGTGCAGTTCCACTTGCCTTCTACCTCTGTGGTGCTGCAGGTGGCTGTTTCCAACATTGACATTAATTAGAGATATGCCAGAGGTAGGTAGGTTGGAATGCTATTACTATGAAGTATTAGGAGTGAATGTACTGTGTTTTACTTGCTAAATTGGAAAAAACAAAGCTAGCCAGCCGTTGCTGAAATCATTTTTAGTAGGCCTTCACCTGCGCTTTTACTGCCAGGACAAGTCAGAATACTCACTGAGAGAAAAGCACTGACCGCAAGATGTTGTGGTCACACCACAATGGCACATTTACTCATCCACACAAAAAAGGTGGGGGCCAGAATCTCAGGGCTAGTGGTCAACTGCTGTAGCTGGTGAGCTTACCATTAGCACACAATAGCTCCCAGAGATTCTCTCCATTTTTCTTTTTGCAGAAGCTGTCTTGAGGACCTTCAGCTCTTTACACGGGGTGACTGCTCTAACCACTCAGCAATCAGCTGAAGACAACACCACTGAAGGCTTGTCTTGATGGAAAAGATGTTTTCTCTTTTCTCCTGATTGACTTTGTGGAGAGTTTGATAGACAGATGGTTCATCCAATCACCTGACAGGTATGTTTTGAAAGTGCCTGCCCTCTCCCAAACAGTTTCCAATGAAGCAAAACCATCTGAGGATTCAGGTTATAGCAAAGCCAACATAAATTATGAAAAGAGTTTTTTTTAGCACACATTCAAAATTATCTTTTTTTTTAGGATAACCTTGTTATTCTGTGTCAGTGAAATTAAAACTAACTTTTGTAAGTGAGTGTTAGCCCTTCAGAAAACTGTGCTAACATGCAAGGTTGGAACATGAGATGTGACTATACAGTAGTTTCAGTTTTTAATAACAATGAACACATGACATTGTTATGGCTATTTAGTGGCCTAATAACCAGGTAACTGGCATAGATGAACAGATGATGACATGCGAAGGCAAAATGACTTCGATTTCCCTTTGGCTTTGATGTCATTACAGTAATCTTAACTTACCATTTTTGGTTTATTATTCCGGCTGTAACTACTATCCCTGGAGCTGTTTTGATGTTGTAACTGAGGGCTTTAATTTGGTTGAATTGGCAGCTATTAGTCATCAAATTAATCTTGCAGTTTAACAATATAATGCTCTGCTTTATTAACCTGCTTTGCGTAACCCGCCATTTCTACATGTAGGAGCAATAAACTCAGCAGCACACTTGTTCAGTCTAACAGGAAGCCAGTGGAACACCCTTAAAACATAATGAGACAAAGCATCAGTTACTGATTATTTCAGTAATTACTGAAAGTTGGTTTAAGGTCGGGCAATAATTGGGGCCAGGTTAAAGTAAGGAGACAGAAAAGTTAAGGTTGAGATGGGAATTAAAAGATGGACCTGTTGGCTCTCCTGACGTGTCCCATACAATAGAAAGAGTTCATTTGTATTGATTTTGAATGACATATTTATTATGCCCTGGGCTCTTTGAGATGACTTAAGCCCCTTTCACATACACACTGCAAACCTGAAATTATGAAATCATTGTCCAAATCACATGAAATCGAAATTGACAGATACATTTAAGGAACGGCAAGATACTTGGTTGTTTGTGACCAAATTATGAACTGGCTACATGTAAACTCAGTCATGTCCTGCCTCCTGCGCACTCTACCCAGGTGCCCCCTCTCCCTTTTTCTGCCTTGGTGCCAGCAACAGCTGTGGCAGGGGGCATTATGTTTTTGTTTTGTCTGTCAGTCCATCCCAATCTTTGGATCATGATATCTCAGGAAGCGCTGGAGGAATTTTCTTCAATTTCAGATTTTGGGGGTCAAAAGTCAAGATCACAAAATGTGTTTTTGGCCATGCGGATGACAAAAAGTCATCCGCAAATAATGACAACATTTCACACAAATGTCTAATAGGATAAAATGATGAAGTGATGACATTTTCTGTCCAAAAGGTCAAAGGTCAACTTCACTGTGACATCATTATGTTTCATTACTCAGGAACAGAAGGGGAGACATTTGGTCGGATACTGTAATATAAATGTGTATATATGTAGAAATCGAATTTTCTCTCAGACCACTTGAATTACAATATGCTGAAATGTTATAATGAAACATAATTTTTTTTTGGCCATTGTGGCCAAAAGAAAACTATACATGCATACCTCAGCTTTAATTTAAACTTTCTTTGCAAAGAAAGTTTAAATTTAAATTCCATGGAGTAGCTTATTTGACAGAATGAAATACAAATTCCAGTTGATGAGTTGCATTGTAGTTGCTTGGTTTGCCAGCTGTTCCACGTTTAGGGCCAGAGTGAGAGAGTGAGTGTTAAACACACTGATTGAGCGCATGCAGCACTGGAGGGGTCACAGCTGTCAGAGCAGAGAAGACTGCAGATTCTGTCTCTTCTCCAGAAAAATAAAACATTTTTCTCTTTCCTTCGTGTGTCTTAGTTTCAAATTCACATAGTGATGGTTAGATTTGAATAAGTAATTTGATGTTAGTTCTAAAAGAACAGTGTATCTTTCTATTCCTTTTTGTTTTTATAAGGCAAATAATAGCCCAACATTTTGCATTGTTGAGCCTAAGTGTGAGTGTATGCAACCCTACTGAAAACATGCCCTGAAAAAAAAGCCTGATTTCTGACTGGGAGGTGGACAGCTAGCTGAGGTCCAGTGCAGCATCATGCATTACATCATCACTCAGCTCTTCTCAGCGAGCTCAGTCCCTTAATTACCGTGTAAAAGGTCAAGACAGACAGCCTCTGAATATGCTTATCTACTGGGATCTTTGGAGGCTGCACAGGTGAGCACTCCAAGCTGACAATCAATCATAGGCCACATGGGACACCCCACTCCCATAAACCACCATTCTACTAAAATAAGTGAGCAAGGAGAGACGCCACTCCGTCAGTCAGCAGTGAGTAACGATTTCTCCCATAGTGCCCTGATTTATATCAGCATGTTAGCTTGTCACTTCAAGGGCATTACATATGCAATCAGGAGAAGGCAAGCATATATATGGTAATGGGCCAACATTAGCAGGAGAGTGCCAGCTACTTCGCCACGTAGTCTTAAAATAAATTCAACTCTTGAATACACTTGAATAGTAACAGTCTGTTGACACTGACTGCATTCCAGGAGTTAATGTGTGAATTAGTGTTTTACCCTAATTTACCTCTGTGGTGAAAGCTAGCTGTGTTGAAATAGCTGTTGATCGGTGCTGTTCCTATGTTGTGTTTTAGGTCAGACTTCCTTTCAGTTGCAGTGGTAACTGCGTACAGGTGACAGTATCCAAATACTGATAAGGATAAATACTGTCTTAGGATAAGGATAGATAAATTAGTTGCACACGACTAACCTGAACCGCCCTGAAATCTAAAAAATGTTAAATTTAAACAACCATTTCTGTGTTTCATCAGCACATTTATTTAGCTACGGTACTGTAGTAAATCTGCCCTTAGACAGGTGACACGAGAGGGCAGATGCTTGTTTTTTTGGGCAGCACTGCATTTAGCAACTTATGAACAGCACTGGGCTGGTGACGTTACACTGGAACAATACTAATTCATGTCATTATGTTTCAGAGTTAAAATCCATAAGATTTTCATCTAATTGATTGTTTTCTTAGTTATTATCTGTTAAAAGGTGAGTTAAAACAATGGAGATTGATCTAATGACCCACTAATGAAAGCACTTGTACTTGTCCCTTTACCGAGTATTCCCATCTGTGTATCTGTGGAGACATTCCCTCCATAAATGCAAATACGGCGCCATGTTAGTGACACTGCAGACAGTGGTTGGTCATGCTGCGTTTCATTGGAATTTGAAATCTGGAACTTCCAACTTATGAGTCAGGCTTGTTGTAAGGCCAGAAGTGTAATAGGAACATGCGTGTATGGATTTAAGAGGGGAACATATAGGGGACGGAACAGAAGGGGAGAGGTGAATGTGTGTCAATACAGTTTACAAAAGAGCAACAAAAAAAAGTCAACAGCTCTGAAAGAACAGGCTTGTCTACAATTACATCTTACCACTAAAGAGGCCGCTAGAAACAAGGTATCTCAAATCTTAGGGATTATGACTTTAAGTAGGAAGATGTAGTGTATCAATGTCTTGGTTCATTGTTCCAAAAAACATGGAAACCAAACTTTGTTTCATCAAAACCATATCAGGGAAAAACTGAGTTGATTAAAAATAAGTTATCCTTCAGAAACTTCTGAATTCAGTCTGAACTCTCCTTTGGGTGACATTTAGGATTTTCGGTATTACATAATAATTTTTCCTAACTGCATTTAGGAAAAAAAAAATCCTATCTTCTCTTAGGATTAGGATAGATTCTCCCATATTAGGATGGGATAGACCCTGTCCTAAATTCAAATAGCAGTGTTGATAGAACTGAATAGCAATGACATGAAGATGAGGAACAACATGGAAATGTAATGACTGAAAGGTGACTCGAACTGTATAATAAGCCTTTAAGTTTCCTGGACCATGAATAATGGATATATTTTGACTTCCAAAACGATTCATTTTGAATTTGATCAAAATCTGGGTTAAGGTTTAGTAAGCTAGCTGCCAGTGACAAGTGAGATGCGGTGATGTTATAGTTTGCCCATCTTGTGTAGCCTGCCGGTACATTCTAATCAAAGATACAAGCAAAACAGGACAAATCCTGTCGGTGACAATATACAGTTTATTTTCCTGTGCAGCTCCTTTTTTAAATGTAAAAAAACAACAACCAACGAATGGATTTGTAACAGTACTGCGTATATTCTGTCCAATCAAACTTTGAAATGTGCATAACTGATCTATTGGAGATGAAAACTCACCTCTCTCCCATTCCAGCTGTTAAAGTGATATATATTTTTAATATCATGGTTTCACATTCTGTTGTTCTGTTATTGTGGATGTGTTGGTAGAACACCCACATCTATTCTTCTGTTCAACAGCAGACAACTAGAGCTTAAGAAATGACTCCCTTTAGGCTGAGAATACATTGTGCTCTTTTATGAATCTTCTATGTTGTATTAACTCACACTACATGTTTCAATCGAATTTCTGCATGACCAGACCCTGGAACCTTTTTGCTCACACTGAAAAAAAGGATAAAATGGAGTTTCAGATCAATGGAAGACGCAGATGATAGGATGAAGTTCATTTTTATATCATAGATGTCTCCAAAATACTATTACAGTCATCAAGGTTTTGTTTTGTTTTTGGCCTTTTCATGCCTTTATTGTCCAGTACAGCTGAAGATTGACAATAAATGGGGAAGAGAGAGACATGGCCTCTATATAAGGTGCACCTGCTCTACCACTAAGCCTCTGGGCTCCACTATTACAGTGTTATGATAGCAGACTTTCTTGTTTATAACGTATATTTTGACAGCAGCCATGGGGGAAATCGGACCACTGAGCTGATCAAACTGTAAGACAGTCGACTAAAATTTCTGACATGGCAGAAATCTAACCGGACTGTTTGCGGGTCAAACTGCACTAAAAACGACAACTAATCCGACAGACATTTCTAAAAATGAGTCAGGAGTGAACAATTCGGGGCCTTGTCTGGCTTTAAGTATTATTGTGCTAACAAGCTAATAGGAGACACCTATGTCGGTAGGTAACAGCGCACATGGCACAAAGGTAATATGCAGGGGTAAAATACGCAGTGAGAACACGTACTGGGCAGCTGTGGTAAAGACAAATAAAGATGGAACCAGCAGTGCATTTTGATTCTAAACACCGAGTCTCTGTTATTGAAATGTGACATGGTTTATGACATGTTTTCTTGTTTGTTTTGTTACCATAAGCCAGCTCAGTACATGTTATATTTGTGGACTAAACATCGCTGCAACAGTAAAGCTGCTATAGGTAGAGCATTCCTCTTTAATGTACAACGAAGCAGTATGCGATGCGTTAACAGACGACAAACAGTATGATGCAAAGGTCAAAATCTTTGTCAGCAGCTAAGCTCGCCTCCCTGGAGAGACGTTTTCCAACTAGACAGAATGAACAATACCTCTTCAGGGGCATGTAATCGTGACTCAGCGCTGCGTACGGACTCCAGCCTCGCTGCATGTAAATGTGACTGCCTCTGTCACCCTGACTGACACTCTGATTCAGCAAGACAAGTGTGGAATGATGCAGTCAAATCCACACATCAGATACATTTTCCATTCGCTTTAGTTTCATGACAAACTACTGCCTTTTTGTACACACATATTCCACCACAGGCACATTTGTAAGTAAATGAACATACACACTCAATGACTAACTGTGGTGTCACGACTGAATGCTGATTGGATCAGTTAAAAAGATGGATAATTATGGTCAACTTTTCAGTAAATGGCACATATTTAGAAGGATTTGGAAAATATAACTGAAAGTAGAACATTTCTATCGAAGCAGTGGCCTTATTAGCATATCCTGTTCAAAATGAAGAATATTCAAACTACAAATTAGGAGTTTTGTAAAAATGTTATGATTGTATAATCTCTGAAAAAATAATTGGTCTTTCAGTCTATTGTAGCTGTAAATTCCCATAATAAAGTTCCATATTGTAAAAAGTGAGATTTCCATGGCTTTTAAAAAAAAATATTATAAAGCAGGCCAAGGTGCTTTATAAATACAGTGAAAGTATTCAAATGCTCAATCTAAATGCACACAGCCCATATTCAGAAACGGTGTCTTAAAACGAGCCGTCAGGACTGTGCAGTCTTGATGTCACAACTATACTATAGTAAGTAGAAAGTTCCGCTACAATGGCGTTACAATCATTCCCCGGCTGTAATGACGGTGCAGAGATGCTGCGAGCACTGATGCGGAAGACAGAAACGCTGTCCAATCAGATCAGACTGGGCTTTTTTTGGGTGGGGGGCATAAAGAGACAGATGTGTTTCAGACAAAGGGTAAGTACAGGTATATTCAGACGGATGGCATGAAAAGAATATTGTGTTTTTTGAACATTAAAGCATGTAAACATGTTCTAGTGGAGACCCAAAACACAAATATGATCCTGAAAATGATCATAATATGGAACCTTTAATGTACATCATTTGTGCATATTAAAGTGATGCCACATCTCATATTGCCTGAAGTCCCCCTGGACCTAAAAATGCTATATATAGAGCAAAGCTGAAGCACACTGTCTGTCTGTCTGAACAGATGTGCGGGGAGACTCACAGAGGGTTAACTGACCTGACTGCTGGACTATGATTCACACTCCGCTGGGTTAAGGACCCACATGCAACGGCGCATAACAGTCCTCAGGGCTGGAGTTGCCCACAGTGCAGTGTTTGTGAGTATGTGTATGTGTTTGTTTCATAAAACATTTGCATGTGTCACATTTGTTATGTTAATGACATTTGATGAGATATTATTTCCATTGTTCTTTAAGGCAATCTTACTGCAACGACAAGTGCAAAATGTCACACATGCACACACACGTACTTGCGCACACACAGTGAAATCCTCACAGTGAACCAGTAAAGCAAGGATATTGCTTTATTCTTTTCTGATGAGCCAACAATATAGTTCTCCCTGGAGTGATGAGCTCATGCGATTTACCTGTACATAGACCTGCTTTCAGAAGCAGCCTCTAAAATCCTTGCTCTTCAGTACTTGCAGGCGGGTTAGAATATATTGACTGCATGGTAAAAACCTCCTGGGAGACACACAGAGACAATGGCTTTCCATCAGAATGCTTTAACTTTTTTTTGATGATCTGTTGCTCTGCATTATCTGAGAAGAGCTAGAGAGAGAACCAGGGACAGGGAGAGCACATTAAATTAAAAAAAAACTCAGAAAATACAAAGTATGAATAGAATGGACAGAAAAGTGGAAAGAGACAGAGAATGAGAGGAGAGGAAAGGGAGGAGTAAATGGTAATTTATGGTCGCTGTGTGGCCCTGATCTCCATTAGGAGCGCCATAACGAATGGCTGGTCCCTGGCAGTGACACTCGGCTGGAGCCTGGGCTGATTGAGCTGTGATCACAGCAGACTGCTGCTGCCAGCAATGCAACACTAACCTTAGCAAATGACATCTTAACACAACCGTAAAATAACACCCATGGTAAGTGCCGCCCTGCCCCACACTTGGATTGCTCTCAGTCTTCTTTAGGGATTCCCTGACATGTATTCAATTTTCTGTCTTTCTTTGTCTCTTGTTTGTCTGTCTTCACCTACTCTACACTTACACTCTACTATTGTTGTTTTTGTCTGTCTGTCTCCATTTAAGTGTACACTGTCAAAGTCACAGCCTTAGTCTGGACTAGGGAGTGGCCCTCCAGTAGGTCCACTCTCTTTCACTCTGTATCAGGTGGCGATACTGAGGATTGCCCTGTTTTCTCCTCTTTCCCTGCCTTTCCTCTTTTAACTGTACATGATACCTGAGGTCAGGTTCCCTCTGCTCTTTTCACGTCTCCCATACAGAGCTGCTATAATTACCAGCTTGCACAGCAACTGTCAACCTCTATTCATGCTTGTTCTCAGTATGCTGAAAGTTGGATAAGCCCAAAGCAGAATATTAATAAACATAATGTAAGTTTTCTGCTGTGCAACAGTCTAGTCTGATCTAGTATGATCTTCCCCAGACCTTAACTGTAGTAGCAATGCACAGATATTGTACATTTAAGTAATACAACTATGGACCATCTTGCAATGGGATCACAGCATTTAACACTTATATATAGAAAACCATCTCTGTGGTACTTCCTGCTACAGTAAGTGTCTCCAGGACCATATATTGCCATGATGACACAGACAGACAGACACACACACACACACACAGACTCACAAGGTGAAAACCAGTGTTGCTGTCACATCGGGTAAATATGAAACAAAAGCAAATGTTCTGCATAATCATCCAATATCAGCGTTCTGTCTGGTAATACGGTTGACTATTTAGAATGTATTTATCAGTTAGTAGCATATTAAAGGATTTAAGACACTAAAATGGAGTTGGAGTTGAGTGATGGCGTCTCTTTAATCAGATATAGGCATATGAATGAATAAAAGCAAAAAACGAATGAAAAGTTAATCATCACGGGATGGCTTACTACTACTTGGGCTAAAAATGCAAACCAGACTACTCCCACTACCCAAATCTTGTCCTGTTGCCTTATAGATATTAGGAATAGGTACGTCATCTTTAAACATAGCAAAGCTGGCTACCTCACTGTTGCCAACTTAGCAACTTTATCGATACATCTTTTTAAATAAAATACATACACTGGAAATACATTGAATTAGCTGCCCCTGTATCAACTGAAAATCTCGTCAGAACAAATATGTTATTCACTTAACATGAATGGTGCTGAGAGAATGATGTCAAAGAAAACGGCACAAAATATCAAATATATTGTATCTGTATACTGTCAGCCACTGTAGATTAAAAACGAATCTGCACAGATGCTCTTTAGGAGTTTTGCACTTTAAATTTAATTTCTCCAAAAGCTGAACTCTAGCTGCTGAGAGCCATCTCAAATATTTTGAGCCCATGATCTTCATTTGGCTCCCACAGGATTTGAACATAAATGTCAAGGACTATCTTTCATCCTGGTCAGTGGCATTCGATGACAGAGCTTCGTGAGAGAAGGGAGTCAGAGGTTGGAGCAGGCACCTTGCTCTCCCCGGTCTGTCTGTCTCTTGTTTTATTTGTGTAATGTGTGTTTTGGCCTTGGTCCAGAGCAGGGAGGTGCAGCAATAATAGGATTATGAGTGAGCCTGAACTTCATCACCTGTCTGCTGTAGTGCCAGGGGAGATAAATTGATGAGGTGATATATGGTTTGAAACGACACTGGGAGCTCGGTTGCATGTGAGAAAATGATATTAATCCAGTTTATTAGGGAGATGGAAGCAAATTGTACATAACCGTGCTAGCCTTTTGGAGCTGCTACAGCGATATTACAGTTTTTCTCAGTTGCTAAAACACTAAACCCTGTTGTCTGGACCAATTTCTCTGTTGCCTGAACACACTGATTGAATCAATCACTCTTTTGGCAAAACCGTGAGCACTTTTCACCTGTTTAGACACAACTTCCCAACACATTTTCATTGTGATACACATGTGCTGCATAATGGTAAGCACAGGTGGCAAAAGTCAAACACAATTAAAGCACAGTTGTCACTACTTGAACACAACAACTCAAAATTGATCACACTTGTGGCTAATGATGTGAGTGAATATATAAAGCAAGTTCAGAGAGCACTGATTTGTGAGGCACTACAATGAATAGAGGAGGTGGAGGAGGTTGAGGTGGTCGAGGTGATCAAGGTGGTCAGCGAAGACAAAGAACAGTAATATCTGATGAAATCAGAGCTACTGTGATTGACCATGTTCATGTCCATGGTATGAGCATGAGGGAGGCCGGACAAAGGGTACAACCAAACATCGCTAGATTCACTGTGTCCACCATAATCCGAAGATTTAGAGAAGAGAACAGGTAATTATATTTTTTGACATTATAGTACAGTATGTAAATGTTGAGAGCAAATTACTGTATGACATATTACAGTATATACTGTACCACAGTATACTGTAAGTAAATATATGTTTCAGTACATCACTGTGCCAATGAGTGCCACATGGGGGTGGGAGGACAGGTGGCACATGTACACAAGTGGCAAATGCATACGATTTCTGTTTATTTTTTACAAGTGCTGCGTGTAAATGCACAAGATTTCTGTTTTTTGTCTTTGTGTAAAGTGCTAAATGCACAGGTTTTTTGTTTTGCAACATGCATTCAGCTTCATTATATTTTCTATTTTTCTATGTAGTGTTTAGTGACTGCTCAGTGGTGTTTTTAATTTTGTTTGACTTGGGCCACGATTTGACAACCAAGTTCAGTTTTGGGCACAGATTGAACTGTTCTGAGGTGAAAGTTTGGTTTTGCAAGAAGAGTCTGAGGTTTTGTGAACGTAGCTTGAAAATTGGAGTTTGTGTTCACAGTTTAGAGAAAAGGAGAGAAGCTTTCAAGAAATGTGTCTTAGCAATCGAGAAAAACTGTAACACTGTTAATTTGTGTGTGTGTGTGTGTGTGTGTGTGTGTGTGTGTGTGTGTGCGCGTGTGCGTGTGTGTGTGTGTGTGTGTGTGTGTGTTTGTGTGCGTGTATGAGAGAGAAAAATTGTTTCAGCGTGTTTTGTTCTATGCCTTCTTCAAAACAACACAAATCGTGTTTTTTTTTTTTAAATATATTATTCAAAGGATAGATGTGTTCTATTTTATGAATATTGACATTCATTCGCATGGGACTTCAGATTAGCAAAAACAAATAATAGGCCTACTAAGCAAACAGAAAAATAAAGTCATATCAAGTTACTATCTGGGGGGATTAACTTAATGAAGTTTTGAATCTAAAACTAATGAATAAAAGGGAGGGGAAATATCAACAAGCAAAATTCTCTTTCAGGGTTAATTGATTTGTAATCACTCATCACAGATAACTGTTTACAATGGACATCGTAGGCGGAGGGAGGAAGCCAGAGAACCCCCACACAGAGAACATGCAAACTCCACACAGAAGGGCCCCATCCCGGATTCGAACCAGGAACCCTCTTGCTGTGAAGTGACAGCGCTAACCACCACATCACCGTGTCGCACTGTTGGTGCATGGTGCAGCGATGCTGAGAGCTCAGATGCAGAAGACTTGAAAATGTTGACCAATCAGAACAGACTGGGCTTTTTTCGGGGGGGGGGGTCTTAAAGAACCCTAACCCAAAACGGAGCATTTCAGATGGAGGGTGAATACAGGTATATTGAAAATGTCATAGACAGCACTAATTCCCTTTTGGCTTATTTTTTTTTTTCTTCAAACAAAGGCTTACAGAAATTATAACAACACCCATGTAGGTTATCCCATGTGTGTGATGCCCCTTCCTTGTGCACCTTCCAGTGTCCTAGTCTGACTCAATACAGTAAGTAAATACAACGCTCTGCCAAAAACAATTAACGGATAGAAAGATCCCACTCATTCACGGAACTGACGTCGCCTTTGAGAAGAAAGAAGCTGACATTTGAATTTGCATCCGAGTGGGGTAACTGGCCAGTAGAGTGGAGGGTACAGCAACTGTACTCGCCCCCGTCAGAGTAAGGCTGTGTTTGTGTGCGTGTCAGGACCGATCGGTGAGCTGCAGCTCTGAAGAATGCACAGTGTTTCCTCTATTTAAGTGTTAAGACTGGATGGCTGCACTGAAGAAAGATAGAGAGAATAGAGATAAATAGGAATGGAATGGTGGGAAAGAGAATCTGAGAAGATGAAAAATACAGGAGAAATGTTAACATGTGCAGAGACAAAGAAAAAACAAGGAGATTAACTGGTGAGGTTGACATGACCTCCAACTTCCTCCAGAACATCAGATTTGATGTGCCATCTTTTTCATCTATTTTCTTTATCTGTATGGAAAAAAGCAATTACTTATTAACAGATATGCATAGAAATAGTTGAACTTAAGGCCTTATCCTGTGCTTTGAAGAACATGGTTTTCCATGCATGTATATGAAACCAGCATGCTCTTTGATGTTTTCTGGGTGCTGCTGGTGTTATTTTCCTGCTTATGATCCACATTGCTCTTAAAGTTCCCAAACTCTAAAAGATCATTTTTTCTTTTTTTATTAATCAGGTGGAGGCGTTATACACTGTGAAAGTATCAAAAGGCTCAATCCACAGAGAAATGCACACAACCCATATTCAAAAACTGTGTCTTTAAACGAGCCATGAGGACTTCTGTACAGTTATGATGTCACAACCATACTATACATAGGCAGAAAGTGACATTACAGTCATTCCCCAGTTGCAATGATGGTACAGAGAGTGTAGATGTGGAAGACCAGGAAAGACTGACCAATCAAAGCCGACTGGGGTTTTTCAGGAGATGGTCTTAAAGAGACAGGCGCTAAAACGGTGCATTTCAGACAGAGCGTGAATACAGGTGTATTGAAACAGACAGTAGAGGGAAAATAATGTGGGGTTTTTTTGGCATTAAAGGATGTAAACAAGTTCTTCTAGAAGGAACCCAAAGTATGAACCTGAAAATATAAGCGTAATATGGGTCCTTAAACATCTGTGCTCATATGGTATCTTGTTGTGCTCAACAAGATACCATTAGCCTGTTTTCACTTGTGCTGCTATAGAGAAGCTAACACCATGTATAAGAATTAAGCACAATAGTGTTGAATTAACAAGGCTTAGTGCTGACACAGCTTTTTCCATGTCTGTAAAACAGGGTAGGAATGCATTATGGGGGGAGCGTTGTGGATTAATTTCTAATTGGACAGGACAGTGGGCTTTTTTCGAGCTACACCACCACCTCAGCGTTGAGGCCAATCTCACTCACCCTTAATCGGCCTTCTACCTCAAAACACCATATTCTGTTCTATTGGTCATTCATTTTGTTGGAGTTCACTCTCGCCCACTGGAGCAAAAATCAATATAGTCCGAGCCAAGCTCAGTGGGTGGACAGAAAATGGCTGTTTCTAGCTTTTAGTTTCTTTCTTACTGAGCAAATATGATGTTGGATAAAAGAAACAAGTTGCAGTCACAAATTTCCCTTGTAATTAACCTTTTCTACAGATGTCAGTGGCTCCAGCTTTTCCAAGACTGAAACCCATCTAATTCACACCACAACGGACCAACAGACAAGAAACCAGAGAAAGAAACATTCGAGTGACTGAAGCGAAGATAATTATTTGCAGCTCTTGCAGCCAACTACCTGTAAAGCTGATGCTCCTTCTCTGCAAACAGTCATGTATGGTGTTTGCATTAGTGTTGGTGCTTAGCTGCTTAGCTATAAAAAGCTCATTGAAACACGGTCTCCTTAAGTCTGACCTCTCTGTCAAAGAAAAGCCCTGTGTTGAGTGTGTTGTGTTGATGATGATGAGAGCTGGCTGTGTGCTGAGGATAAGAAGAAAGATCAGGAATTCTCAGACACAAAGGAGCAGGGCAATGACTCAGTCCAACGAGCTATTCTGCGTTGCAGTCGAGGAATACACTTTGTGGCCATGATGACAGAAAGCTGTGTGGCCTTTATATTAAAAGCTAACGGAGGTGGGGAGGTATAGTAGGTATAGTAGGTCTACTGTATATATAGTAGTATATAAATCATTTGAACCATTGAAGACTGGACAAATGAAAAATATATATCAATCAGCTGATAGGTTGCAATCGACTCTCTCCCTTTTCTTCTAATTAGGCGCTAAAAAAGCTGTCTTCAGAAAATACCTGACCACTCAGCTGACTTAATCCTTTTTGCTCTTTCCATCCATTGATGGTGGATTGAGACAGCCTTTGTTTTGCAAGTTGACCAAAAACAACCTCTTCCCCCTTACCTCAATTTATCTTCAGTAGGCTACAGCAGGTGATAGGATGTGATAGGAATAGGCTTTAGCAGGTGGTGGAGGATGGAGGGGAGTCAAGGTTGCCTGAATGCAGTGTCAGGACCCTGATTGCATCTGACAGGCTATCTGATGTGCCCCTCAACCTAACTTGATCTGTGATTGGTTAGGACTGGCTGGATGGCTGTTGCAGATGGGTTCGTTCCACATACTCCTGTTGTCACTAAGAGGACAACATCCTCTTCAGTGCATCCCATGAGAAGACAGAGAAAAGCAGAGAGGAGCAGGAGTGAGATATCAGAGATCAGAGTGAATGTTGTTTAGAGAACGAGATTACCATGAACATCCCTGGAGAGAGAGAGAAAGAGAGAGAGGGGGAGAGAGGAGGTGTGGGGATAATTATGATAATAATCAAACCTGATAACCTGTATTTACAGTATATGATTTTCCCCCCAAATAATTACAAAGTGTTTCACAGAGAAGAACATACAAATACAAGATTATAGAGCAAACACAAATCAGGAAAATGGAAAAAAATGAAAATAAACAACAAACATAAATCATTTTTTGAATAAGTAGAGAACATGGGCTCAATAAAAGTTGGCAAACACATGGATTGTGTTCTGAATCCTTTGCAACCAGTGGAGGAGGAGACATGCATTCTAAATAATACACATTAAAATCATGTTTATTTTGTAAAGCTGTAAAAGTTTGTGCAGCTTGCCCTAATAAAGGTTGTTAAACTATGCAAGTAGTAAACCCAAATTCCAACTTCTAGAAAGTAATGTTAGCATGGCTCATAGAGACAAAGAAACATTAATGGGAAATACACCAGGTTGGAATTTCCGGACTTCCTTTAACTTTAGAATTCTTCTTGAGCATTAAAAACTTTGACTGTTGATATGCAGTATGTGGGGTTTTGTGCAATAACATGGATGAACTGAAGACAGAAGAGGATCTAGAATGGATCCTTGAGGAACACCACAGCTGTCAAGAAGGACAACAACAACATGATTAGCATTGTAACCAAAACTTGGACCAAAACTTGTTGGTAGATGTTAAAGGGATAAGAGTTTACTTTAGGTCTAATCAATCAAGCTTGAACAATTACATGGGGGAAAGAGCCAGCAGTCAAATGACCAATGTAAATTAACAAAATAAATTGACTAAAAGTAGCAGGAACATTTTTTCAATTTAGTGGGGACAGGCTGAAGTTGGCTTAGAGAAACAGAGGTCTAATATGGGTTTTCATGCCACCTTGTAGACAAAATGAATGGAATGAGAGAATAGAGAGAGGCAGTAAGAAATATCCCTTCCTTGGGTTATTAATAGTCCTTCCCCGTACTAGTAATTAACATTGTGATTGCAATCCATCTATCATTCTTTAATACATTTGAGAATTGTCAAATGGGACAGAAGATTTTATTAAAGTGCTAATGCATTTTACATTAGAAAAGATTGCACCCGTTTATATTCAGGAATCCTAATTATTTTCTCCTAAACTTGAACTTACTTTGTTTATTGTCTGTGTACATATTGTCCTCTCCACCTGAAAAGGCCAGACCAGACCATTATCTCTCGAAATTTCTTATCAATTTGTTAACTTACATGGTTGAATAATGGATAAATAAATATCACTCTTCCTGTAGCCTTGCAGAACCTTCTCAACTCGTCTTCCTTCTTCACCATCCTTAGTCCAGACATCCCCCCATCACACAGTCAGCTCTACCAGCAGAAACAACGTATGATAGGTGCAGCTGTAAAGCTTAAGGTTATATGTAAATTACTGAATTATAAGGTCAAGCATCACTCTCATGAGAGACAAGCGGGTCTCATGGGTTTTTAATGTGGAGGAGAAATCTTTTAAATTAGATTTGGAGTGTAATTATGAAGCTTTACTATGATTTTCCAAAGACAGCATCATACATTCATTTAGATGTTCATGTCATACATTGTATACTGTACAGTGTTTAAACTTTGGAGTCTGCGAAATTTCCTCAATCATTTCTCTGCAGCTCTCAAGCTGCAAAGTGCTCTTATTTTAAAATGCAGCCTAAAATGTGTGCCAAGAGCAGACAGTAGGTGTATATCATTTCAATAAATCTGAGTGAAGGAGACAAATTCAAAGCTCTCTATCACGACTCTGATTGATACAGAGGAGGAGGTAGAGAGCACTCAGAGATCTGTCTGCAAGCCCTTTAACTCACAGACTGTCTGCACTGTAGGTGTGGTGATGCTGCAGAAAGAGACATAGTACACACACACACACGCACACGCGCGCACACACTCACACACACACACACACACATGGATAAGGCGAGTGCAAACACACAGGCATCCACACATATACACGTGCTTAAGTGAATTTTTATGCAGACAAGGCATGAGTATTGTACATCAATGCTTTGTTAAACACATAACTAACACACATACATCGTACCACAGTCAGTTTGGAGGCTGGGGCTCAATTGAATCGCTCTGGATGACAAGAGAAGATGATCTGTAGGCTATTCTTAATAGCTCAGGAGACCAGTGTGGAGGTGGGGGTGGGGAGACAAATGTAGTGGCACCGTGGCAGGAAGTATTATCTGGGGACAATGCTGAGCAAGAAACTTGAAAATGTTATTAATTACATAACACCTATTACTAGTTTAAAAAATACATTTTGTTACTCAGAGTTGTTATTCCTAATTATTGAAATACGTTATTTCTAGTGGCCACTTTTTGCCACTAGTAACCACTATGTAATTGTAGGCCTGTCTCTGGGACCTCATCTCCCAGAGTTTCTTTGGAAACCGAACAGTGGCGACTGTATAATGTCGGTAAAGGTTGGCAGCTCTCACCTGCGCGATGTGGCGTGCTGGCGTCACATGCTCCACACTGATAGGAGGTCCAGGAGAGAGAAAGAGAACAACGTAAAATGCGTCACTAACCTTGCAGCGCATTGATTTCTGCGCGGGAAAGTTGCCAAAGACACAGATCGTATTTCTCGTCAAAGGAGCAAATACAAGTGCTGTAATTAGTGGGTCACATGATCTATCACCATTGTTTTAATTTTCTCTTTGACATATAGTAACTTAAATGAAATTAAACTAGATAAAAATCTAACTGACTACAACTTTAACTACATTAGCTTTTATTCTGTGAGTAGTGTTTTATCATATTGTTTAGCTCCTGCTGCTGCTCAGACAACTGGCAACTTCTTTTAGTTACAATGGGATCCCTTTACTGCCCCGCTGAGTGTTTGAGATTGTGGTAATAATCAGAGGAATATTACATTTGATAGGAGTAGGCATGTGTGTGTTTGTGTATGAGGGTACATGCTGAGTACAGACACTTCCTTTTGCCTTTACTTTCTGTATTACTATGATATGATATTATATCCCCTATTTCCTCACAACACAAACATCACCAGAGGTAATCTTTTTAGCCTAATTCATTGACTCTAACGATAATTCACCAATAAGTGGTATATTATGACCCAGCTTTGGCGGTAAATGGATACCAAGAAAATTAAACCATGTCCCAGTAGTATCCAGGCCAGTGATAAACTAATGGAAATCAATCTGGGCTCTCTCATTAAAGCAATAATCAACTATGTCTGCTGAAGTTGCATTGATTGGAAAACAGTTTGAATGACAGCCCTGCTAACCTCAGGGGCAGTTTGCGATGAGTCATGGTGAGTGGGACTTTTGAAGCATCCTCGATGTCACTTGTCATATCCTGCCTCCGCGCTTTGATCCAGTGGGACACTGCGGGTCACATGTGGTGACACTGTAAGAATGATCCAAAAGATGATGACTAGATTCACACACTTACTTACTGCACTGTGTACTTACTGCAAGTCATTTGATGACTAGTATGTTTACTTTATATACAGCTTGTGGAAGCTGTATATGAGGTAATTGAAAAATGTGTTTACGATGCTGCTCCTGCACTTCATGTGTGATGTTCAGCATCAGCATGTTTGATCTTCAGTCCCCCCAAAAATCCTGCTCTTGATCTATTGACGCATCAGCCCCGGCCTCTCTGCCTTCTCCCTCCGTCTATGTGGAGGCTCGAGAACACTGATCTCTCCACCCACGGTTTGCAAGGAGAAAGTTTCTTCCGCCCACCTAAGGAAACATTTTCCCTCAGTAAGTTATTAAACACAACTCCCCCCAGTCATGACAATATTGGCTCATAACCTGTGTGTGTGCTTTCATTTCCCTTTCATAAAGCTAAATAGAATTCCCCTCAGTGAGAAAAATATTTGTTCACCTTTGAAGTGTTTGTGTGTGTTTTAATGTCATGGCCCACTGGCCATCCATATTGTATCTCAACGGAGTAAATATGTGAAGACATCACACTCATGCCGGACAGCTAAACAGCAGAAACCAAACTCATAGATCTGTATATTTTTTCTTTCAATGCCAAGCCTCTCCCTCTAATAAGTTTAAATATGCAAAAGTTGGCAAAAGTCCAAAGACAAAAAACTTCCTATTTTAAGCAGCAGCAAATTGAGAAGCTGTGAGCTGCGTCAGTGTCCGGGCATTTATCAGTGCACAATAGTATTTATCGAAGCGAACCTAAACGTTCTCCTCTCAGCCAAATGAAACCAGACTGCAGTCTGCCATTGATTTCTCATCGGGGATAGTGACTAACTACCTGAGGGCTGATGTTATTGCTGAGCGAGGGTGTTAAGTTTGCATTAAACTGTTGCTGTTTGTATTGAGCAGCACAATTTACAGTACTTGGCAGGATGTGTGTTTCCTTTGTTAAGTAGAAACTGACCTCAAATGTGTGCTACTCTCTGTTGGGATGTGGAGACGGACTAGAGTGGAGTGGAGCGTGTGGTCACATTTTACAAGGTAAAGAAAATCCTTAGTGAGTTTAAATCCTATAACTTGTGTGTTCTAAAATACTCGGGGGAAAGTAAAGGCTCAGATTGAAACTTCTTGTTAGCTATATAATAATTGACAAATTTGCTGTAAGTGATTGATTATCTGTAATCGGTACCTACTCAAGATTTTGTTCTTTTAAAGAAACAAGTCCCTCAGCCCATGCAAACACATAGGTAATTTGAGTGTTTCCTGAATAAATGCCCCTACCAGTGGCAGACAACTTTAAACACGTGGTTAATGTGGTGAAATGCTGTGTTGTGCCTGAACACGTTCATTGAATGACAGTTCATATTTTGGGCAAACGTAAACTGAACGTTCTGTATTTCTGCCTGATGAACGTTACTTTGCAGAAATAAAGAATTTATTTGTGCATGCGAGAGAACCTCAATGCCAGTCGCTTTGTGTCTCCAATCACCACCAGTAATCCCCTGATCCCAAAGGCCCAGCAGTGGCTCTCAGTAGCTGCCCCTGCAGGTGCCTGTCTGGATATTCTTATTAAAGGGTTTGGTGTTGTGCATTCCCCAGGTCCTTGTGCAAGGGTGGAGGCTTAGCAGGTGCAGAGCCACACGCTTATCCCTTGAGCTAGGTAGGGAGTTGGTTAGGCAGGTAGGGGGTTAGACAATCAGCAAACGAACGGTCGTTAAGCCAGCAAGAGTGAAGTTTAGCCAACAGATTGTTGATAACTTCTCTTAGCACGTTCAGAGAGGTAAGCCAGCCTGCCAGACAATTACAGGTTGGGTAGCGTGCAAGGCAGCTATCCAAACATGCGATGGAAGCCAAGCAGACAGGCAGGGACAGAAAAAAAAATGGAGGCAGGCGTAGAAGCAGGATGTGCAATGTCAGACTGCTTGTCCGGTGACTTGTCAGCTTAATTGTCTGGTGTTTGAGTGTGTGTGTGTGTGTGTGTGTGTGTGTGTGTGTGTGTGTGTGTGTGTGTGTGTGTGTGTGTGTGTGTGTGTGTGTGTGTGTGTGTATGTGTGTGTATGTGTGTGTGTGTGTGTGTGTGTGTGTGTGTGTGTGTGTGTGTGTGTGTGTGTGTGTGTGTGTGTCATGTGGAGGACATATGAATATTGACATGTTACCATATTGACAAAGTGAAAGATTCCTTTCAAATCATCTGTGAGTACATTGGTGATCACGCACACAAAAGCTCACAACAACAACAGATCTATGATCGTTTGAGGTTTGTTTGTCTTGTGAAGTGATTCTAAATATTTCACAAACATACAACACATAAGAAGGCAATAGGCGTAGTGGTTTCATCCATACCCTCCACTTAGCTGCTGCAAGGATTGTTTGCTGTCAATGCAGCAATCTTTTCAGGAGACCTGCTCAGTATGAGAGGTCACTACTGTGTGTCAACAAACTATAAAATCTTGTCTACTGACCTTCCTGATACTGTGGAGCAACAGGCATCAAAGCCTGTTTGTGTTTGACATGAAGTGATGTCTATAGAGACGGTTTGTTTTATCTACGGGAAGACAGCAAGTGCTTCTAAAAAATATAGTACTGAATGTGATGTTTTTCTTTTAAAGATGACACCACAACTTGACTAGAAAACATTGTTTGAACATTCTGTAATGTTACCTTTGTACTGTAGAGCTATGCCATGACTAAAATCAAGGTTTAATCTATAACAGTGACAATGAATGACCTTCTTTAAGGGAAGATCCATTAATATGAAACATCTCTTTCGATGGGAATGACCAGAGTAATACATTTTGGAGAGAACATATTGTAAAACATGAAATTTCCATGCCTTTCTTTTTTTTATAAAGCAGGTTGAGTAATATTGCAGGTTGAGTAATATTGTGAGAAATACTGTCAAAGTATCAAAACACAGCCTGTATTCAGAAACGAGCCATCAGGACTCCTGTACAGTTGTGATGTACCAACTATACTATATGAGGAGCTCTTTTCCAAAACGCTATAAATCCATTTTAATAGTTTTCAGGAAAATTACATTTTTTACCCAGACCCACACATTTGGTTAATATTCAATGTATCTTGTCAAAAGGGTTTATGGCTCAGTCTGAACATGTTGAACGGACGGACGAAACAAAAAACTCTCCCGCTTCAGAGCGCCGCCATGTTGGATCGCATAGAACGCTCACTGAATTCTGATTGGTCGAGAGGACGTATCGCATTTAGGCTAAAAATAGGTTTGGCGCTGGTCGCGGTTTGGAAAGGAACTGCATCTTGCGGACCATTTTAAACAAGGAAATATAGCGATTTGGCATGAAACATTGATGAAGCAGTGAATGGGTTCTGTATACAGCAAAGTGGCATGACTAACTAATTTTTTTTTTATTTGGCTTTTATCTCGTTTTGGAAAAGAGCTCTTCATATATATGTGCTGCTAAGATGACGTTACAATCATTCCCCGACAACAATGATGGTGCAGAGACACAGGCAGCTCAGATGCGGAAGACCCGAAAATGCCAACCAATCAGAACACACTGGGCCTTTTCAGGAGGGGGCCTTAAAGAGACAGGCACTAAAACTGAGCATTTTCAGACAGAGAGGAGGTATCCTCAGACAAACCGTATGAGAAAAATAATGTGTATTTGAACCTAAAGCATGTAAACATGTTCTAATAGACAATTTTAGAAAATTTGCACAATGTGTCCCTTTTAAAGGGTCTGTTCACTCAAATACCTGGACATACACATAGTTGTGGCTTTATTTACCCAGGTTTTAAAATATTCTTCTACGCCAACACAAGAATGTGAATGGATTTAGTTTAAGGTGCTAAAAGTAGAGTAAAAGGTTTAAATAAATGTAAAACTCCACCAATTGTAAACATCAGAGACTGTTTACCGATATCAGAGAGTACAACTGCATGAGGAATGTGTGAAGTCTGCAAATGGTGTCACTTGATTTAGCGTCCGTTGGATTTGAAGACTACAAAATCAAACGGAATTACAAATTTAAATAAATGAGGAAGTGAGCTTAAGAGAGACCTTTGCAGCCTGCTCTTCATCTCTGCTTGAGACTAAGGTGACTACATTAGCCACTACTAGCATAACACACCCGAATCTCAGACCGAGCTGAGAACGTGCCACCTCTTTTTTCATGCATGCTTTAGTATCAACTCCAGTATATCGTGTCCAGTCTTGCCCAACGTTATAAAATGTGCAGTCAGTTGCAATAACACAAAAACACTCCCTCTGGCCATCCGGGGAAAGGAGGAGATTCAGAGTGAAATGTTCTCATGAAATGCCATATAATAGAGCATCTGATGCTGAATGACACGAGAGTCTATAATGCCATAATGCCAAGCTCTATAATACCATAAGCTTGTCTAACAGCAGAGCCTATGTCTTGTCAGATGTCAAACGGCTGTTAATGTCATCCAAGTTCAAGTGTTGTGACACATTTGTAAAAGATCTTACGGTGAGACATACAAAATACAGAAAAGAATAATAAATTGTGATGAAAGAGAGACAGTGAGAACTATATCAGGGTAGCTTTAAGGTCAAGCATTCAGAACAAATGGTATAATATTGAAATGCATGAAGTTCAGGCAGCCTGGGCTAGTGTTTCAGTATGCTGCCAGAGCACAGCTCCTGAATCTCCATAGAGGAGGTGTCAAATGGCCTCTGCAGTAGTTACTATCCAGCCATGCACTGTTACTGGATATCTGCTCTGTGAGTGTGTATGCATGTGCACATGCAGGAAGGGCTGTGCATGTGCCTCCTTGTGTACCTGCCTGTGCTTATACTGTATTTCATGTACAGTGTCTTGTGTTTGTCTGTCTGAGGTGTTGGTGTTTGTGTCTCTAGCGACTGTTCTTGTATTTTGTGAAACAGCCTTTTAGTAAGTCGAGAATGAGTCATATGTCTTTGCAATACCCCTTTACTTGTACATATTGCCTGAACCTGCCAACGATGGCAAAAAAAAACTTTCTCTTGGGTACAATAATCTATCTATGTTCTTTTCATGTGCTTACTGGGAAATATGTTTGAGATTATGGACTCCATTTCCCTCTCCCTTTGAGAGAGGCAATACGTCATAGAAGTATATCAACCCTGGCAGACTGTGTTGGCGCTGATGGTGAAACAGACAATACCCAAGCCTCTTATAGCTCCTCTGGAGGGAAATACCCATAAAAGGTTAACAAAAGTCACCTCTTAGACGGCTCTCACAGTCTATTAATCGTGTTAAGATGATTACGTAAAGGGAATTATCTATCAAAGTGGGCTCAGGCAGGTCACAAGAGTAATTTAGGCTTCTTTTAGAACAGGAACTCGGTTGGAAATGCATTTCATGGGTACAAAGGAGTCCAGCTTATCTGTCTGAACAAAGGCTACATAGAACGTTGCAGAAACCAAATGTTCAAATGTGGAAATTTCTAGATCAATCTCTCTCTAATAATTAGTTAATTTAGACTTTATTTTAAGCTTTTAAATATCAGGGTTCAAAATTCAGATCATGCAAACAAACCATAGTTCACTAGTAAAGTTAAAGTACTGCTTGAAAATGTTAACTGGCAATACTATGTCCTTCCTTTGTTTTCTCTCACAATGTGGTATAGAATATTAAAATTGAGATGTGGCCCAAAACCTGCTTCTCCTCACCTCGATCAAAAGCAGGGAACATCTTGGAAGGGCTGGTCTGCCCTGATCGAATATGGATGGAAATGCTACATTGAATAATTTGTATATCAATAAGAATCTTAGTGGGTTTTATAGCTGTCATTTAAATTACAAATCTTTTTAGATATGCTGCATTGTGCACGTTTTAGGGAAACAAGACACATTTGAGTTTCTCAACTAAGCTAGCTTTAAATGAATTATAACGAACACTTAATTATATCTAGTCATTGTATCTTAAATGTTGATTTTAGATTGGCAAAAAGTTGTTTTATTGCGGACATAAATTACCAATAATTAGATTTTTAGTGTATTGAACTTATCTATCATCATTCATGTCAATTTCACTCAAACAAATGAGTCTCTCTGTCAATGACTTAACTTTTTAGGCAATCTGTTGCCCTAAATCTTTTATGTAAAGTCAACTTACGCGGGTTAAAGGTGCTGTACTCGTAATACTGAAGAAAAAGATGCATAAGGCACACAGATGCACTAACATGTAAGCATGGCCAAACAGAGAAACTCTATTTATTTATTTCATTCTCTGCTCACAATGTCATTATTCTACTAAATCTTTACATAGAAAATATTTGTTTGCTGCTATATTAATGTTCTGAATATCAAGCTTGGTATTGCGAGCCCTGTCCAAGTTTCAGCTTTTTTATCTCAAGTTGTCTTTAATACTAATTATTTAAAATGTTTTTAGTAAAAAAAGTTTATGTGAATTCAGTTTCAGTATTAACAACCAACTGGTGATATTTGTGTCAGCATTGATTGTTCCAGGTAAAGCATTATGTATTTATGTGGCTTATGTGAGATAAAGTCTTTGTGAGTAATTTTATGTTGGGTGTGCGTCTCACTGCACGGGAGGCCTGCTTTGCCCTCACCAGCGACCCTGTCTGACTGTGAGAGACAACGTGCTGTTCCTTCTGTTCCTCTGATGTCATCACACCCTCCTACAGAGCGGGGCTGCATCTGCAGGGCGCTGATTGTTGTGGCATCCCCCCTTTCTCATCTTCCTCCCCCTCCTCTGTGCTTCCTCCACACCATCCCTCCTCTGTCTTTGACTCCCTGTGTTGACAGTTTGATTTGACATTCCCAGTCTGCCTGAGGGCTGTCAGCAGGACATTATGGTTTTGTTTTTTTTCATAGAAAAGGGAGACCACCTACTGTACATGTGCAGTCACAGTGCAGTTAAGTCAACAAACTGTAAGCAGAATTATACAGCAGTTAGTTCCGACCAAGTAATATGATTGGACAATAGGGATTCCATAAGTATGAAATAAATGTGTCCCAATTTACTTCCTGTTGCAGTGAATGTGAATGGCATCAGCTGACAAGGACCAAGGCGGTTGCCTGGCAATGAAATTTCATTAAAAAGGTCTATACAGTAAAACACCACTGAGGCATTTACATTACGTTTACATGAGCGTAATATGTACATTTACAAATCATTTTTCATCAGCTGTCTTTTCCTTTCTGTACTGATATCAGACGCATAACTGCCCCTTCTGTGTTTCTTTCCCTCTTTTCCACTCACCTCTTCCTCTCCCATGGGTTGTTTGCCTGATTGATATAAAATGCATTGCTTTTGAATATTTAATTATCATTAAACCAAAGTGTTCAAGGCCTGTATAATCACTAGCAAATTCAAAATTGTCATCAATTATCGTTGTTTGTAGACCTCTCATTAGAGATTCTGGCCACAGTTTTGGGCTGTTGCTGTGGCTGCTGTCCCCGGCAGGACGCTGGCAGGTCTGCCTCTGCTAATAAGGAGAAAAGTGCAAAGTCATAGACAGGGGGAGAGGGAGTGCCACACATTTCTTTTTTCTCTCATTTGCTCATTTTTCTCTCTCTCTCTCAGCTGATGCTAAATCTGTTTCATTACACAGGCAAAGGGACAGACAAAAGATCAGGCAAACATTGCAGATTTGTCAGATTTTGGTTTTTAAAGTATGTCAATGTGGCTTCCAATGAAAAATAAAATATCCTATATCATATTCAATTGGTGCCTCCTACAACCTTAATTCGTCCGTTTTCTCATATAAACTCCAGACAATATCTGGCAAATCAGGTCAGGACATTCTCACATGTAGCACACAACAGGAGACATGTCAGACACAATTTCACTTACCGTAAATACTCTGTTTGGTTTACGTGAGGGATGGCTCCTGGGTTGAGCGTAGGAGGCAGGACATGATGCATGACTCTTACCAACAGAAGTTACCGAAGCTCATTGTCAACCCAGTTAGACATTTCCATTGGCATCTTTGTGTAAGTCACCCTTTTCTTCAAGGTTGGATGATCGGCTCACATAAGCACCATAGAAACGCAAAGCCACTCACTCGCTGGGAATTCTCCAGAAATTACCTGCTCTATTTCTTTGTACCAGAGAGCTGACATGGTGCCTGTTGGCATATGCCTTTTTACTTGCTTTACAATGATTTTCCAGAAATTTTCACTCCTCAGCGTGAGAGGTTCGGAGAGGCCAGAGTTGATGCAAAGCCGATTAATCATCCATTGACTCACAGTCATTCTGAATCACAATTAAATGCCAGATTAATTGCATCAGCTGTAAGCGATTTCCTCTGCTGACTGTAAAGACCTCCGAAACAGGGCAGAGCGACCATTTTTGGACCTTAAGGGGAGCGATTCGTCAAGATGGATGGTGAGTGTTTTGCCTTGATTTTGCTCCGGGGACTGGAGAGCCTCTCAGAATGCAGATCAGAGTCGCTACTTTGCTGTGTGTACAATGAAGGAAACACGCACATTTATTCACTCTTTAGACACACACACACACACACACACACACACACACACACACACACACACACACACACACACACACACACACACACCACATTGCATTAACCGAGCCCAATCAACTGGACCCCCGAGGAGCATGAAGGAGAGAACCAAATTCAATCTGGCTATTGATTTGAGGGTGTGTTTAAAAATGGAGGAGAAGTGTGCTTGTGTACGTGTGTGTGTGTGTGTGTGTATGCGTGTGTGCGTGTGAGTCCTCACACTCAACACCATGTCAAGGTCCACTTTTGTCTAAAACAACCTCACAAGTACTTCTATTTAAAGGACTATCAGCAGCTAGTGCGGCAGCAGCTGGAGAGCTCTCTTGTCTTTGGCTCCACAGCAACTGTTACATCCTCGGGGCAAAGTCCTCCAGGATACCATGTGAGTGAAACTAAGGCTGACACGATTCAACCCAAGCTTTACTGAATATCAGCATTACTGCAAAACATTTACAAATGTCCACCCTCTTGTCTTCGACACTCAAGGGGACGTATGGACAAACATGAACAGACAGCTGGTTTTCTGAACCTGCAGGATCGGTATTGTGATATGCTCTGTGTTCTTTTAAGACAGCCTGTCTGCTGCTATTTGTTTTAGAGGCTGAACGGTTACGTGATCCGTTTGGTGTTTTTGAGCCTGAGAGTTATTCTGATTTACCTCACCTCCATGTTTTGCCCCCAGTTCAGTACACATCTGATTTTAACCATAACTGACACTATACAATTATCCATCGCTGTGACTCCTGCCCGACAAGACATCTGTACCGATGCATAAAACTGAGTAATAAATGTCCTTGTTACTACACAACACCGTGTTTGAAGAGGCAGAATGTGGGCTATGAAAAATGTTATGCTCCCGGAATGAGACCACAGTTTATGTATGTAGGACGGGGAGCAAATTATCTCTTTTTACTAGTGTGCAGGTGGTGTGATAAATCTCAGACCCCCGTGGCCATTTCAAGAGCAGCTTGGCCTGTTTTTGCAGACCCTCCAGACTTGGCTCTCTGAGGAGAAACAGACACCATCCTGTAGGACATGTACAGTATATTCTTAGGCTTAAACTGTCTATTCAAACATTATGTTCATATGGGTTCCGAGGCTTTGGTATTGTATTTACTTTACCAATCTGCTATATTTTCTACATTAATATGTCAAATTGCCCTTTAGGTCTTGCTTTACAGCCTGGCTCATTTTCCTGCCAGAAAAACATTACTGTTGCTGTTAACAACAACAACAGCAGCAGGAGTGATAATGGGTCCAGTTTGCTTTGAAAAATCCACATACTGAGGAATTACAGCTCTGAGGCAACATATCTGGCGACAATCTGTGGCGTCAGGGTGCTTTAAATTGATGACAGCTAGGTGCATTGTCTTCCTCCGAGTCTTGTCATCACAGTGAGGTCGCCAGGCAACCATTACTATAAAACCAATAACTGTTTGTTTACACTAACTTCTTAGCAGAAATCCCCTTCGTCCAGTGCACACAATTTAAAGATGCAAAGCGAACAGAGGAAAACAACTGAATATTCTCTCATCTTCATTCATTTATAATGCATGTTTGATGCTTTCATATTTCATCAATAACAACACTTTCTCATGACATTAGGGTTGGAGACCTGATTCACCTGTTGGATCGCAGATGGAAGAAAATTACAGCTTGAGTTTACCCAAAAATTGCAGTTGTGGTGAGATTTGGTTATTTCTAATGCTAGATTTAGTACATCAATCTGAAAATTACAATAAAAATGAACAAGTTTTGCGATTTGATACATCTCCGCAATGTAAATCCACCATCAACTGATTGTTGTTGTTACAGTGATTCGGTCTAAATGAACATACTGATTTCCCTCTGGCTCAATAACCTAGTTAATGCATAGATATATACTGACTTTCTTATCCAACTCTATTTTCTTACTAAATCTAACTGAAATGTGTATTTCCCAAAATATGCGATTCATTGCGGCTGGAGAGGCTCATGGTTCAAATCCCATTGAAGACCTTTTTTGCATCCCCCTCTTTCATTTCCTATCATCTCAACTGACAAATTATTTACAAAAATGCGTGTTCTCACTTTCCAGGGTTAATTTGTGTTGGATACATTTCATGATTTAATGTTCTGCTCTATCATGCTGTCATGATGACATGATGTGACCTTTGCCATTTGACCCCTGAGGTGTTTATTCATATTGGTTACTTGCTAATGCTTACCAAATATGACAACATCTTCATTTGATAAACATGTTCAGTAGGAATCTGCTGAAGATGGTGGCATGTACGTCCCAGTAAAAAAGTTATTGGAAATGAAAGTGTCGTCCACATGAGTTACAGCTCAGCATTTATTTACGGGTTCCCGCACACATTGATTCAAAGGGCTTGTAGGCATTGCACTGTATGTTAGTTCTATTCTCTTGTTTACCTCTTTGGACTGGACACAAGGGGAAATCAATACTGCACTCTGACAGGTCCGTAAACAGCCTCCATCCAATATTTACTGATGTCCAGGTTCAGCGCTCCAACTCTTGCTACCTTCTCCACTCCACCCGAGTTAACACTTCTGCCAGCCCGAGTCACTCCATCACCTGGCCTCCTCTCCAACATATCCCTCCACCACCCCGTCTCGTCCCGCTGCTATCGCCCATCAGAGTGGCAGGGTCTTTAATCGATGCAGCGCCAATTGGGTCCTGGAAAAGGCTGTTTAGCCTGGGTTGTTGACACTCCTGCTCAGGCAAAATGATAAAGCTTATTGTTGGAGATAAGAGGAGGTAGCGCGGCCATCAGAGACAATGATGAGACAGCAGACATAATGGCATAATATAGGGTATGTATGTATTGTGTATGATGATGCATACATGCGTGTGTGTGTGTGTGTGTGTGTGTGTGTGTGTGTGTGTGTGTGTGTGTGTGTGTGTGTGTGTGTGTGTGTGTGTGTGTGTGTGTGTGTGTATGCCTTTCAGGTTCTGATCAAAATAATATTTCTCATTGTAACTACTCATTTTCCTTTGGTATAATGCTGGAACTCATTATTGTGAAAACTGTAAGATGATTCACTTCCCCAACTTCAAAGTCTTGCCTCAGTTCCATTATGTCAAAGTTTCCCTGTGTTATTGTTATGTCAAAGTGCCTGGTTGAGTGTTATCAGTGTCAGCATCATGTCACTCTCTGATCAATGTCAATCAGCATGACATCCACAGGAATAGATAGAAGTTTCTGCCCCTTGAAACCATGTTGCCCAAAAAACTTTATTTACAAGCACATCTTACTTGGGGCGTCGTTGTTGTCAAGACAGTGGTGGCACAGCCATACCAGTTTTCATATGACAGGGCTGGCATGGGGATTGGTGTTATGTCGATCTGAAAGAGGTTCAAGTTCTGGCCACAATGCACTATGTGGTTTTGATTCCTCGTGGCTGCATCTTGTGTCCTTCCGAACCTGATTTGTCGAAACTTAAAATCTCTTGATGAAAAAACAAACACCTCAAATTTTTAAATTGGTGTAGGCAAACTTGTATCAAGCAAGGAGCCAGCAAATGGTTTATGGTACATGAAATGGTAACTTCATTAACTAAGGTGCAAGAGGCACTGTGAAGCTAAATGTTCACATCAGAATGCAAACATGCTCACAATCTTAATACTAGCATGATGTTTATCAGGAATACATGTTAGCTAGCTAACCTGTTAATTTGCACTAAACACAAGTACAGATGAGGCTGATGGGAAGGTCATGAGTCTAGTAGTATTTGTTCATGAACCAAAGTATTAGACAAAATTACATTTTGACCACATGATCGTGCTAGATGAAACATCAGGGAACCAAAGGTATTGCAATGAATCCTCTTGGGGATCATGAATGTGTTCAACAAGATATTTCCAGAGAAAACAATAATGTCAAACACAAGTGAGAGAGCGCCGCCAGCCAGCAGAGCAGGTACATTTCCCCCGTCAGTAGTCCATGGGCTCGTCTCATAATCAACCGCATTTTTGTCTCAGACAATGAGGACTTCAAAATCACAATTTCAGAGATATCATTAAATTGCCTGTGTATTGTCTAATAATTAATGTGATTAATCACTACGCACAGCGGAGAGTGAGCTTGAATACACAGTTGCAGATCAAATAATTTTCTACTTTGTCAAAACGTTAAGCACTTGTGGGTGCACTCAATCTTTCTCACACTGTTAGAAAAGAGGAAAAATGACTGTTTTCAGAGTTGATAAATAACATACTAAGCCTATGTTGTTTAAAGACATAATATGTAACATTTTCGTAATAAAATGTTTCCAACAATCATGAGCGAACCCTGAGAAACTGTAATTTTATTCAGAGACATGGGGCACGTTGGTCCTTTTCATCGCCTATCAGCAGCTTCATATGGCTTAAACTTTAACCCCTCCCGTATCTCTAACCCCGGCGTTTCTCGCACACAGGAGTATTGAGCCTTCAGGTCCACTGTCAGAAAGCCAAATGGGAAACAGGAAACACCGCCGTTATGTTACAGAGTGATAATACATTACAATGTCACACTAAATAAAAGTAATTTAAAAAAAATCCTGCCACATAGCATTGTATTAGAATAGCTACGTGCTATTTTGCAACACGGTAACATTAATCCAGTAGAGACCTCATTTATTGACCTGATATTTTACCCAGTTTACTATGAAGATAAGCTAAATGCTAATGCTTGGTGGCTACGTAATGTAACAGCAGTGAACAACACGCTCATAAATGTATTTTGAGGATGACAACATGAACAACAGCACTCGGCTACTTCACGATTAAATTCTGCAACGTTATGTTGGCTACAGTAAATTAGCAGTATGGGTAGTTAAAACGACACTGACATGAAGTCAGTCACAGTTAAGGAACTTCCGGTTTTAGCTGCGAGGTAAATAAGGGAAACAAGAGAGTCTATAGTTAAAGTGGAAATTGTGGTATATATATATATATATATATATACCACAATATATAGTAAACATATTTCAGAGTATCAGAGGTTGAAAAGGCCAAGTGTGAGGGAAACACAGAAAGAGATGAGGTAAGCAAAAGGCACACACTCTATTGGGGAAGTTTGAGTGTGAGGATGGAGCGTCTGCTCCTGCCCACTGGGACTTCTAGCTAGTGCATGCAAACACACATATGCTCACACACAAACATGCACACGCACACACATACACACACACTCGCACACACACACACACACACACACACACACACACACACACACACACACACACACACACACACACACACACACACACACACACACACAAACACACACACACACACACACACACACACACACACACCCACACACACACACACACACACACACACACACACACACACTCAGAACCAAAACTGCTGCTGAGTCTAATGAGGCTGAGGCCTGCTGGGCAGCAGGACAACTGTTCCAGCCTGTCTCTGGATCTCTAATGTTGTCTTTTCCCAAAGCTCCTCACACGTCATCCACTGTTTCACACCATCTACACTCAACAATGTTTCTTCCCAGCATTGGCTCTTCAGAATGACCTCACATTAACTGACTTGACAAGACTGGACTAGAATACGACTGAAGATAATAGAATACAAAAGAAGAAAGGCATTAATTGCTTTTCCTTCAACTTCATCACTGTGTGTTATCTTGTGCTGTTTCTCAGTATAGTATCACAGAGCTGCTAGCATGCCTGAAGACTCTTAGTCTTTGTTTTAAAAGTCCCATATTTTGCTCATTTTGAGGGTTAATACTTTTTTGGGTGTTTTTAATAGAACATGTTTACATGCTTTAATGTTAAAAAAAAAAAAAAAAATTCTCATACTGACTGTCTAAACATACCTGTATTCATCATCCTTCTGAAATGTCGCTTCTTGAATTTACCTTACAATAGTGTGTAGTGTCAAAAGTTAACAATATCAGTGTGGGGATTTTTTTTTAACACTGAACAAGATTAAAATTAAATGAACACTGCGGAGAGTGTTACATATAACTCTATAGAAATAGAAATCTTTTATAGTTGATTTTATTCTTAAAAAATATTACTGTTATCCAAACGTGTATACTAACATTAAGCAAATCATGTATATTCATCAACACTCTTGTGCAAAAGGAACATTAATGCATCCATCAAAATATAGCATACAACAATCATGCTAACTTTAATGTGGGACTTTGTCATAAACACAGTCTATGGTCACGGTGCAGACAGGACTCTGTGAGACTTATTAAAGACACCTATAAAATTATACTGCATAGAAAGTATTATTAAATAGACATGCTGCACTTCATTTACTTACACAAAGAGACTCGGTTAAGTCAAATGAAGCGCAAAGAATGTTAGTCGTCGGCTGCCCCCGCTGGATTTGCCCCACTCTTTAGGCAAACACGTCACAGAATTCTGGGAGCAACTCTGTTAAGTGTTGGTTTTAAAATCAATACTTAACAGAGTTAGATCACTGGATTAACACCAAATATTTTGAGGAACTAACTCTCACATAGTTGAATTAGACTGAACAAGTGTTGAATTGACACTGTATTTTTAACACACAACACTTTTTGCTGTGTGGGTTGTCTGCATCTGCACTCTCAAGGTGTTTCTCAATACCAAGTATGCCAAGTTTAGACTTGTGGTCTTAGTAGTTAAGAGTTGGCAAGTTCGACTCGGGAGTCCAGACTCCGGAGGATGCAGTGCGGTCGTTAATGTGAAATGCATTCTGGGATACCTGGCTGTCCACACAAGTCACTTCCGATGCAACCTCGACTACATAGGTGGAGCAAGTCACATCCGGGCCTTTGAACTGTACTTGGCTAGATGCGGACAGTTGAATTGGAACAGTACTTGGGCTGCGCCTGATGGCGTTTGACAAGTCCACGAGAACACAAGTGGGGAATGACTGTAACAACACTGTAGCGGCACTTTCTACCTATATATAGCATAGTTGAGACATCACAACTGTATAGAAGTCCCAACGGCTCATTTAAAGACATATTTTTCTGAATACAGACTGTGTGTATTTTTCTGCGTTTTGATACTTTCACATTATTTATATAGCACCTTGACCTGCTTTATAATAAAGCAAAAGATGTGTTAATCTTTTTTTTTTTCTTTTTAATAATATGGGACCTTTAAAAAATCAAGTTATTTTTGCGATGGCACTGGGAGATTGTTTTCTCTATTTCATTTTTTTCTGTTGATGCTAGCATATTGATATATATTTTTCTCTTTTTGCATTGTCATTCCAGAAGTAGGAGCAAAGGAGTTATCAGCATGTGACAATGGCTGCAGTACGTGGATAACATAAGTAAATAACTCTTTTTCTCCCGAGTTATCCAAGCTCCTTCTGCAGGCTCACTGATGTGTTGCAATGTTTTCCTCACCGGGCCTGCCTATTTTATCTCATCCAAACTATTCATTCACTCCAACTCTCTTTCCTTCTCTGTCTCAGAGTCTCTCCATCATCTGGAGGGATAAGCCTAAACAAATCTGTCTAAAGCCTTTGCTGGGCTGATGGTCTCATAGGAATGATACCTATTCCCTCTCATATCAAACGACACTAATGGCATATTGACGTGCATGCAGATTAACAGATTATTGTATTTGTGTATATTCTGGGTGGGGAGTGCATAATCATACATCATCAAGCAGTGTATATTTAAATCCAACTTCAAAGCATCTCTTATTATTTGGGAGCACTCAGAAGAAATCTCAAATTGTCCTTTTGCCCTCCCACCTCAAAATGGCATACATTAGAGCTACCACCAGCATGAGGTGATTTATAATCACTTTATAAAGACCCTTTGAGTCATTGTGGAGTGACTCAGCTCATAACCCATTACAGCTCAGTGAAAACATAATTTCGCAGATCTTATACAGTAATTTAAATGTTTCTTTTTTCATTTATGTATTCATTATCATTTAAAAATGATACATCTGTCAAATGCATGGATGTCTAATCCATTTTCACCTATTACATTTGCTATTGCAAATGCATCTCTGTCAGCAGCATGGCAGCAGCATGCTTTTGCAGATGGTTGTTGGGGCTCCGCTATTTTTAAAGTGATAATAAAAGCACAGAAAAGTGGGACTTGTTCGTGAATGTCTGTGTGGTAAAGAACAGGAGGGGACAAAGTCATAAAAAATATCCCCAAGGAGTCATCTCATCCTTTATTTCAAGCCCCGTAGCTAAACTAATATAGTGAACGATCTAAGATGGCATTTTCTTTCTCAACCTTATCTTCTGGGTTTGTGTGTTTGTGTGTTTACATGCATGCGCATGAGTACACCCTTGTGTCTGATCATTGTAAGAAGATGTACTAAAATGGTACCCTACTGGTTAGAGCATTTTTTCAAAAGCGATTGTCTTTCTGCAGGAGACACCCTGGAATCTCTAGCAAGGTTAGAACGGGCATCTCATTGTGTTACTTACCCATCACGTGCTAAATTACTCAAATATTTAAATTATTAGAGATAATTTAAACCAAGTCAAGCTAACCATTAGTCAGAGAGACAGTTCCCATTATCAGAAGCCAACCAAAGCATATGTTGTTTCTCTGAAGTGAAAACTGGACACATCTAGCTGCAGCTTGGTTGCCCAATGTTCTTGTGTGTGTGTGTGTGTGTGTGTGTGTGTGTGTGTGTGTGTGTGTGTGTGTGTGTGTGTGTGTGTGTGTGTGTGCGTGTGCGTGTGCGTGTGCGTGTGCGTGTGCGTGTGCGTGTGCGTGTGTGTGTGTGTGTGTGTGCTTGTGTGTGTGTGCACGCAACTGGGTTGGATTGCTTATCACTGTTGTCATTGCTCTGGGACAGTCTTTAATTTGATCTTCGACAGAGATTGAATGAAAGTCGTAATGTGAGACATTAGAAATTCACATTTGCCGATGTATTTTTGCTTTAATATCTGATCTATCAGCAGGCGATTAAGCAGCAAATCATCAACCGAAGGCATTCTTCCTTCATCGGTGAATACAAATTTTCCGTTGTACCAGGTGCTGTTTGTATTTGCAATACATGACATGCCTTCCAGCCGTGCAGTGAATTTAAATCTACTTCCTTCATTATATTTAAGACCAGCTGAGGCTCTCTCTGTCTGATTTGTCCTAGTTTGCTTCTTGAAAAATATTTTCTACCAACAAGCATGATCCGGTGCCTCAGTTTTCTCTCAGATTATATGGACATATAGATGTCAGTTGGAGTGGAGATTTGTGTAATGTGTGAATGTGAATGCCTGTTGTATAAGGTTGTGTTCTATCGTTTTTGTATGTTGAGATACACTGCACCTCTAGGTAACTATTATTCAGCAGTGTTATACATGTATACACTGGAGATCAAAATTATAAAACAAGTTATAAAAACTTTACCACTGCTGTTCTTAAATAACCAAGGCACTTCAACAACTATTTTGTGAAAAAAAACAGTGAGCAAAATCAGAGAACAGTAACCAGTGTGTCAGAAGAGAAGATTTAAACAATGTTTTCTTCTATAGGATTCAAAAATGAACAGGAAGTGTAGAGGCCCTTGTTTTGAATGACTTCAGCACATCTGCGCGCACAGGACATCACTAGTTTCTCACACTGCTCTGGTTTGATCTTGGTCCGGTCTTCTTGAAGTCTCTTCAACTGTTCTGTAACTGTAGTGGGTTTCTTAGACATTACTTTGTTGCTAATTGGCTGGCCATTTCATTGTTTCAATATTCCCAGCTTTAAGGAACTACGTAATCGGTTTTGCAGTGTGATAGGGGGCATTGCTGATTTAAAATTGCTGATACGGAGACAATTGCAGTGAAGGTATTGCATGTTGCCGAAAAAGGTTCACATAAACATTTGCATTCACCCTGCCATGTAGCTGTTAAAGAGGCCCAGCTCCTGCTGCGGAAAACATCCTCAAACCATGACACGTCCGCCTCCAAATTTAACTGACTTCTTTACTCACTTTGGCTTCAGTTTTTCCTCGGTTTTACCCCAAACATAATGTTTCCCATCAGACACAAATAAATTGAACCTTATCTCATCGCTGAAGTCGCTCTCGACCAGTTCTCCTCTGTCCACACAACATGCTCCTCTGAAAAGGCAAGTCTAGCCTTTTTATTATTTCTGCTGATGAGAGGTTTGGTCACTGCTTAGTGGGCTTTCACTCCAAATTGTCTTAAACGACAAGACACTGTGTGCAGAGACAGCTCCTTGCCCTGTTCAGCACTGAGCTGGCGAGCAACTCCAGCTGCAGTGTTGAACCGATTACACATTGAGTCTTTGCATAACCCACTCCTCCATCCTTCTCGTTCACTTGTTTTACCTGGACCGGCTTTTTTGAGGGATTTAAATGAATCTGTGTGCTTATAAAGTGTCAATATTCTTGAAATCACAGACTTGGAACGCCCAACCTCTCTCTGATGGCTGGAAGGGTCATCCTTTTGGCCATCATCTGGACAACCTGCTGTCTCAGGGTTTCACTCTCCTTAATGCGGCTTTCTGTCTTGCAAAGTAACCAGGAGAGCTGCAGATAAATAGGGTGTGTTCAACAATTAAGTAAATTGTCACCAGGTGGGAGATGAAGGGAAGGTTTTGTTTGCCGTTGTGTGCACAAGATTGCTGTTGCTACTCATGGGGGAATTGTTGGGTCTTTGTAAATCATAAATAAGTCATTGTGTAGTCTTAACCTCCTCTATATGTAAAGTGTCTTGAGATAAATTTTGTTATAATTTGGCCCTGTTAATAAAATTGAATTGAATCAACACCAATAACTGGAGGAAATCTGACAGTGTTTTTGCTCACTGCCTCTTTCACAAAAATATATTTTTTTGTTGAAGTGCCTTTGTTACTTAAAAAACATGCTAGTACAGCAGTGATATCACAACAACTGAAATTCGATCAAATTCTGAAAACTAAAAAATAACAGCATTTCATAATAAATCAAGAATTAATACTTTGTACTTTCATTTTTATCTCCAGTGTTTATTCTTTAATCTGCTGTCTAAATTATTATGTCGGGTTGAAAGGCTCAGGATGTGGAGCAGGACGTCAGCTTATCGGAAACTCAGATTTATCCTCAGCTCCTGCAGTCCATATTTCCAAGTGTCCTTAGGCAAGATACTGAACCCCAAATTAAACTGTGGGAGGAAGCTCAAGGAAACTAACGCTAACATAGAGAGAACATGCAAACTCCAGCCACAAGGGCCCTATCAGGCTGGCCAGTTCAGACCTGGAACCTCCTTTCTTTGAGGTCTATTCTAACAATATATATATTTGTATCCTACTAACATATTTCATTACTTTTTATTTTTTATATTGGATTGACACTGCAAATCCTCCCAATTGGTTGCCTCATCATATTGTTAAGGTTTTACTATAGGAAGACACAATCACCTCACTGCAACATTGGCATTAAAGTGTATTTGTCAAGACATTCCATGTGTCTACACAGCCTGCATTTATCCATTGGCATAGTTACATTAGCTACAACAGAGTTGACATAGCTATGGAATAATTAGATTTTATACCCACTTACTCTGTTGAAGAAAATGAATGAATAATGGTAGACACAGACATATCACTTCCTAGGACTAAGAGCGTTAAAGGGGCTATACTCAATATTAAGCACATCAATATCGCAGCAAAGAAATATTTTCTATCTAAAGATATGGTGAAGTACTGGCATCCTGAACAGAAAATAAAGTGACTCTCCCTCTGTGTGTGTTGTAATCGGAGTTTCCCCTTTTTTGTTTTGACAGCAAGTCCAGCCGTGCACAGTGATGGACTTAGCAATTTTGGGGCCTAAGGTGAACAGCCAGGGGTCCTCTTCTTCCATTCCTTTAACAATTAATTTAATGAAAACAAAAAGTCACACTGAACACGCGTCATCTAGATGTGTTTGAAATTTAAGTCAAGTACGACAGCACAGATAATCATCAGCATATTCTGTCAAATGTTCAAATTAAATAAAGAAAAGGTGAAATGACATGACCTCAACCTGCTGTCTTTAAAAACATAAATTATACAGCAGCCAAATAATAATTACAAATAAATAAATAAATAATGAATAAATAAACCAAAGGTCATTTAGTTACTAATTATAAGCTTCATCTTTAAACATCCATGTCAGTATTTTTCAACTAAACGAGCGACTTCCCGGAAAAGCGCTATATAAATACAATTTATTTGTATTATCAATCAGAGGCTGCAGCACCTGTCTATAGGCTCTCCTGATATAACTCATAAACATTTCCTTGGCCAGTTGTAATCTCTCCTCACCTGTGAAGCCCTGATGGTCAGTGATGCTGCCTGCTCTCTGTCCTCAACTGTGTGCTGCTCTCTCACTGCTCTGTCTATTGCAATAATACAGATACAAAAATATGTGCAACACTCTTTTTTTAATAGAATTGAGAATAGTATTTATGAAATAGCTGTGAAAATTGATCTCAGTCACTTTTATGCTACAGGTATATTTTATCTCCTCACCTGTTAAGCCCCTGTATGACCGCCAGTTGCCTTCTGCTCCACCTTCTCCTCCCTGCTCTTTCTATTGGAGCAATAAACATTAAACAATATGTTGAAAGAAATAATGAGCACGAATTCTGCACAGAAATTAAGGAGTGGGTCTATTCCTAGCATGAAGTAATTTTAGGAGAAGTCGGGAACTTAAAATGTAGGGGTTGTACTTGAACAGAATTATGGCATGAATTATAACAGGCAAGGGAGTAATGACCCCCTGGCTGGTTCTAGTGTTAACTGAACTATATTGACATCTAATTAATTTGACATCATTTAGGGAACAGTATCAACAGACAACATCATTACTCAACGTACACGTTTGTTTTGAAGAAGTGCAGGTTTTTTGCCTCTTGCTGGATGGTTTTCTGTACATTATTAGCCGTACTTTATTCAATAGTTGAAGCACCTGGCCACGGCGCACACATCTCAACTGTGTGACGTGATCAGTATGCCGTTGCCTAGTCATGGTGCGTTTCAGGACAGCTTGGAAAAACATGTTACGACATGTTACAAATTAATTTAGCCGGTTGTAAAAAGTGTGGGAGACAGAGCAAAATATGAATATGCAGAGGGCAGATACAGGAAATGCGGTGCGCTACTGGCTGGTGGCCGTGGGCCCCTGCTGGTTGGGGGCCTTAGGCAATAACCTACATCGTCTTAATGGTAGTTACGCCTCTGGATGTGTATCTGAGCGCATATGAGTACCTTGTGCATCGGTATCAAAGGCTGTCCCAAAATGTTGTAATTTGTCAAGTTGGGGAACGGTTGGTGAGAACTGTGGCGAAGCAACTTCATCAATATATCAAGTACAGAACCTTTAACATTTCATGTGTAGCTAACTCCAAATAAAAACATGAAAACAAGAAGATGCAGCAGTAGAAAGGACGTGGAAAAGAGGTCACGGAAGTCGAGGCAGTTTCATGTGGGAGGTTGGCGTAAGTGTCCGGTCCCTTGTTCTCAGCCCTATCTCAATGAGTCAGTCCTGGGTCTCTCTCTCTCTCTAAGTTCAGCTCCTACTTCTGCCTGCCTCCGCTGCTGTCACTGCATATAAGCTTTATGTTGATGCTGAAATCTCTTCACCATTTCCGACTCACTCCGGAGACAAAAAAACATAGAAAGAACCAAAGAATCAAGGAATGAAGGGAGAAAGAACACAGAAACAATAAGAGAAAATGCCCACAGTGACCAGATAAACACACATCAGATGAGATAAGATAAGATTAAAAAAACACGTGAATTCTAAGGCTACATCCATGCTACTACATTTTCATTTAAAAATGAATATATTTTGCTGCGTATGTTGTCATCAAAGTAAGGGGAAACTATTTGCGATGACACCCCTAATGGCAGTCTGATCAGATCCCTAATGCCTTATCAGAACTGGGCCTCTCTTTGGCTCTGAACTGGCCTCCTCCCTTCTTTACACTCTTTGAGACCTTTGACAGGAACCGAAGCTCATTAAAGAGTGACGAATAAAGACTTCAAGGATGTTAATAAAGCACCTTGTAAGGCTAATTTATGAAAGACAAAAAGACACCACTCTCTTTCTCTCCCTTCCTCTTCTCAAGAGATAAGTTTGTTGCACCTTGACTTCACTCGACACTCCCCAACATTCCACAGCTCGAGCAGACACCTTATCTGATCTGATCTGAGGAGACGAGAGACTCATTTTTAGTATGTTCTTACTATTAAAAGAATTGTAAACTGTTATAATGTTCATTCATTCATTCATTCATCTTCAATCGCTTGTCCCTGTCGGGGTCGCGGGGGGCTGGAGCCGATCCCAGCTGACATCGGGCGTGAGGCGGGGTACACCCTGGACAGGACGCCAGTCTATCGCAGGGCACATAGAGACGAACAGAGACAGACAACCATTCACACCTAAGGGCAGTTTTTAGTCATCAATTAACCTAACACATGCATGTCTTTGGACTGTGGGAGGAAACCGGAGAACCCGGAGAAAACCCACGCAGACACGGGGAGAACATGCAAACTCCACACAGAAAGGCCCCCAGTCGGGATGCGAACCTGGAACCTTCTCGCTGTGAGGCGATAATGTGTATTTTATTCATCTGTAAAATGATTTGTGTTGTTTGAAATGACTGATCTTCCTATGACCAATATTGCCAAACTTACAGAAATGTAAGTAAGTACTGTCATGAAGAAATCAAGTAAGGATTATATTTTAAGTTTGTCCCTGTCTGTATACATGTCATGCGATCAAACTGTATATTACTCTTCAGTCTTTAGTTTTTTGTTTTCCGCATCTTCACAATTTGTCTCCTTTTGTCTTCTCTGTAGTCTACTCTTGTCTTGTCCATTGTACAGTCTCTTATTTTGTAACATCTAAGTATTTCGTCTTTATCTTTTACAAGTAACTTTCTGTCTGACTTTGTTTCTAAGAAGATCAGTGTTTTATTTGATTAAAATTTTTTTCCTATCGAGAGACTGTCATGTGCCGACGTCCTGGTTCAGCCAGCCCTGCTCCTTTGGAGGGACATGGTGTTCTGCATGTCTGGAAACTGCTTTGGAGCTGTGAAATACATATCCTTCCTCTTGGATTCCTTCAAAGCTGAGTATTCAGTGAGCTGATGTCATCGGTTCTTTAATGAGCAGATCTGGTGACCACTGGTCATTCAATATTAAACTTTACTTTTAATAAAGGTATGATTAGAAATAGTATTTCCATATCTTAGCTTTGACATGCCCAGCCATTTTCTGTACTATTTTCACGTGTGTCAATTCATGTATACAGTATATGTATATAAATATTTTCCTATTTTTGTAGTAAAACCCCAAAGAAGTTGTTGTCTGTGATTTTTCATTCTATTTTGCAAAGAGTCCTGAGGACAGTTTTATTAGAACAAGCACTTTCAGATAAATCTGAAAATAATTGACTTTCCACTTTAACAGGAATTAAACACTCGCCAAAGTTTAATAAAAGTCCTGTGGATATTGGTGTGGTGTGAGGAAATATTAATTAGTCTTATTAATAATTGATAAGGTGATTAATTAGCATATTAAATGATAAACGTTCCTTGAGTTGATATGGTAGGTACCTATGGTAGAATTTATCTTTCACACCATAACTCTCCTACAGGAGCTAAAACACTTGTGTGAATGGGGAATATTTTTACCATTTTAGAATGGAAACATAGTAGTGTGGATGTAGCCTAAGGTAAGAGAATACATTATTATACAATATCTGCAATAAGTAAATCTATGAAGGTTCAATCAGTTTGCAAAGGTCCTTTGTGTGGGAAATTCTGCACCTCCAAAAATGACGGTACATATGGTGCAGGTATAATGGAGTGAAAAAGAAAGTTTAATTAACTTTTATTCTACATCAAACTCTCACTGACAGCAGACAGTGAGAACACATCACAAAAGGTATCTGGGAAAATTGGAAGAAAGAAGCAGTTTTCACATGAATTCCACCACTGAACTGTTAAGCTCTTTTTTTTAAGCGCTCCTCCACTGCAGAATGCACATAGAGAGCAGGCAGTACCGGTCTCTGATTACAGCATTAGCTGCTGCCTTAAAGTAAATCAGATGCTAATTACACTAAGATTGCAATTGCAAATAGAAGGAACACTTTCTTTGCACATCTATCAATCAACTCATCTGTCCGTCAGTCAGCATTATCGTGTCACCAAAGCCCATAACATGAGTTGGTGTGCTGCCTCATTGCCTCAGTTTGCTTTATTGGTTGGATGGTTTTATTGCACGTCAGACAGTAGTTATGCTTCATGCAGCTTGGCTCCCTAAAGCTCTGCCTAAAAAGCAGTAGATTGTACACTTAGTGTAAGACATATGGAAGGTCCAGGGCAATTATTTTTAGTTGGTCGGATTGTGCCAACAACTGGGGGCAACTGTGTCCTTTAGGTACACTGCAAGCTTGATAAACCATACAGAGCACCTTATGCACAATGTTTCACACAAAAGAGCAGAATATTGTATGTATAGAATTTATAGAGCAGGTGAGGGGAATGAAGTGATTAGGCAGGAAAACAGGCAGAGAGCTGATTGGCAGGGGGGACTATCTGGGAACAGAGGACTAACGAGGCTGATTCAGAGCAGGTGTGTAGATGGGCAAGGGAGTTTAAGGCAGCACAGGAACACAAGAGGAAAAGCACAGCAAAGACAAAGTCTGAGGCCACGACACTGAGCCAGACTGTAACAAAAACTGAAATACTGAAAAAATGTGTGATCAAAAACTACACCTTCTAAACATGCACTAATAATGTGCTAAAACTTTTCTGAAACGAAATAATTATCAAGAACTATGAAGAGGAAACACTTTCATTATACTGTTATAGGGTTAGGGTTAGGATTAGGGTTATTCCAAAAATGAGAGAGCTTGGATAGCTTGGCGAATGAAGCCTAAAGTCTATGCTGGCTACCTGTGGCAAAAAAAAACAGGACACAAACTAACACAAGAGCTGTGTTTGAAATTGTTTCCTATCATAGAAGTAGGTCACTATGTATTGTGTACACCATTTTGAAGTGGTGTTTGAATTATCTCTGTTTAATTTAATTCACTATATAGTCCACTATAAAATACCCACAATGCACAAGTAATTTGAGTGTACATACAATGTACACTACACACCACAATGCAATGCAGTCCTGTTATAATGGAGGAGAAGAAGAAGCAGAAGAGGTGCTAACGGTAGCCCGGTATCTAAGAGCTAACTGCAGTCACGAACTGTTACTCTCGACCTATCTGGTTCCTAGCGAGCTTATTACTGTTACTGTCTCGTGAAATAAATTAACTATTGGGCTATTTCAACTCGCAATCTGGACACACAACCATTGCTACCAAAACCACACTTTAACACGATCGAATTGTCAACAATTTATTTGGGATTTAACATTGAAATAAACATGCAACTTCAATACAACCTTTTACCGTCCTACTGAGTGTCCGGTTTGTATTATAAAAGGACTGTGTGACGGGTTTACAGCTCCATTTGTTTTACATGATACTGGAAGCACATGCATCTGTCACACATATATCCTACGTCTTGTTAGAAAATGCCAGTGTAGTGTCCGAAAACTCTTTTGGTCATTCCCTATATAGTGCACTATTTAATAAACACTATATAGGGGATAGTGAGTGAGTGAATGAGGGAACTATTTCGAACACAGCTCATGACAGTTTGATCTCTATCTATTATATATTCACAGATTATTACCTTGAATATGGATGGAAATAATTGCTTGCTAAATTAAAATTGCTTGGCTGTTGTACCATGCAACCCCATTGCCGTGCTGGTTACATTATCTAAAAGCGCAATTACCTCTCTGTTGAAATGGGTGATTTAATGGTAGCAGCACAACATGACAGCTTTAAACACATTAGTGTCCTTTTCTTACAGGACCCACATGAGGATGGCAGGTGGCCCCACAATGAAGTTTGTTTAATAAGTGCTCCATTCCAGCCAAGATATGTGACGAGTAATGAGAGATCTGTTATCTCTGTTAGCCATTAGCCTTAGTGTACGAAGTCATTAGATGATGTAATTTACTCCTATTGTACTAAAGATGGGTCATTAGCAATCGAGTGTAAGACACCAGCATTGACGTGAATTGGTGGTGACCTACATGGGCTGAGAAGTTAAACACGCTTTGTTGTGAGACTGCCAGGCTGTGTTGGTGTTGTATTTACAGCAAAGTGTTTGGCTGTGATCACAAAGAGTCATGTTTTTATGATCACCTACAGAATGCAGATGAGGCACATTGTTTCTTCACGCAGACGCACCACTGTGAAGACATTTATCCGTTTACAAAGGCATTTGTAGTGGAGAGAACATAGAGTGATACAGGTACACATATGAAAACAATAAAAATGGCTGTCTAGTTCTCTTGCATGTGTACATTTATTCAAATCAATGTATCTTAAGGAGGATACTCCTTCCTTTCTGTCACCAGAGGACCAACTGTCAGAGTACAGGGAGAACATCATCAGTGATGGGTGTTATTTCCTTCCTGTGTCTGTATTGGCCTGTCTGACGTGGTTTACATTTTACACCAGGGAGCTGACTGGGATACCAGCCATTTACATAAATAAATGAGGTTGTTTCATCGGAGGGAAATTTGAGACTTTGCTGTTACAGTAAATCATGAAGGGGATCTATTTGTTTGTTTCCGTTCTATCTAGATGATAAATCATTGATAGCCCCATTGAAATCCTCCTGCTGCGTGAATGTAATAAAACCCCAAACATCCTGGCAGATGAGCTGAGGCTGAGTATTTGTACAACAAGCCCCTCCTTGTCAAACAACTCCCTGAAGCTACATTGAGCCGTGGTCAGAAGGCAAGTTAGGCAGCTGTCAAAAACTGCACTTCCCAAGGTCCTCCTTGTTCATGTCAAAATCCTCACTGAACTGGCAAATGCATGTGTTTGTGGTAGAAATGTCTTTGTTTTTGCTGGGATTAACATAAGTATCTCATGAGGTCGATGTGGGCAGGAGGTATTAAATGGACTATGAAATCCCAGGTGGACAAGGACAGGATTACCCCTTTCAATTAAAGGCTTATTCATGTTTACGTTTATTAAAATTTAAGTTGTAGTGTTATAGTTTTGGCCATCATTCATATCAGCAATAGTAGTATTGTACTCATCAAGTACTAATTGCTGAGATCTCTGAACACAGCAACATTCCTAAAAAACTGCAGTCTGCAGTCAGATGATCATACAGGTGTTATATAACCTCCATTAGCCTCCTTGAAATTTTTTAAAGCAAACCATCTCCCTCCGTAAACAATGGAAGGCAGTGCTTCAGTTAAATGTCTTCGGGTTGAGTTAGTCATTGTAGTCATTGTGGAACAAATGACTACAAATTTAAAATAGACAGGAAGTGTTGCCAAAGACACATTTCCATTTTGCATGGTTGTGTTTGGTAACCTTATATTTATATGTATATATATATAAAACTCTCACCAGATGGTTAAGTTTAAGCATTGACCTTGAATGGTTAAAGTTAGGAGGCGAGGGTTTTTGGAAAATCTTGGATTACCATCTGGACACAACCATTTTGCATGTTCCTTTTTAGGACAACTCTATTATGAAGAGAGCGGATGGCTGCTGCTTTTAATAGAAAGTTGGACAGGAACGCTTTCAATTGATGAATTAGGGGCTAGCAGTGTTTGGTGCATCTATCTACTAGGAAATAGTGTTACAGAAGCAGAGTGATATGCTGTCTTTTCTCTGAGGTCAAAGACGCATGGAACGAGTCCAGGGTGATCACAAAAAAATCCATGAAGTTGCAAGTCCCTGAGATTTTCTCACCAAAAAGAAGAACACAGAGTTCTTAGAAAGCTTTTGAGAGAGTAGTAAGCCCGAGGCATGGAGGTGAGAAAACTGTTGAAAAGATGGAGAAATTAAGTATTGGTTAGTACAAATACAACAAAGGGCTTCTGAAAGGAAGTCACAAAAAAAATTAGAGGTGCTTCTAAATTAAAAAAAATCACCAGAATGGGTGAAAAGGCATGAGTAGTAGGCATGAGTAATATCTGCTGGCCCCAAATCCTCTGTGTTTGACGTTTCTGGAGTATTGATAGAGGCTGAGTAAAGTTGAAACAACTTGGCTTTATGATCGCTGAAGTTGAAGCAAATGCCTTTCCCTTTCAAAACGCATTGGAAACGAGCCAGGGTCAAGCTGCAAAGCCATCACTGAAAAGTGTAGCCAACGTGGAAGTGCCTTAAACTTGAAGTTGAAAAAAGAAGTCAGATTTGATCCTATTTCTCACTTTATTTATTACCTCAGTAAACATTTTCCTAATGAGTTCATGGTCTCAATAGTTAGTTTAAAGTCTTCTACTAAACAGCACGATACTCATTTAGTAAGTAGAGTAAAATAGATGATAAAGCAGGGAAAGCTTTAGGGCGTGACTACATTCTGATTGGTTTAGCTTATCAGATTTACAGTGTGAACATAAAGCCTGGGTGCTATCTCCCCTATATACTTTGCACATCATCGCTGCATTTGCGACTTAGCACTGCCAAAGAGGATTGTGATTGGTTTAAAGACAATAATTCAATCAAATACAAGTTTTATTCAGTGTTTATTGGTCATGTTGATATTCTTATGATATTTTCATTTTGGTGAGTGGTTAAAAGTAAATCCTTAGTTTCAAATCTTTGGTCCGATTGAAATTACGTTTAGGTCTCACAACGTTACCACACACTTGTTGCAAGCAGGCACGCAACAGCACAAGAAAATGTCAATGCAAAAGCAATAAAGAGCAAAACCAAGAGGATCATAATCAATAACTGACAGTAACACCTGCAGCACACATCATGATAGTACCTCAGCAAACTCTCATGCCAGTAAGAGAGCAGGGAGCTAACATTTATCAAGCTAAACAAGAGGAGGAAGCTAGCATGAACAGCAGTAAGACCACTTTTATGCACTGCCACTGCACACTGGGCCTAATTACACTTAGCCTATTATTAACTGTTCGTTTGATGATTTGATGCCCTCGCTTTTCCAGTGAATACTATGTCAATGGTCAATGCTCTTATCATGAAGATATTTTGTAAATCTGGCTTTCACAACAGCCGGTACATATCTGCTGTTTTATAATGTTTGTGTGCTGCTTTGCAAGTAAATCAGTGTCACTTTATCGTCATTGTTTATTGTGTAAATCTGGCTTTCCTATGTGCCAGTGTTTTTATGTGAGCATTTGTAGCCTATATTTTCTGGGATTTCTTACATGATTAATATTCGTTTCATAGACAAATATTGTATCTTTAATAAATTCTACAACTTATTTTTTAAGGGCCATAATTATGTAAGAAAACACACACAACCTTATTTTACAAGATTGAGGCTCGTGCTTAGACTGTCCGATTACTTGTATCCATGGTAGCAGAAGAAAATATTTTATCTCTTTGATTTTGTCCTTGACTTTAGATTTGTACTTCTGTTTTTATGTTGGGTGCTTTTTAACGCACTAAATAATATTTATTTCCATTTTCTCTAAATGTTATCTCAGTCAGTAACGTATGAAGCAATAACATTCTTGTTTCGTGATGAATTAAGAAGAGGACATTTTTGGTCATAAAGCCTTGGCTTCACATGTGGCTGCAATTAAAGTTCTCATCCTCCACAGATTGACTGTAAATTATAGCAGACTCACAGCTCCCAAGTCAAAGTGTCACTATATCAGACTTCAGTGGCGTGCATTTGCATGTAGAATGTGTGTGCTGCAGTAGTTCATCTTGTGTTGATAGGTTTTCCCGGTTGATCGACCGGTCATCTGGGTAGATTACATGTCTGATCTCCGCGTTGATAGATTATTGTGTCGACACAGCCTGAGTATGGTTATCTCCAGCTCTGGTTCTTACTGGTGTCCCGTTGCTCTAACAGCCAACAGATTTGGTGTGGTGTTTATAGATTTACCCTTGCATCGGCTGGATATGCAGATGGAGAGGATTGACCTGCTGCGACCTTGGAAAAGTGCCCTGGCGGGGGACGATGGCGACCTCGGGATGGGCAGGACATGCTGCAATGCAGCAGAGCAGATCAGAGGCACTGCATGCTCTCACCCACACATGCACAAACACATAAACTGCAGCTCACCAACACATTTTTCACACACACAAACACACTTACTGTACAATAAATATAGTAAAACAGCTAAATGTGCACAGATGCTCACAAATCAATAAAACACACACACACACACACACACACACACACACACACACACACACACACACACACACACACACACACACACACACACACACACACAGGAGAGGGAGTGTCTTAATCAACCTGCCGCTGTCTGGCTGGCTAAATTGCATACACCACCCACATGACACTGCATATTGAGCAGCATGTAAAAATACTCGAACACATTTAGTTCCACACCCCTTCATAGATGCACACACACACACAGATACACACGGATACTGGGATGTGAAAGTGCGAAAATGTACAGTTTAACCTGTCCTGACGATATAACTGTCATTATACCCGTTAGATTAAGTTGTCAAAACACACATAGGGACATTTGTATTGCACTTTATTTATAGCACTATATGTTCGCAATTACACATACTAAAAATAATGCATTAATTTGTATTTTTCCTCTGGCTTTCTTACTAATGTACAACAGAACCAAAAATAGCATTTCTTTTGCATTTTAGCAAGGTCCTTATTGTCAAAAGACATGTATAAATCTTCAAATATATATATATACATACATATATTTTCACTGCAACCACAGATGAGGCGATCACTCAGTGCCATCAGTCACTAGATATCCCCCAGATGCCCCAGCAGGGCATCCCACAGGAGGACAATATGCAGCAGCAGTACCAAGATATCTGATTTAAATACCAGCACAGCAAAGACCCTCATTAAAGAGATTTTCTGGGGCAAATAAGTAAACCATAATCACTCTGAGCAATCAAATCAAACCAGATGAGCCTCAGTTTGATTCGACTTTTACTGAGTGCACTGGTAATACTTCAACCCAGTGCAGGACCTAATGCACCTTGGTACTTGTGATGACCTTGTACTGACTTTCATTTCCTGGCGTACCCAGCCCTAACCATAACAACTACATGCCTAACTTCAAGCTAATATTAAAGGAGAAGTCCGGTGATGCTTTATATTTTAATGGTGTCAACAAATCCAATGAAAAGACCAAAACCAGTAATATCTCACCCCATCCATGCTGTAGAGCTCCATTGTTAAACTATTAAAAACTCACTGATGAGCACAGATGGGTAACAAGTTCCTTTGTTATGATAAACATGGGCGCTGTAGTTTATTTTCAGTGGAGTCTGCATTTAATGTCCTGCTGCTGTAAATTATCACGAGTACCAAATGTGTATTACTCAACAGCTGAAAATAGTTCCCAACAAATGTTTCATTTACTCCTGTTTCGGTCACATTTGCTAAAAACTACAGTGCCCAGCTATTTTCAGAAAGTGCTTCTGTTCTGACTCTATATATTACAGTAACCTCTATTTAAAGGTTTACATATTCATTAGGAATAAATAGGTTTGGAGATACAGACAGGGTTGTGAAGTGAAGAGGTGGACACGTTGTGGGTTTTCGTCTTTTTATCAGATGTGTTGATGGCAAAAATGTGTGTAACATATTCAGTTTTATCCTTTGACCAAATCCTAAACATGCACACACGCACACACGCACACACACACACACACACACGCACGTACGCACGCACACACACACACACACACACACACACACACACACACACACACACACACACACACACGCACACACACGCACGCACGCACACACACACACACACACACACACACACACACACACACACACACACACACACACACACAAACAACACATACATACACACAATGGTGTCGGCAATCCTAAATAGTGTAGCAGAAATTATAGTACAACTGGGTTGTGCCTGTTGGTCAGGATGTGAGGGAAAGGAATGGATGCAGAGGAAGGGGAACTGGCTGTTCCAGCTCCAGTGACTTAACAGGAAACAGTCCAGACCCTATTGTCTCCCAACTGACAGGATGAAACAGGGCAACATGTTTTACATGTGGTCGTCAGGATGTGTTTATTCCATTGCTTGATCACTTCATCATATTTTTCTATCGCGCATATTCAAACAACTGAGAAACAATGTGCGCTCTGATCCTTATTTTGTCATTGCTGCTGTAGATGACTTATAGATTTTTTCTTCCTAACCTTATAATCAGCTTGTATCCGATACACACACCTCATTTAAGCACACTGAAATAAAAACCTCAACAAGTTATGCACCTTTACATAAAGAAGTCTGTTTATTATTTGATATATAGATATATATATATATATCATATGCATCTTCATATAATAGTTCTAATACCAGTAAGTCAAAAATAATAATTGTATATTTATATATATAGATATATAGAAAACTAATCCAATAATCTACTTTTTACTTGGACTTTACTTCCTTGTAAAAAACAACATGGAGAAACGTATAATCTTCTCCCCAGCTTCAATATAGGCGCTTTAAGGGAGCAAAAAAGATAATACAAAAAAGAAAAATAACACCTGAACATTGCATCTTATAGAACTAGAACATCTGTCAGCAGCTAGTAATGATGACCACCTTGGTTTAAGACACAGGAAGAGGTTTTTTTTTTTCTTTGCTAGAACATCTTTGACAATTATGCTTTTTGTTTTGTTTTGTTTTTAAATTCAGCGGGAATGGCTGAAACGTTCATGTGATTGGCTGGATTTGGAGACTGAGACAGAACATTAGATTACACCAGTGTCATACACACTTTGAAGATGATGGATATCTGAAGATCAAGGAAAGGAGAGAGTGGATAAACAGGGGAGGAAATAGGAGGGGGAAAGTGTTGGAAAAGGATCCACGTTTCAAACAGCAGTGTATAGAAAGTTAATTTCTGTGCTTCTCCACCAATCGTGTACATTTGTAAACAGAGTCCACAGAGTGCAGAGACCTCTCTACATCTCCTCTTACCGATCCTCAGCGTCCCTCCCTTTCTCTTGGTGTTCTCCGGGAGGTAGCCATGTCACAGTTATAAGGAAGGCTCCACTCTTTAACTGCGGCGGTCTTTGTGAGTTTTACCAACCGTACTAATAACATTCCCCCAAAAACTTGAAATGAGAACATGGAGGCAGGCTGTTTTAGGGCTGTGGACATGGATGAGGCCATGTACGACGGACCATCCGGAGTCATGGGGGGTGGCGTCCAGGGGGCCCCCTTGTCTATCAAGGCCAGAGACGCAGGAGGGCTGTACCACTGTGACCCCCCCTCCATTTGAGGGGCCTAGCTGGTCAAGTTGGGGTCAAGAGGAGGCATCAAAGCTGTACAGAAATAGACGAACAAGAAGAGGAGTTCTTATTAAAACATGCTACGTATATCTTTTGTGGGGCATTATTGCCAGTAGCAGTAGTAAAGTGTTACTCAAAAGGGGTAGAACTGGCAAGTGCAATATGATTTCCAATACATTATGACTCCCAACTTCATGTTCATGAACATCTGGAACTGCATCAATACACTGCCTCACTCCCTCCACCTCTCATTGCAATTATAATGCATTTTGTGCTGATGACTTTGTAGTTTTTATGTCTGCTTTGACATACAGTAGGTTGGAGCTCAGGTTTGCTGTGTATAATGTTCTAGAATGGGTGTAAAATATAATTAACTATTATGATCCGGGCCATTGAAGTGAATCCAAAAACCATGACTGTCCCGCTGTATTTAGCATGAAATCATTGTATAAACATATTTTCTCTCAGCACCACCACATCTGACTGACTTCCAGCAACCCCGCCTTGGCGTCACATTTTTGACGCGCTGACTACGTCATTTCTCAACATGCAGGGTGGGTATGGTTAGGTTATGGCAAAAAGAGACCATGGTTCGGGTTAAAATAAGTACGTTTGTTATGTAGATTACGCACGTATCACTCGGGACGCAAACAGCGGTCTCCCAGGTGAAAGTCCTGTTTTTTTTTAAACCATCCATAAACTCCAACTTTTTATAATCATCTTTCCTTTGTCTCTCTCTATATTACATCATCTCACTGTGTTGTGGTCATGCAGTTGAAAGCCCATACAGTGTCTCATACAGACGTTAAAGGTTGCCTTATGGGTCGGTATCAGCTCTGTGCTCAGGAACAAGCTGCATTATTTGACAAGTTGGGAGTGAAATCGGGATGTGATTTGATTTGATTTATCTGAGGGTTGTTTTGAATAACACATGCATTTAACGAGGAGTTTGATGAGTAAATGAACCTATTGGTTGGTTAGGCTGAATGAAGTCAGGATTACATCTCTACTTTTAAAGGGAGTCCAGCTTCTGTGGGATGAAATCACGTATTCATGATCACAATTTATATATGCATTCTTGCTGTATAGCTGCTTGCAAAGTAAGGCACCATTTTATTTCATGGTGACTAATAATAAACCATTACAGATACAAACATTCTCTTTTTCACAGCAGATATTTTCGCTTAGTCATAGCAGTTAAAGCGCAGGTGTTACTTATGTCATTAATGATGCCTCTGTTCTGTCCCAGTGTCCCAGTCAGCCATGACAGTATGACAGTGAGCAGCATGCACAATACCAGGAGGCTGAGACTGAGGCAACCATTATTCATTTTATTATTTACACCTGCACATGTCAAAATGTCTCCTGTATTCCTGTGTTCTCTTACCAGATAAGTACAGGACATCTGCCTCCCATACTAACACAAATACTGAATTTAACCTTGGAGGCAATATTTAGTTCTTACAATAGTCCATCGAGTCAGCAAAATGTAAGCGTTAATACATTGTTAATAAATGGAATCTGCTCCAGATGCGCCAGAGCCAAAGGGATTTTTCACAATCTGGCAACTCAAAAGATGCTCTTGGCTTGTTCCTGAACTATTAAATATGAGCAAATTATTTATGAAGCATTAATAAAAGCTTTAGTTACAACTTGACAGACAGACAGACAGACAGACAGAGAGACAGGTAGATAGATAGATAGATAGATAGATAGATAGATAGATAGATAGATAGATAGATAGATAGATAGATAGATAGATAGATAGATAGATAGATAGATAGATAGATAGATAGATAGATAGACAGACAGACAGACAGACAAACTACTGTGGCTGCAGAAATTCTGTGGAAGCAAATGAAGGAGACAGATGGTTTAAGTGAGTAAGATGTTCATCACTGCAGGCTTTTGTGTTGCTTATCAGTGACGGATCCTTTTGTTCCCCCCGTGTCTGTCTTCAAAACAGCAGAGAGCTCAGGAACGGCCATGGGACCTGACTTCAGTCTGCATTGTTAGCACATCCTTGTTGCTTTTCTCTGTGCCCGCAAGTCATCTGCTTGCTCCTCACCTGAGTCATTGATATTTTTGTATGAGATAAGTGGGAGTGGGCTGAAAAAGGAATGACGAAGTGAAAGAAGAGAAGGAGGACTTCATCAACAGGTAGAAAAGGTCACCATATACAGAAGAATGACCTTGAGAATGTGTGTGAATTGTGCATGTTTGTAAGTGTGTGTCTTTGTGGCTAGGGGGGCACGGCTTGCCTCAAGGGGGAAGTGTGTCTTGTCTTGCAGTCATTAAATATTAACACAGCCATCTCGCCCTCCCACTGGGGCCTGATTGAAGATGTAGGATGGGACACAGGGACAGGATAGAGTCACCTCTAACTGTAGTCCCACTGTAAACCCACTGTGATTACACCTTGGCCAGACCAAGCATGCGAACACATTACTCATGTGGAGCTGGGACGCTGGGCTAACTCAAGGACTGACCTCGCAATGACACAGGATCACAACAGAGTATAAATCAAGAGATATTGTGTTGATCACTTAATGTTTAGCAAGAGAGAAACTGTTCAGTTAGTTCGTACAGCCCTGACAGAGAGATTTCCAATTGTCATCACAAATGCCCTACAACCCAACTGTTAAATGTAAAGAGGTTTCGAGACTCCGGCTCTAGGAAGCACTCTGTCTGATAAAATTGAATAATGGGAACAAATTACAGGATTATGGGCCCTTGTGGAAAGAGCACAGAATGACCTTCATTAGCTGTTCTTCTTCTTTCAAAGACTCAAATTAACACAAAAAAGGGTTATGAAAAAGAAACAAGGTGCAGAGAGGTTCTTACCTGTCCCATAGCTTGACATTTCTACAGTTGTTGGTGCAGCAGCCGGCTGATATCAAAGCTGTGACAAAGACAAAGGGAGAGACAGAGGAAGTGATGAGTTTTCAATGGGTTGTTTTGACAAGAGAAGCGCGCCTCATTAATCTAATGATTTGGAGCTGACGTCTGTCTTTTTATACTGCCAAAACAAGGGGAAATTACTCATTAATAAAACATGGTAATGCCAGTTTTTGTTCTCAGCGGAATGTTTATTATTGAATATGTCCCAGTCCCGAAAACTGACTCCATATTTAACTGACTAATTTAATCTTTTTTTAAAATACAAATATGTTCTTCTTTGTTGAGAGTCTAGCATGTTGTATAAGTGACATGAAAATGCAAAATCCTTGCATGTGAATAAAATACCATCAGGTATACAGTTACAGTCTAGGGATTTTAAGCTTAGACAATAAAAACAATACAAACGCAAGGAGTGGTTCTGGTATACACTGTCATTGTTGTGGGTTAAAAGGAGTAAATTTTGCCATCTAGGGTCAAATTACAGAGCTTCTGTGTTCTTGTTTTATTACCCTCATGGTGGAGGTCTTTATTTGTGGTGCGAAAGCTTTGAAAAATTGACCTTGTTCCGGAAAAAATGTATGTCGCTTTATCGAGGCACAATCTTCGTGTTCGGTGTGAAAGTAGCCTGCTTATAAAAAAAAACAACAGTTCAATAAATATATTAATGTGCGTATTAATCACCCCTGAAAGCCTTTAGATGAGAAGACAGATACCGGGAAGTGATTAGCTTAGCTTAGCAAAAAGACCAGGAGCACAGGGAAAGAGCTAACGTTCACCAATTATTAGCAAAATCCTGTTATTCCCAACAAAACAACAAATTACTGTTTTCACAATTTTGCTTGTGAACAGATTAAACTAAATGGATAGAATGTCAGTGAGCTTTCAGTGCTGATTGACAGATTTATTTACTTTGAACAGAGCCAGGCTAGCTGTTTCCCCTTGCTTTCAACTATGCAAAGCTAGGCTAATTGTCTCCAGGCTCCAGGTCCATGCTAACAGACAAGAGAGTGCAACTAATATGCTCATTGAACTCTTGTTAAGAAAGAGAATGAGTTTATTTCTGACTATTTGCACAATATTCTACACCTCATAAGACTTTTGTCTTTTTCTTCTATAAACTCAAAGCATTTCCTGAGAAAAGATCAATCTAGATGAGAATTCACTGAAAGACATAGTAGAGCAGTGTTTACAACTTTGCAACCCTCGTTTAAATCTCTGCTGCAATGGTGCAAGTGACAACGAGTAGAGTGGGAACAACCTTCGCAGAAAATGTGATGCAAACATACAAGCACCCCTACTGGCAGACAGATTTATCTAGACCTTAATCTCAAAGTGTATCAAATTTAAGACTACAAGATAACATGCAACGATAGCAGAAGACAAAGGGGGGGTGGAAATAATGATTTATTTTGCTTAAGGATTGATAGATTAGACAGCAAGATTCAGCTCTCTCACACTGACAAGTGTGATACAATCACACATTATTGTCCTTAAGCACAAGGCAGGCTCTTGACTCTATCTCGACATCCTTGACCAAAACCTCCTGTGCTGTTTTATTTCAGCTTGCCATGAAAAATGTTGCTGTCAGACAAAATGGTGTTGATCTCAAGTTTTAAAATACAGGACACACAGTATTTGCCCTCATACTCTCGGGCTATGTGAGCACTTCTGGTCAGAACTTGTGCGGTTAAGCGGCGGAAAAATGTCTTTGCCTTAAGCAGTCTTAAAAAAACAAAAATATTATCCCTCTATTCCTCCTTTACCCTTCAAAACAATTCTTTTATCCTTGCTCCCCTGCTTGATACCTCTCTTGTTCTCTTTCTCTCTCCACCAATGGTTTCCTCCCCATGAGCCCATAATCATGTTTTCAGCACATTTCCTCTCCTTGGCGCGCTAACATCTCTCATTAAAGATTCATAACGCTCTTGTGACCGCCGAGTTCTGCGAAAGAGTCCAGTGGCCACCTTCACTAAGTTCCCTGCCCCTTCCCTCACTCTGTGTGTCTTCGAAGGAGGAGGGTGCATCATGCAAGAAGGCACAAAGAGATATGAAAACTCCTTTAGAGAGTTGGGGGGATGCAGTGGTGGGATGGAGGGTATTTTCATTTGGAGGTCAGGGTGTGTCGAATGGAATCAATTTCACACTCATAGACCAGTTACAGAGCAGTAAATACATGATCATATCTCACTACCTTCTCACACACCAGCAAAGACACAGAAAGTCTACAGGAAGTGTAGCTGAGAGCTGTTTAGATGGTACATTGAAAACAGGACTTTGTCTGAACATGCGCTGATGGATCGATACAAACCTACGGTGGTCTAGCAATGACATCCCAGCAGTATCTACAGTATCTCTAGTGTGGTTTTGGATTGATGCTAGAAATAAAACCAGCATTTATCAATTCTAATTCTAATTCTAATAAACATTGAACGAGACAATCCTCAAAAATCGGTTCAGAATTTATGCTAGTATAATTAATATTAGGCGAAGTACCCGCTGTACAATGTGATAAGTTCAAGATGTGTTCCAGATGACTTTTCCTAACGAACACATGGTTGGCATTCCCTCTGTTTCTGAGCTCAGAGCCTTGTCTGCGACATCCAAATTCATTAGCAAACATGCTTGGTACTTATATTCACAGTGATAAATATAGCGACGTTTGCAGCAAGCAGGAGATTTATAGTGGGAGTGTCTTTACTTGATGTGTGTTACTGCAAGGGACGTCAACTTCCTTTATTTTGTCTTTACTATCAAGCACTAGAAGACAACACTTATGGTCTCTACGTGGTATCACAGTAGCACTGATGTGTAGTTAAAATTTTGGGGAGGTGTATGCCAGCATAGACACAGCATCTTTAGTCCTATTCTCATGGAAATTGTATAGCCTGGGGACCTCAAGTAATTTGTAATAACTGCAGAGATCTTCTGATCCTAATCCTGTGCAAACAAAAACACTTTGTCAAGTCAAAATTCCACCGCAAATTCCGCCTTTTGTTATTGAACTCAGATGTCATGTGATAATATTAGGCCTGTGCAAATCGGCATCTCAGTGAGTTTTTAGCTTTTTTTGTACCTAGCGCAACTTCAAGGCAAGGCAAGGCAAGGCAGCTTTATTTGTATAGCACTTTTCATACACAAGGCAGACTCAAAGTGCTTCACAGCACAACATGTCATGATTTAAAATGCATTACAGGAAGACAAAGAGAATAAAAACATAGACAATAATCAAAACAGTGCGGACGTTAAAAGTGCGAAGATTTAGCAGAAAGCTAAGGTGAACATAAAAGTTTTCAGTCTAGTTTTAAAAGTGGTCAGAGTGGGTGAAAGTCTCAAATCTTCAGGAAGTTTATTCCAGCTGTTTGTTGCATAATGACTGAAAGATGCTTTCCCTTGATTTGAGTTTACTCTGCGAACCACTAACAGATTGGTCTCAGAGGATCTTAGTGATCTAGAAGGCTTATGTAGTGGGAGCATATCAGTGATATACCTCGGCCCTAGACCATGAAGTGATTTATATGTGAGCAGGAGGATTTTGAAATCAATTCTCTGACGTACAGGAAGCCAGTGTAATGATTTAAGAATTGGTGTAATGTGCTCACATTTTTTGGTCTTTGTTAGAACTCTAGCAGCAGCGTTCTGAACAAGCTGTAGCTGCCTTACAGTTTTTTTGGGAAGACCTGCAAGGAGACCGTTACAGTAGTCTAGCCTACTGGTTATAAAGGCATGGACAAGTTTTTCTAAGTCTTGAGCTGACATGAGCCCTCTAAGTCTTGTTACATTTTTAAGGTGATAGTAGGCCGATTTTGTTACTGATTTGATGTGACTGTCGAAATGTAAATCAGAATCCATAATAACCCAAAGATTTCTGGCTTTATTTGAGGTTTTCAGGGACAGTGATTGAAGGTGTTGGATGACTTTAGACCTTTTTTTCTTAGCACCAAAAACAATTATCTCAGTTTTATCCTCATTTAGTTGAAGGAAATTTTGGCACATCCAGTGTTTGACCTGCTCAATGCACTGGCACAGTAGATCTATGGGGCGATAGTCATTTGGTGATAGCGCTACATAGATTTGGGTGTCATCGGCATAGCAATGGTGGTCAATGTTATTATTTTGCATGATTTGTCCTAGTGGGAGCATAAAGATATTAAATAAAGTGGGCCCCAAGATTGAACCTTGGGGGACTCCACACGTTACGTTGGTTTGTTCTGATACAAAGTCGCCAATGGAAACAAAATAGTTCCTATCTTGTAGATATGACTTGAACCAGTTTAAGACTGTGCCTGAGAGCCCCACCCAGTTTTCCAACCTGTCCAAAAGTATTGAGTGGTCGACAGTGTCAAATGCAGCACTGAGGTCCAATAGCATTAGTACTGAAGTTTTGCCAGAGTCTGTGTTAAGACGGATGTCATTTATAACTTTAATAAGGGCCGTCTCTGTGCTATGAAAAGGTCTAAATCCTGACCGGAGGTTGTTGTGGCAGCCAGTAGAAGCCAAGAAGTGAGTTAGTTGTTGGAGTACAACTTTCTCAATTATTTTACTTATGAATGGTAGATTTGAAATTGGTCTGTAGTTGTTGATAATAGAGGCATCTAGGCTCCGCTTTTTTAGAAGAGGTTTAATGACTGCAGTTTTGAAGGCCTTTGGGAAATTGCCCGATTGAATAGAGTTATTAACTATTTGCAATACGTCTGTTGATAGGCAGTCGAAAACATCCTTAAAGAAGTTGGTAGGTAAAGCGTCGAGACAGCAGGTGGTTGGCTTTAGATCGGTCACTGTTTCCACTAGAGTTTTAGAGTCTATGGCATTAAAGCTTGCCATCATTGCTGTGTTATTTTGGCCTAAACGGGGTGGTGATCCAACTTTTTTGTTTGAGATATTGATGGCACGTCTGATGCCTTCAATTTTATCAGTATAAAAGAATGCAAACTCATTGCATTTCTGTGTGGAATGGAGTTCGGCTGGTATTTGTGTTGGGGGGTTGGTCAGTCTGTCGACAGTTGCAAATAGGGTTTTGGCCTTATTAGTGTTGCTGTTTATGATATTGGAGAAGAATGTTTCTCTAGCACTTTTTAAGACTAAATTGTAGGCCTGGAGCCTCTCTTTATAGATGTCATGGTGAATATGAAGTTTTGTATTTCGCCAGATTCGTTCAGCCTTCCTGCACTCTCTTCTCTGGGCTGTTACAACAGCAGCTTTTCTCCAGGGTGCCTTTTGCTTACCAGAAATCGTTTTAACTGTAACCGGTGCAATGACATCTATGATATTCACAATTTTGGAATTAAAGTTGTTTACAAGATCATCAGCATGGCATGGGTTTAGAGGTGGTAGCGAGGAGATGGCATTTTTAAAGAGTACATTAGCATGTTCATTGATGTAGCGCTTTTTGACATTCTTTGATTCTGTTTGTGTCTCCGGAATTAAAGAAATATTAAAGAAAACACAGAAGTGATCAGACAATGAAAGATCAGTCACAAGAACATCAGAAACATTGAGACCTTTTGTGATAATCAGGTCCAGGGTGTGTCCTTTACAATGAGTAGCCTCTTTCACATGTTGAGACAGGTCAAATGTATCTAAAATAGTAAAAAGTTCCTTTGCACCCTTGCCATTCGAATCGTCAATATGAAAATTAAAGTCACCAGTTATAACTAGGCAGTCAAAGTCAGTGGAGATACTAGACAATAATTCGGTAAAATCATCGAAAAAATTTGCTGAGTATTTAGGTGGCCTGTAAATAATTAACAGAAGAATTTTGGGAGAGCATTTCAACACAGCACACAGGTATTCGAATGATGTAAAATCACCAAGTGACATCTGTTTCCCCTGAAATATGTTTTTAAATATAGCAGCAACCCCCCCCCCCCCTTTTCCCAGATCTACATACATCAATAAAGTTATAGTTGGGGGGTGCTGTCTCGATCAGAATGCTTGCACTGTTATTTTGCTCCAGCCATGTTTCAGTTAAAAACATAAAATCAAGTTTGGAAGTAGTAATAAAATCGTTGACTAAAAATGATTTGTTATTCAGAGACCTAACATTGAGCAGACCCATCCTGATGGTGTTATTGACAGGCTTCGATGTTGACTTTGATTTGGAGAGGATAGGAATGAGATTGTTTAGGTTAGCAGGGTGTCTACGTTTCCCAATGTTCTCTCTCTTGGTAGTCACAACAGGAATGTAGAAGGTGCCAAGCTTTGACGTAGGCAGCCTTGGGCCCAGCTGATAATGTGGTCTACAGCTGAACCCTGTTTTGTATCAATAATATTCAGGACTTCTGTCAGGGCGGGGCGGGGGTGGCCATGAGGGGGAGGAGGAGTGGGCAGCGTCAGAGCTGGAATGAACTACTGGAGGTGGACGTTGAGGGCGAAGAGGGGGTTTACGTAAGAGGGGCGGAGTAGGGCTGAGGGTTTGTGAAGCACACCTTCGTGGAGGGGGGGGAGGAAGTGGGAGGGAGGTGCCACTGAGATGACGCTGAGGGGGGGATCGCTGAGGTCGGTCAAGGGGAGTAAAAATAGGAGTAGGGCGGGGAGTGGGTGGGGGTAGCTCCCGGAACTCCAAAGGGGATAAGGGGGAGAAAGGCTTACTTGAGGGAGGGAGAAGGATGGAGACCTGGATTTAGGCTTGGGGGGTGTGGGGGAGGGATCTTCAAGCCCATTTGAAATGAAAGGGGAGGTAGAGGGGGATGGACACGTCTCCTCTTTGCTCCGGTGTCTCTCATGGTCAGCGCTCTCCTTTTGCAATGGCGCTCCTCCTTCGACGTTCATGATAAGCTGTGTTGTGTCTGTCTTTTCCGTTGGTTCCTCTTGTCTCTTGTCCTTGGCAGTGATGATAGATGGATGACGCAGGAAGTAAGACATGTTGGTCATGAAAAGCTTTACTCCCAGCTTATTTAGACAAAGTCCGTCTGCCTTAAAAAGATGCCTGCGGTCCCAGAAAAAGCTAAAATTGTCAATAAAATGCATCGAACGAGCAAGAAAAACGCTGGAGAGCCACTCATTCAGCGAGTAAAGTCGACTGAATCTCTCAGCTCCTCTCCTGATCGGGGGTAGAGGACCACTGATAAACACCTCAGCATTCACAGCGCTGACTGTTTCAAAGAGTTTATTGAAGTGCTCTCTCAGCTCACTTGATTGTTGTTTTTCAATGTCATTAAAACCAATGTGCAGAATGATATTTTTCACATTTGGGTGTGCAGCCACAATATCCAGGATTCTTTTTTCCAAGTCAGACACCGTATCCTTCGGAAAGCAGAGTACTTTGGTGTTATTATTGCTTTTCATATCTTTTACAGAAAAGTCACCCACAATCAGATTTTCAGGCCCACTTGTTAGCTTTCTCGGTGGTTTTAAGTTAGCAGGTCTTACCCTTCTGCGTGGTGATGGTGGGTTATTCAGGCAATCAGAGGGGGATCCATTGTCCGACAACAGTGGAGCAAACCTGTTCTTTAGTTGAACACTTGCTTGCTAGGGAAGTTTCTTGGTACTTTTCCTCTTCTCAGCTGTCCGCTGCTGTGTCCTCCGTGGCAGGGGAGTTGATGAAGCGCTATGCCTGGATAGAGATGGTAGCGCAGGCCAACCGGTCAGATCAGAGATATCGGGGCGCTGGGTCCTCCCGGTTATCCGTTCTCCCTTGTCGCAGGGAGGTGGTCTTCTCTTTGGCTTTGCCCCAAGTGTGTTCCAGGGAGGATTATCGCTGGTAGATTTATTACCCTGTACAGGGACCTCCCGTTTCCTCGTAGCTTCATCGTTGCTAGTGTGCTGGGTTCTGGCATGCCCCTGTCCACTGTTTTCAGTCAGTGCTAGGGTGGTATTGTTGTCACAATATCCATTCACTTCTATAAATACTTCTAACCGATTAATTTTTGTTTCCAGCAGCAAAATCTTCTGTAGTAGTTTGTGGTAATCTTCCATAGAGAAGGGAGGCATCTTCTGGTGATTACCTTTAGCACTGTAGCACAGGCTCAGGCTTATCTTGAATGGTAGGCCTCCCTGCCTAGCGTTGAGGAAGTCGTAAAAATATTGAAAAATGCCTCTGTTATCTAAAAGAAATATAATCCCACTGGTTTTGTAAGTATCCAGGAGCTGTTGCTCTTTGTTTCTTATTGAGGAGAAGCAAATAGTAGCAGATAGTAGCAAAAAATGCAAGCAAAGGCGAGAGCAAGCAGAAAAGCGTCCGCACTGTAGCAAAGCAGGAAGCAATCAGGCAAGCTAATCTGCTAGCTTGTTTACTGTGCAATCTATTAGCCTACAATATAATCTCAAACCCTGAATGAGGGTTTCACAATGTTTTAATTTGTATTTATTTGAACACACATTTCACTTCGTTTAATTTCGTAAAACCTCAGGTCAGTGAGTCAATGACTTGCTGCAAGCCAGTTTATGAGGAAATGTATGTGGAAGTTAGCCTGCTACAGCAGTCACAGTTCTTTGCAATGACAATGGAACACATAAAAAAATGGCCACAGCTCCGTCCATCGAGTGTCTTCCAACAGAAACAAACAGAAAGTCTGAAGGAAGTGTAGCTGATAGACAAAGCAGGACCCTGTCTTAACATGCTCTGATAGATCGATATAAACATATGGCCTAGCAATGACATCCGAGCACTTTCTGAATGTGTTTTTGGTTTGGTTATACCTGTGAAAAATGAATATTAGACCCACTATACAATATGATCAGTTCCAGATGTGCTCCAGATTATTTTTCATAGTAACACATGTATGTAAGGCCTTGTCATCACACTGCCGTATGAAGGTTGGCGCCCCTCTGTTCTTGAGCTCATTACCTTGTCTGGGACGTCCAGATCGGTTTCAAACATGCTTGATCTTTTAGTCTTATTTTTGGTGTTAGTCTGACCGCTCTCTACATAACAGCAGATACACCTGTGATACAGTTAGCTTACCTTACAAAGAATTTGTCAGTAAAGGAAAGACACTGCACGAAAGATGTCAATAGCTGGTGAAAACTACAGTTTCTTGTTCCTCGATGAAGCTAGGTCAGTTCTTGGTCTTAAGACTCACCCACTCATGTACAGAAACAATTAGCTTAAATGGATTTGCTTTCTAAAGGTCTGCAGGTCACAAGATTACAAACTGCTGTCTTGTGATGAAGCAGTCCTGTAAACACAAAGATAGCATGTGCCAAAATCCAGAGAATCCCTTTAAAATGAACTAGATCTGATCTATGTCTAATGAAACTTGCCTTGTGACCTCTTCAAGGAGAGTTATACAGTGAGAAGACATACAGCGCGCTTGGATGGTGTTTGTTGATTTAGTTACAGGCAGGGCGTTAAAACCAAAATTGGATTTAACGGGATGTGAGAGATGTGTAGAGGGAAGAGGGCTCTGTGTGGGTCAGAGCAAGAGTATATAGATAATGTGATTACTCAAGAATAATGCGGGGCCTAAGCGCCCTTAAATTCCACCTCTGTAAACCAGAGCGAGTGAAAGGCTCTAAATTTCCCCACAAAGAGATCTGTGAGATTGGCCAGGGAGAAGCTGCTCCCACAATGAATAAATCACTTTTCTGGATGGGAGACCCTTTTCCCTAATGCAGCCAAACGCCAATTATTAACTATAGGCTATGTAACTCGTAATTTTTGTTCATATAAGATATGCAAGACCTTTTTTTGTACAAAATCAGTGTTTTCTTTCTTGAAAATTGGTGAAATTAGTTTTAAAAATGTTTTTTAAGGAAGCCAGGATCCAAAGCAACTCTGAAAACATATTGTAATGACTAAAAACTAGTAATCACGTTTTTATTGATGTCTGAATCAAGCCAGTCAACACAAGACCCTGCTCTCCTCGGGGCTCCTCATCTCTCAATCCTCCTTGATCTGTCAAGCAGCCCCCCTCCCTCTTCTTATCTCAACTAACAGGATCAATGCAAGGTAATTTCACATGGCCATTCCCTCAGATCTCCTAAAAATCTGCACCATGAATTATTCAGTCTGGCTGGGCAGGAAAGCCTGTGGAAATGCATGGTAGATCAGTGACCTTCCGTTTAGCTAGCAGTCAGACAGACAATCAGGGAGACAGTCAGTCAGTCAACAAGGCTGCCTGTCAGAAGAGCTACTTGCCTTGACGTCCCTCAGGCAGCTACAGTCAGTGCTGTTACGTGCAACTCCAGAGCACAAGGCTAAGCTCTGAATGCATAATAAAGATATTTTAAGTGCATACAGCACATGGTAACAAAATTCAGGATATTTGTGGATTTAAGTCTTGGGTCAGTCTCACAGAAAGGCCCCAGTCTTGTGAGGCCGGGCTTTAAGTCGATACCACTTCAGGATTGGGGATTTTCCTTGCTTTGGTCATTTCTGCTGCACTAGATCGTAGCACCAATATACTGATTGGGCCCACTGGTTGTCAATCATGCATTAGCTGTCAGTCAGTGTTAGAGAGACACTGATGGCTTCTCTTACTTATTCGAATCAATAAAAAATGACACTAGGGGTAAACTTGTCTGTGTCCAGAAAGACTAATATCAAGGTGTCAATTATTGATGTTGGCCTCAAACTCACACAAAATGGCTGCCTGAGGATTTCCCAGTTCTATTTTTTCAAACACATTTTCATCTTTTAACAAAAGATAAATGATACCATTAATTATTTTTTTCAAACTCAGACTCATTAGCCTTGTCTCATTTTCTGTGAAGAACATATATCAGAACACATTGTCAATGACCACAAACTATAGGGTTGTCAAAAAGAAAACATACTCGGAAAATAATCAATACTAAAAATTAGTATCAGATTAGATACTAGCTTGCAAAAGTATTGATACTTTTCCCGTCAACAGTACAGCCTCTCTAGGCACATGAAGGCTGGTTCGATACCTTAACAACACTGAGCTGACTTAACACAGCTAGCGCTGATGCTGCAGGGCCTTCGGTACCGGTTTAAGTGTAATAATGAGCAGCTAACATCATCAGTCCTGTCCATCTAATGCAAGCCCCCACCACAGCGACTTCCTGGTTGATCTAATACGGAAGTGTCAAAAACTGCAGTTCTCCTAGTGGCCAGTAGGAGTAGTTTGCACAACAGAGCAGTTTCTCATTGACCCCCATGTTAAACAGGCCGATTTTCACAGCATAAAAACCTGTTTACAAAACACATTCTAGTCTGTATGTTTAGGTCATATCTCCATGACAACACTTAGGAGGGTGAATATTTTTGTAACAAGCTAGTTTTTATTTTATTGGAGGTTAAAGTCTCTCTTTTTTCATCTGTTCTTGAATGTACTGTAGTAAACAATGGTGAGTCATCTGTATTCAGCATGCTGTTCAGATGTGTAACAGTTAATAGGGTCCACGCTCACACTACACGGTGTGTTCATAACACACTTATAATCAATATGTCTCATAGATCTCAAGAGCTTGCATTCGACACGGCACTTCTTTGGGTCCTCAGCAATCAAAATCAAGAAAACACAGCCAAATACTCCTTTCATTTTAGTAAGATTTCCACATTCCAGATCCACATTTTGCTTCTTGCCTTATGTATGGAGCTGGAGCCTGGAGACCATCAGCTTAGCATAGCATAAAGAATAAAAGCAGAGGGAAATTGCCAATCCTGCTGTGTCCAACATTTACAAATCTGCCAATGAGAACCTCCAAATCTCAAACACATTGTATCTTGTTTATTTCTTCTGTACACAACTAGAAATAGTAAAATTACAATTTGTGGTTTCTCTGGGAATCTTTGTGATACACAAGGCAACAGGTGAAGGCTACCTCTTCACAAGAATGTGAATAAACATCATTCAAAAAAATGTGGAACAATTCCCCATAAGAAACAGCTGGACTCATTACAGTGTATTGTAGGTATATTGCCCTTTGACCATTTGGTGTTCTTGCACGCGTATTTCCTCTTAATCACTCGCTGCTTTTAGAAGAACTATTTTGTTTTTCAAATCATTAGTTAAAAAAGCATAAGTTTAAAGAGTCTTTTTTATATTTATTTTAGCCTGGCTCTATCTTATCAGAAATCCTTCCTGGTGTTGCTTTAACAACATTTGTATTATTTAAGGTCACGTTTCCTGTCATATTAGACTATGCAGAGTATACAAATACAGGATTAAGAGAGGAAAAGCTGTCATGCTGCTATCCTTAATGGTAATTGTCTTTTGACTACTGTGTAAGAACTGTAATGAAGTGATGGCAGCAGGTAGGAACGGCAAATAACTTGAAGCCGTGGTTTCTGCAGTTTGGCTCACTGTGAGGCTGAATAGACTGTGGAGAGATGAGAGCACAAAACTCACTGGAGTAGAGCTGGATAATTGGAGCCCTGTAGGCTAATCAAGGCTACAAGGGCTCTGCGTGTGTGTGTGTGTGTGTGTGTGTGTGTGTGTGTGTGTGTGTGTGTGTGTGTGTGTGTGTGTGTGTGTGTGTGTGTGTGTGTGTGCGCGCCTTGTATACTGTACACTCAGGGACGTAGACAGACATTCACACGTCTATATCAAAAGGGAGGGCATACTCATGCAAACACGTGCAAAGCCCTGCATGAAGTTTAGATGTCACATTTTAAATAATACCAGGATTTGTTTGTGTTTTGTAGTGATCATACATTCATGTAGCTGGCTGCTGGTTGCTATGCACGCAGTTCTGGTCTGGACGACCCTTTAAATCAAATGAATCCTTTGTAATCTTTGTAATCAATATTTTGTGTCATATCAATGATTTCCTTTACATATAACCATGTCATAAGTAGGATGATGTAGAGCAAGCCAGTCATTATTGCAAAATAACCACCCTGTTGGTGTTCTTATTTGCAATATTAACTGGTTAGCTACATGATCCCTTACTTGATGGATAGTTGCTAAAATTTTAAATCTTCGTCTTGAAATCAACCACTGCTGCAATGATGCATATCTAAACAAAAGAGATCAGCGAAGGAGGGGGAAAAGATTATCACCATAAGAAAGATTTATAGAAGCAAGTGTTACAACATCAGCCCTTAACTCTTATTTTGTTGCTTTTGTCCTCTATGTTCAGGACCACACATCATCCCTCCACGTTCTGCAAGGGCTCCTGTTGTCAGTCGCACTGGTGTAGTATGCATTCTGGTATTACTCTCATAGGTAAATTAAATATTTAAGCAGGCATTTGCAAGATAAACTGATGATGTCCTATTTTAACATCCACCCATCCCTCCTCAGTGTTGAATAATATAATAGGCCGGGCATAGAGAAGGAGATTGTGGTGTGTGTGTGTGTGTGTGTGTGTGTGTGTGTGTGTGTGTGTGTGTGTGTGTGTGTGTGTGTGTGTGTGTGTGTGTGTGTGTGTGTGTGTGTGTGTGTGTGCGCTTGTGTGTGTGTGTGTGTGTATGTGTGTGTGTGTGTGTGTGTATGTGTGTTTGGCTCAAATGAAATGCAAAATTTGGTAATTTTACCAGTTGTGACTACTTTCAAGAATTCTTTGCATCTGCATTTAATGGCCTCTGTCTTTTCAACTCAATAAAGTTATTACAAGCCTTCGGCCCTTGATGACCCATATCCTGCGGCTGAAACTTGTTTACACTCTCTCGAACTGTTTTGTCTCAACCCTCCCTGAAGAAATTAACTAATCCTTCTGTAGTTGTATCATGTTAAAAGGCCCTTTGTTTAAAAAAAAGAAGAAGATGTATTTCATCAGTTATAAAAAAAGAAAACGTTGATGCAGTTTACTTCTACCTCAGAATAATGCCATGGAATTTTGATAACATTTTGTCACGGAACGCCTGAAGGATGAGCGGACAAGAACGCTGGTGTACGATGCCATTGGGGCTACATCTATGTGAACAAGAATTTACATTCTTCTACTCTTAAAAATAAAACATGTTTTGCACCGCTCTTCACATTAAATAAGTGGAAATAAGAGTTTGAGCTCTCTATTATATAGGATAAAAAGACTGCATCCATTTAATAACGTTGAATATTACAGGTCCCATATTGTAAAAAGTGATATTTCCATGTCTTTTTTTATTATAAAGGAGGTCAAAGTGCTGTGTAAATACTGTTAAAGTACCAAAATCCTCAATCCAGAGAAATGCACACAGGCAGCCTTTATTTAAAAAAGTGTCTTTAAAAAAAAGTGTCTTTGTTCGGTTTTGATGTCAAACCTGTAGAAAAATGCTGCTACAGTGTTGTGACAGTCATTCACGGCTGCAATGACAGTGCAGAGACACCAAGAGTGCAGATGTGGAAGACCAGGAAATGCTGACCGATCAGAGCAGACTGGGCTTTTTCAGAAGGTGGAGCTTAAAAAGACAGATGCTGAAAAGCTGAAACGAGTGTTTCAGGCAGAGGGTGAATACAGGTATATTCAGACAAACAGTATGAGAAAAATAACGTGTTTTTTCCAACATGTATGCATGTAAACATGTTCTACTTGAAATCCAACATACAAGTATTAAAGTGAGCATAATATGGGACCTTTAAGAGATATCACTACAAAATTCCAAGGCAAAAATATATGCAAATTCCTACATTTGGAGAAAGTATTAAAAAAGAAAAAAAGTAACATACCAGCACAGAAAATCCACTTGAGTTAACCAAACTCAAATAGTCCTTCAATTCCATTTTAACCTGCAGCAAAAGCTCACACAAGGCCAGATAAGAGAGGTAATTAAATGTACGTTTTTGCTATAACTGTAAAGGAAATGAGATAGGTAGTCTGGAGCAGTGGGGGGTTATGAAATTGATTCAAATATCTCAGAGAGGAAATCTCACAGACCAAAAGACTACTATGACTCCTATTAAAGAGAACTAGTAAGAAGAGATAATGATATAAATATAATGACAGCGGTGCCAATCATTTCATGTTAAGATCGGATCATCCATCTGCGGTAATGGGAGCTGTGCACATGCTCCGCTGCCATTCTCATCAGGAAAAACATTACATCAAATGAACATAATGCACAATACGAGCAGGAGATTTATGCCCCAGGAAATGGATAACTACATCCTGGGTGTTGGGAAAGGAAGGGATAATAATGTTGTCGGCTACAGTGGTTTGACATGTTATGTTCCTGACATGTTATCTCACGTTCTATCCCTGTTTTTAACAGATGGTGAGGCTGTAAAAACCATCAAAGTTATGGCAGCAGCAAAGCAGCTCATCATTGTTGCTTGATCAGGGATACAACTGTTTTAAATGTTAAACGTGTATGTTTATGCTGCTGTCTTGGCCAGGACTCCCCTGGAAAAGAGATTTTAAATCTCAATGGGAATATTCCTGGTCAAATAAAGGGTATTGAAAATGCACCAAAGACAAGCTAATGATCTGGTTTTCTTACCAAGTAGGTTTTCACACAAGTGTGTTTTGGTGCATAGATCATAAAAAAATTAGAGAACAAAGTATTAATTTCTTAAATAAATGTATTCTGAAATGTTATTTTTATGGTTCAGAATTTGATAAAATATCAAATGTGGCTATACCAATGCAGTACTAGTATGTTTTTTTTAAATAGGGAAAACATTATGTTCGGTGTCAAACTAGGAAAAACTGAACCCAAAGTGTCTAAAGAAGTCAGTTAAATTTGGGTTTCCATCTAAACTCCATAGAGAATCTCTTGAAAATCCTTGGCATCGATGTAAGTAATCAAACCAGAGCAGTGTGAGAAACTAGTGATGTCCTGTGGGCGCAGACGTGCTGAAGTCATTCAAAGCAAGGGCCTCTACACTTCCTGTTCATTTTTGAATCCTATAGAAGAAAACATTGTTGAAATCTTGAACGAAAGTGCCTTGGTTATTTAAATAAAACATGCAAGTAGCGGTATAGCCACAGTGGATATTCTATCAAATTCTGAACAATAAAAAATAACAACTGAGTGTTCTCAGTTCCCTCACAAACTCAGTGATGGGTCTTTAAAAAGCACTTAGGCATTGAAGCTTATGTTAACGACCATTATGATCATATGGCTTGCTTCCCTAATACCTTCGTAAATGTTCTCATAATTCATTTGAATTCTGCTGCTTATTTAAGATAATAAGTTGGGATGCTCGTTTAATTTGTATTTTCCCGCATGCTGTAGGTATATGTTTATGCATGGTATGGATGAAAAGTGAGGATATAGAGTGGAAATGATGGTTGGGATTGGACAAGTTTTGTTTTCAGTTCATTTCCTGCACCACGGGGGGTAGCACTTCTCCAATTAGGGGAAAACATGCATTCATGTCCATTACTAAGTTGATTGTATGCTTGTCTGGTCTCCAGATGTGCTGTATGTTTTATTTTACCATTATCCCCAACTTGTCCCCCATAGGGGCTACAGTTCAGCAAATGAAATAGACTTGCTTTGAGTCGTACAAAAGTGAAGTCACCTGAAAATGTTCATATTAATTTCTCTAATTATTCTGGTAATGCTCCTTAACAAACTCAGACCGAATAAAGATTTAATTAAATAGCTCATGCTACATTCATGCACGTCAAAATGACTGAAAAAAACTAGATCAGATCAGAACAGATCTTCCTAGTCACAGAGTCAGACGCCTGTAAGCTGCCAAACACACACCCGCACAAGAACATGTACCTGATGCACTAGGCTACATCTGTCCAGCTCCACTCACCTGCTTCTCTCCTACCTGAAGTGCTCACACCACCAGCTCTCAGCATGACGCACAGCTGCAGCTGAAGTAAATGTAACATAGCTAAATGTGGTTACTGCTGGTGACTTTGGGACTGACAGAGGTTCCCTCAGGCCCTGTGCTGCCCTCGTACATGGCAGCTACTCAACTTCCAGTTAATTACCTGGCCTTGCAAGCTAATTTCCTCTTAGTTCAGTGGGCCGTTCCCCATTGGCACGGCGTAAGAGGACAAAGACTGTTCTTCATGCCACTGGGTTTGCATGTCTACCGGATGACTGGGGCTACTTTGCAACATTTGTCACATACCTCTGGGGTTTAGGCTGAAGCGACTCTCGTACCTGCCAAAGCAGCCTCCTTCATAACTCACACAGCTACTTTGCTGTGGAGCTGCTGGTGGGGAGAAATGTTTGCATGCATCCTACAACTGCCAACTGCTCAACATGTTCATAAATACTCACTGAATGACGTATTTCAATCTATTTTAAATACAAATCAGAATATTTATATGAAAATGCCAGAATACCAAACATGTCCATCTTGTTATATCTGCAGTGGATAAACATTCTTCTTGCCTCCTTATTTATAATTTAGCTTGCCAACAATAATGTGTGTTCTCTTGTTGGAGACATTTCACACTCCATTTCCCGTTGACATTGCTGTTGTCATGAGTATTATTCTTGAATTATGGGTAAAGGACCAAGAAAGTATTGTGCATTGTTTGAGTATCTCACGGCAAAGAGGTGATATATGGCTCTTTGCTCCACCCAGGAGAAGAAGCTGAGTGTGGCTTGATTAAAAATGACAATGATATGCACCGGAGGTAGATAAACAAAAGGCCTAATCATGCGCACCTTGGTTAATGGCTGCACTGATGGCCTATAGACAAGGGTGTTTGGGGTAATTGGTCTCAGGTGTGATTATAAATTCATATGCCATGATAGCATTTGAAAGTAACATTTTCCCATTTGCAGGGTTGTGATAAAGACATTCACCTTGAGAAATGAAAACCGCTGATGGCCTCAACTTTTAACTTGATAATATTCATCTACTAATTTAGCACTAGGACCACAGAGACTATCTGACAGACGGTTCAGGGTTTTATAATGCAAATAACTCTGTTTTAAATAAAAACTACAAGCCTCCAACCATGACTTTTCCTTAATGTGTTTTTGATGTTTTCTGAAGCCTAGAAGGTTTTAAAACAAAACATGATACTTCTGAGCATGTATTACTCTGATCGCAGTTTCACTATTATACATTGTTACCATCTCAATTCTAAAATGAAAAATATCACTCTTATTTGCATAAAAATGCACTAATGTAACATTTGAAATAGTCATCTTGGAAATAATCACAGGATTATGTGTCTGAACAAGTCAATCTACACGTCATCATGCCACTTTTGTAAGTTGAACTAGTAATGAAAGGTTATCTGGTAATAATACCAATCCATTTTGAATCACAGCAGCCCAATACTTCCCAAAATCCTTTCATGCCAGGCAGCTGTGACAAACATCTTCCTCATGCCGCTTAGGCTACGAGACTTCACAATTTGTCAAGGGGATGCTTTCCATCCATCGCCCTGGCATACGAGCGAGGATGAAGAGGATAGAGTGGAGTCAGAGGAATAGGACAAGATGTGTTGCAGAGAGGAAGACAGAAAGAGACAGAGAAGGAGGGGAAGAAAACAGACAGTAATCCACTCAAATACTTCCTCATCCCTCTTTCCTCAGCTCAATTTGGCAAACAGTACATCCTCCGGCCTCCTCCAGAATAAGGGCTTTGTAATAGTTTTCTCTCTGTCCGACAGCTGGTTGTTCACACTGGCAGCCAATTAGGATGGAAAGAGAGAGAAAGACAAGAGAGAGGATGGAGAGGGAGAGAGATAGCCTGGCTCCTGCAGTAACAATGGAGAGGGGGAACATTATCTGAGGCCACAGCTTTAGTGATGATTTCCTGTTGCACGGACAGGCAGCAGCACTTCTAAACAACAGCCAGAGGAGCTGGATAGTCTCAACTGATGCTACAATTATAGATTCATAGAACGAGAATGAATGAGACAGTGTGATGGTCTTTGCTAATTCAGTCAGATAATATAGAATAAAATACTCAAGAACTGAAAATGAAGCTGCCAGTGATTGTCAGTTCTCATTAAGTGAATTGCAAAACATCACCAGACACTTATTTCAAAGTTTCAGTCTCTGAAAAAATATTTCATTATTGATTGTTCTCCCACAAACAGTGATCTGTCCAATCATAGCTTAACCACTACAGCTTTGCATTTACAGGCTACAGTGGTGTTGTATCTGTAATTAAAGCAATACTCTGTATGACTGTAAGGGTTTGGTGGTGGGTTTTTTTTTTATTATCTTTTTGTAACCAGAGAAAAAGTGTAAGAAATGGATTTGAACAGTGTGTTTATCTGCTCTAACCTTACTCTTAACTGACGTTGTTAGGATGTTTGCTTACTAAGGCCAATAAATGTAGATACTGCATTGGCCGCTGCTGTTCATTGGAGCAATACGTCAATGCAGCTGCCATCTTTGGACAGGGGAGCCGCTTCTCTTAATGCATGTACTGTATGTCTATCCATGCAAGAGGGTGATTTTCAAGTGGTTTTGTGTAGACAGTAACAGTAAGTGGTTTTAAGCCTTTATATAATTTATAATTATAGAATTGCCATGCACTACTATATTATATATTTGTTGCACAACAAAAATAAATGATTTACTTAATGGAAAATGAAGAGCATGCTCTTTTCCACCTTAGTGTCAACTCAGGTATAGTTCCATAAAATACCTACCGTTATCATGCGGGGGTTACACTATGATTCTGTGTGTGTGTGTGTGTGTGTGTGTGTGTGTGTGTGTGTGTGTGCGTGTGTGTGTGTGTGTGTGTGTGTGTGTGTGTGTGTGTGTGTGCGGGCACGTGGCATTCATTGGCATAACAAGGGCAGAGGTTCTCCCACACTCTGTACTGTCTTTTTTCCATGCTGCCTTTTTTTTCTCCTCCCGATCAGCTGAGTAGCTTAAGCTAATATGCAGAACTTGTGATTGCTAAAGCAGAAAATATGATTAAGTCTCTCCTCTTTTGAAAAAGACCCTCTGCAGTGTGGAGATCCAATAGGCTTAACAAACAGTCTGGGTCAGGAGACTGCAGTGTTCATGGCTGATTATCTTTCACGAAGACGGAGTCTATCACATGGAAAGACGGCCGTATTTGATCGGGTCACAACTGAACTGAAGGTTTCATTGTTTGTTTGTACAAACAATATCACATACAGTATCTAAACAGGGTTTACAGGCCCATAATTGTATATGCTCAAGACAATATTTATTGCTATCCAGAAATTTGTACAATTCTAAATAGTCATGCAGTTACCTTATTGCTAATTTAGTACTCTCTGAACTCTCTAAATGTCCTCTTAAGTACACCACTTTGTTATTTTCTAGATCATGTATTGTGGAGGGGAGAGGGCTTCTTTTCTTAACTCTGTCATTTTACAAAGCAAAACTTGGAATACTTCTAGTCATTTTATGGGGTCATATCATTCTCCCAGCTGTAAAGGTAACAGAGCATGTGTGATAAGCTTCCCAAAAGATGCAAAAGCACTTTGTATTAAAAGGCTGCAGAGGTCAGAGTGATGTTTTGCTTTCATTTTTGGATTTTGTCAGGAATTTAAATGGCTTCAGTGCTGTCAAGGGGCACGTGAACATGAGACTTTAATTTGTCTGAACAAAACACTGCTACAGTGACCCTGGATGGAACACTGTGGCACATCCACCGAAACCACACACACACGTACATAAAAAAAATGAAATAATACTGCGCAAAGGGCTTAGGGGATAATCCAAGCGAGTGGAGTGTACTACATCGTCACAGGAATTAAATTCCCTCTGCGTCCAAAAAAGGACATGGCAGTAAGGATGGGTCAGCGGATGACACAAACGGACACGGTCACAAAGCTGCTCTCTTTACTATCTATCATTCTCTTTCTATTCGTCTAAAGTGCAGCCTCTATAGTAACATTTTTGACACGGTTAATTCGGTATCTGCCCCACAAAAGTAAAACCTTCAACCACCCCCTAAGTGATGATTGCATGTCTTGATATAACAGTGAATACTGAGTTGTGACACTTGAAGTTAGTGTACTTGTCAGGTCAGTGGAGGCATGGCGGTCCTGAGGGGACATTCATGAGAGAGATAAACAGCCAATCTGACAGACAACTATCATGTTTTACCAATATGAATCTATAGTAACACTCACACACTCATACTTCTCTCACATAAAGGCTTAATGAAGTCTTTATGAACCTGGTTAAAGGCTATTTGGTGCACGCATTTCCCTCTGAGTTAAGTTCACAACAGTTATGCCACAGTTGGCAAATCACCATACTCAAGGGCCAGTGAGTGCCCTGTGCACTCACAACATTTTCCAATTAAGGATTTGTGAGGCATTAATGTGGCATGGCCTTTTGCAAACATCATATGGGTTTCAGGTTACAACAAGATTGAAATCTCTTATAGAGCTGCAGAGTGCCCCGAGAGCTAAAATAGAAACAGAATGATGATGCAAGTCAAAGTTGTGTGCGTCTTTACAATAATCCGGTGCAATCCGTGGAGATTGAAAAATGGCTCGAGAGAACATGTTTTCTACGAAGCTGTTATTTCTGAGGCTACACTGGCTTTATTGTAATTCTTGTCCCTCAGCAATTTAGTGTTTTAAAGGTCCCATATTATAAAAAGTTAAAAATCTTTTTTGTTATAAAGCAGGTCAAGGTGCTATAAACATAAATACTGTGAAAATATTGAAATTCAGAGAAATGCACACAGCCTGTATACAGAAACTGTGTCTTTAAACAGGCCGTCAGGACTTCTGTATGGTTGTGATGTCACAACTACTGTATACTATATATAGGTAGAAAGTGGTAGAAAGGGTACAAAGATGCTGACAGTGAAGATGTGGAAAACTCAGAAAACGACAATCAGAGTGGACTGGGCTTTTTCAAGAGGGCGTCTTTAAGAGGCAGCCGCTAAAACGGAGCATTTCAGACAGAGGGTGAACACAGGTTTATTCAGACAGACAGTATGAGAAGAATGCGTTTTTTGACATCATGATTACATCATCAGGGCATCAGACTTGACAAAGCTCCTCCAGAGTCACGGATGACATTATACAACTGTTTTGCCAGGCTCAATGACAACTGAACTGATCTTCATGTGTTATATCTTTGGAGTGCCCCTTTAAGGTTATGCTAAAGTTAGCAAAGATAGCGCAATCTGTGACCAGTAATTTGCGTCTTTGCTCAGCAATTGTCTTTTTATAATGAAACATTAGTCCGATAATTAGTAGGCCTAAATGACTCACTGTTCAGTGAAAATGGCACATAATCTAACGTAACTATTGACAATTACATGAGAGATCATTGGAATCCTTCTTGTAAATGTTGCCTTTACTCCACTGTGTACACTGTTTCTCTTGTAATTTCAGCGTCATATTGCAAAGTCAGGCAGATATTTCACCTTGAGGAATTTGTCCTTTAGCTTCTGCCAGCTCTGTGCCACTCAGCACTTTTTTTCCCTCCAGACTCCAGAAATCATTATCAGCCACTGTGGGGTATTTAAATAGCCGCCAAGTTGGTACTTTGATATTCCTCCTTCTCTTTGACATGCTTAACTCTCACTGATCCCACTGAGATAGGCACGACTGCAGCAAAGATTTGGGGGTAATTCTTTGTCTAAAGAGGTGCGTGTGTCTGCTGGAAATGTTACGCTACACCACACACTGATATCTGGACATGGTTCGTTTGAGTCGGATCTGTCCAAGTTAGATACAGATACGTGTAAAATAATAAAATAATCTGAACCTCTTATTTTCTCTCTCATCCACCGAGCCAACCCACATTCCTCTTGAGATGCCAGAAAAATCAATAATGCTGTAAATTTTGCAACAGTCAGAATGAGGAAGAGTATCTCTGTTTTCTCAATAAAATAAGTGCATTGTAATCGCATACCACACAGCGAATCCCCGTTTTTTTATTTGTATGGTTTAAACGTGTGTGTGTGTATGTGTGTGTGTGTTTGAGTTTATGTGAAACTTTGAGTGTAAAAGACGTTGCACAATATCATCCACTGCAGTTAAGGGGATGTGCCCCTTCAGATGCGTTCACACAGCAACATTACCAAGCACACACACACACACACACACACACACACACACACACACACACACACACACACACACACACACACACACACACACACACACACACACACACACACACACACACACACATACACACAAACCTACCATTCATGCCATTGTAGATGCTCCGATGGTGTGGCGACAGCTCGTCTCCAGCCGTCCTCCTCTGCCCGTCTCTTACCGGGCTGCCAAACTTCACATGGTCAGGGCTCAGACTGTACTGGTGCCTGTGAGTTTCGGGGCTGCCCCCCTGGACCACACAGCCTTTTTCATGATGCTCAGTGACCCCTAAATGTGCCTGCCGGGGCTCAGGGCTCCCGCAGCCTGTGCTGCTAATGCTGCTTCTGTGGTGCCTCTGATAGAGCTCCCCGCTGCCTCCCTGACCCAGGAAGTGCTGCCTCTGACCCAGAAGGAGATCAGAGCTGTGGTGCTTTGGGTGCTGCTCTGGACTGCGTCGGCCCACATTCCTCCCGTATTTTTCTGGGCTCAGGCCCCGCATAACTCGACTGTGGTCAGGCACAGATATGGAGCCGCAGCGTGGCCGGCAGAGCTGGGGCAGTGTGTATGGGTACTCCAGGCTTGTACTCCGGTGGCGCCCAGCAGGGTGCTCAGGGCTGGACACCTCCCTGTCTCCTCCACTTCCACCTCCTATTCCACTGATGCTGCTACACCTGGGTTTGTGCAAAAGCTCGGGGCTCCGTTTTTCTCCACCACTTCCAACCCCACCCACCGCTGGAGCCAGGTGAGACTGCTTATGGTGAGGGTGATCAGAGCTGTCAGCGCTCCCTGCGCTGGAGGTGCTGCTTCCATCCCCCACGTCTCTCATCAGGAGCCCCTGCCCGGGCACCAGCAGCAAGCTACTCTGGCTGTCTATAGAGTTGCGGCACCCTCCCACACCTACGCTTCCTCCCACTCCACTTCCTCCGCCTCCACCTCCTCCACCTACCACCACCTTCTCCTCGTCCAGCAGCAGGCAGAGCTCCTTCAGCTCCAGGTTCTCCCGGATTACCTCCTCCTGTCGAAGCTCCAGCTCCTTGAGTTTCTGGAGGTAAAGGGTCACTTCTTTGCGCATGATGCTGGCGCTGTAGCGTCCCAAGCGCTGCCACTCCCTGGATACACGCTTGCCTTTCTGACGGTCGTCGTCCAGGAAGCAGCACAAGTCCCGCAGCTCGCGGTTGTCCTCTTGCAGCTTCTGGTTGATATCCTGAGAGGAAGACAAGAATAAAACAGGAGGAAATGAGACATGGATTAAAGTCAGGCCTAAGCATTAGGAAGCATCATAAAATCCGACAATGCCGATCAAGGCAGAACAACTACTTTTTATTCGGTACAGAACAAACTACTTTGTCTTCTATTAATTTGATACGGACTATGTCGCTGCAACCATTGTCCAATTTCAATCAATTTCACTGCTCTTTTAGATATCAGTCAAATGCTGCATGCAATCATAATGAAATGAAATCCTAATCCTCTCTGTCTTTCCCACAAAAGCACTGACTCACTTTGTGCCATTCAATGTGAAGTACATAATGTAGATCAGAATGCTCTGCAGGAAATGGCCACACACAGAAATAACACTAGGTTAGAGCAGTGAAATCACACGCCCCAAACATTTTACACCCAGCAACGTTTACTTAAACATCCCTACTTCACCTCCCCATGAGCTCCTTCTTTTCTCCCCTCCCTTTCCCGCTCTCTCCCTTTCTTAGCCCCCAGCTCTTTCCTGTGTAATTAGGCAGCTTGGATGGGTGGAGAGGTGGCGAGGTCTGCTAGAAAGGCAACTGATCCCCATGTGTTTCATCTAAGGCTACCTCAGGCTGGGTCTCAGCTTTAACCGTAAACATTGTGGACCCTGTGCCATATTCCTCTTATTAGCAGTGCAGAAAATGAAGGCAGTGTATAAAGGTCACTGAGAAGGAGAATGCTTGCATATACTTTCAAAGAAAATGCCACGTTGCTTTAAGGCAGACGGTAGGCTACCGTAGAGCTATGTGCAGGAATGTGAGGTGTGTGAAGCGCAAACAGGGAGATCTGGACGCCAGATTTGAGCATTGGCATAGGAACAGAGGGACATGCCCTCCTTGGGTATTAGGAGGATGAATTTCTACCTCGTTGGCCTGTAGGCTTTAACTTCCTCTCTGTTTTATAAGCTGAGTGTGAGGGTACATTTTTGGTACATTCCCTTGTTATTTAACTCTTCTTGATTTCTGAAACCCTCAATTTCCCAGCTGCCCAGCAAAAGTTACATGAAAACTTTAAACCCCATATAGGTAAAGCATGCCAATAAAATGTCCACATTTATCGATATCAGATCCTCATACAGGCCTACACAATAAACTTCAGTGATACCATCTATTCTCACACCCTGTTTGCAGAGCTGCTCTCTGAACAGCACATCCCTCCTGCCATGCGCGTTCTCAGGTGCGCTCCAAACCTATGATCTCATCCTTCACCAATGCGCGCCCCCTCACCTTCAGCCCCCTGATCTCGTTCAAGTGCAGCTGGAGGCTGCGATTGACCTCTCGGATGAGATTCCCGTGGTCCAGAATCACGCTCATCTTGTCGGCCTCAGACCGCCTCAGCCGCCGCACCAGATCATCCTTGGCCCACTTGAGCAGCTCCTCGTCAGTGAGTCCGGAGATGTCCTCCGCTGGACTTTCAGTCTTCGCTATCGACAGCTGGAGCTGGGGCTGTGGCGGCGGAGTCGCTTTCTCCATTGGCACAGCTCCTCCGGCACCGACAAAGGGCAGAAAATAGTCAGAGGCTCGTTGGCAACCTCCGCTCGCATCCGCTCCCCGGTGGATTTAATGAGGAAATGGTTACCGGCAGAAAGTCAGTGGCATAGTTTGGCCTTTTTCTGTTGCTCCCGACTCTTCCACTCTCTGAGCAACAGCTGACGATGCCGGCTGAGTGCGATACAGTGGAGGAGCTGCTCTGCTGTCTATCACTGCAACATCCTCACAGCCAGGGTAGGGTCTACTGTGGCCAGCCTACTTACAGTTATCGGAGTTATCGGTTCGGTTTAGTATCCAAATTCGGTCTCAAACGTGGTCAAAGTGAGAAAAGCGTCGTCGGACAGTCGGTGCACACACCTGCCGCCTGTATGTGCAGCACACTGTGAGAGAGAGAGAGAGGGAGAGAGAGAGAGGGGGGGGAGAACGAGAGAGGAGAGAAAGAGAGAGGAGAGTCCGCTGTGCACGACAGAAAGAGGAGGAGAAGGAACAGCTCTCCTCTTCTCTCTCCCTCCCTCTCTCTCTCTCTCTCTCTCTCTCTCTCTCTCTCTCTCTCTCTCTCTCTCTCTCTCTCTCTCTCTCTCTCTCTAGCTCACTCCCTCCAGGGGTTTATACTCCACCAAAAAATGCAGCTTGGTTACAGCGCCACTTAATGTTCAGAGACACTCTTAACAAGCTGTGTGAAATGATGAGTTCACTTCCTCTTGGATTTAGAAATGCAATTTTAAAATGCAAGAGAGACACTGTAGGTTTCCTTCAGGTTCCGATCTCTCTTCATACCTGATACATTGTTGAAATGTTGAAAACAAAGGCTACTTGGCCAAAAATGTGGCATGTACATACATATCCCTTATATATCGTCTACTTAGGATGTTTCAATCGACTTTAGCAAGCAACAGGCTAGAAACATCTGTTGGAGCTTCGGTCTGCATGGAAAGCCTTTTTTTAACAGCCTTATTCAAAAAAAGGTAGCCTACCTTCGCTCTTGTGAGTCATTCTGTTCTGTAGGCCTATGTTTGGCTAGTGTTTCAAAGTGCATTACAGTGCAGCCTACATTTCCAAGTTGAAACCATCGGCTTGAGTTCATGACATTTGGTCGGTCCCTGCGATTTCAGACACCAATATATTTCCTTTTGATATATGCTTGGCTACTCGGCCTACATCAAGTGGTTCCATGCAGACATACTGTATATGCCAAACGTCCCAGTATGTGAGCCAAGCCTTGAACGCAGCGCAAGCAGCAGCTGGCCACAGTTTCACTCCAGCACCATGGACAGCAACAGTGACCTTGAGATGTAAAACATTATAAATCATGGAGAAGTCAGTGTACATGCTACTTAACATTCATTACTTGTTTCTAAATGGATTATATGACTGCACAGAGGTGAGCATTAGGCTAGTTGGTAAGGCTGGGTAGGAGTAGCTACGCCCTCTGTGTATTAAAAGACATCAAGCTTGCCCCAAGCTGTATCAATGAATGGTGTGTAAGTTTCTGGTTGTCAAAATACTGTCCATTTACTGGCATAGGCGACAACTGCAAATCACAATGCATCATATTTTTTAAGGTGATCATATGACGTTTTGTATGTAAAATGAGAGTATGCAGTGTTACAGTAGCCTAGGTGCAGTGAAGCTGAATTGCTTAGTGCTGAGCCTAAAAAGGTCTACATTAAAACATTCAATTAAAAATGAGTATCTCTAAACAGATCTTGTCAATCCAGTCACAAAAGAGGCGTAAACTCCAAGTGATATAGAAAGCCTCTAGTAAGTAAGGGCTAATGTTTGCAGTGTCATTCTATTACTAACTACCAACAATATGCTAACCTTAAAATGAATGTAGTAGATTAAAAGTAGGGGCATAATATTCCCCTCTAAGTTAGGAGTATAATAGGCCCAGAATTGACACAAAAACGGGGGGGAAAGTAGGTTCCGTTGGGCTGGTTAGGTCAAAGGTAGGCCACCTCTCTCCACACAGTGAGTAACTAAGGGATGAGATAGCAAAGAGTTACAATACACCAGTCACAACGGTCTACTTACTCACACGTCTTTAAAAAAGAAAAAAAATCCGACGTGAATGCACACATGAATACCCCCCCATGTGGTGATTTCTACTGGGAAACTCATAGAATATTTTGATACAGTAGTTGCCGAGATGAGATAACCTTTGACCTTTTCAACATGGCGCAACGCAAGAGTCTACTGTATTACAACAACACTGTTTTTGAGCTGGTAGGGAAGTTTATGTGCTTCAGATAAGCGTAGACCAAGCTTATATTGCTTAATGAGAAATATTAGCCCTCTCTTTTTTCCTTTGAAAAAATGCATAAACAATACAGCCTATTATTTACTGTTTGTGTTTCGTTTAACTACGACAACAAACGCATTTGAACACAACGCACCGCTTATTTCCAGTTTACAAGTGGAAACCATCTTTTCCATTGCACATGAAGGCAGCATAACCACTGGGGCAGATACTGTCGTTGTCGCAGGCCAATACTGTAAACTCAATTTCCCATACGTACTCTCTTCCCTGGCGTACGCAGAGCACGCCCCAGCCACGTCACGGAAAGAAGAGCCAATAGGAGAGGCCTGGACTTTGAGTAACACGTCATTCTAGTAAAGTGCAGCAGGAGCCGGCTGATAGGGAGTGATCCCCTCACTGTCGTGTTTCTGCCCTGTCCATCCGTCTGCTTCTTTTTTTTTTTTTTTTTCCAAATGCTGTAACTTCTTTTGAACACAATATACTATTCTTGCTCGTGTCTATACCCGAGGACAACCTTATATACAAGGTAAGCACCTAGTGGTTCTCGACAGTAGGCCGCCCGTTTGCTTCCATTCATTAAGGGACAGGAAGTGGGTTAATGCTACATTCCGTTAGCTAACGTTAGCTACAAGTCAACCAGCCGCATAACGAAGCGTAAGGTCTGTTTGACAGAGCGACGTAGACATATTTGTCAACTATGCTTAACAATAACGTGTACTTCACATTCATTGGTTTTCTGCAACACCGTCGTTGCTATACCGAGTGTGCGTTACGGGAGTAGACCAGTAAAACGACCATGTTTGCTCATTTCTGAGTGGATAACGTGACCAGCCTTTACTGGTGGGTTCATCAGTGATGATACGTGGCCCGTAGCTTATATGTAATCATCAATTAAAGGTGATCATTTTATAAAGTGTTCAAGATAGTGAATCCTTTCTGCCGATTTGAAAAAGTGTCAAGTTTCTCTTTGTACTTTTGCTGAGAGGGCGAAAAAGGGGGAAACTAAAAAACAAAACACGTCAACCCCACGTCCTCTTCATAAGATGTGTCAGGACAAAGGTCACCTTCCGGACGAAAAACATTGCATATAGGGCGACAGATATAGTTATGATTCATTTTAATGTTTTATCGAAAAACAATCCTCAATGGGATGTCTTCAGGTTGCTTGTTTAGTCTGACCAACGGTCCAAAACCCTAAGATTTTCAGGGAAGCTATATCAGCCATAAGTTCATTTGCTAAATAAACTTATGGCTGATGACAAATTGATTGTCTCTTATCTCAGGCCAGCTAACTGTCACCCGCAATAATTTAATATAGTACAATAACAGTCTGCTGTCATCCTAGTGCTGAAACCATTCGTTTGTGAATTGATAAGTTGACAGATTATGAGGGTAGATTGCCGGTCAATAATTTTGATAATTAACTGATCATTTAAGTCATTCCCCAGTTTCAAACTTTAACCCAGGGGGGTATTGGTCTGTCTTGGCCTGATCTCCCTTGAGACTATTAATCTCAATGGGTTTCTCCTGGTTAAATAAAGGTTATTATAATAATAATAATAATAATAATGACTTGTTCTCTATGTCTGTATGTAATAATAAACTCAATATTTGAGGGTTTTGGACTGTTGGTCGGACAAAACAAGTGATTTTGAAGATGACACGTTGTGCTCTGGGAAATTGTGATGGATATTTCAGAATTTTCTGATTTTAAAGACCAAATATGTATTTCCTCAATTAATTGATCATAACTTGTTGCAGCACTAGCGCAAAATGGGCTGGCCTACAACAGCACAGATCATATTGTACACTCTATTATCTTATCCCCGACTGACAACAAAAGATTGTAATTTTTTTTCCATCTCTTCAAATGCACCTTGTAACCCTGCTGAAATGCTGCTGCATTGTTCAGGGAATATAATTTTTCTCTGATAGTGGGTGTGTGTACAGTTGCTACAACAGGATCTCCAGTGACGCTTTATTAAAGGCGTCACTGGTGTTTCACCGACACAGGCCAACAAAGGTGTAGTCTAAAAATGCCACTGGGATCCCTCTGCACTGTTCTCTATCTCACAAAAACATGCCGGGCAGGTTTGTGATGAAACATTTGTGCGTCATCATTCTTTTCAAATATGTGTCTTATTTTAGCATGAGAGAGAAAGGAGTACCTATATAAAGAGTGGCATACTGCAGATAGTGGAAAGCAGAAGCAAGTTTTGGCTACCGGTGCCACTGGGACTATATCCAGTTCTTTGGACTTACAACTTCACTCAGATTTATTGGGCTCTTTCTCTGCTGAAGTGCAGTGATGGCGACCTACCAGGAGTTCATCCAACAGAACGAGGACAGGGATGGGGTGAGATTCAGCTGGAACCTCTGGCCATCCAGCCGCCTGGAAGCCACCAGGCTGGTGGTCCCGGTCTCCTGCCTCTTCACGCCACTCAAGGAGAGGCCTGACCTGCCACCGGTCCAGTATGAACCAGTTCTGTGCAGCCGGGCCAACTGCAAGGCAGTGCTCAACCCACTGTGGTGAGTTGAATAGGAAACGATGCTCCTGCATGCTTAGAGATTTGAACTTTTTAATGTTTGCTTGAGGTGAAACGGCATCAAAAAACTACATAGAAAATTAAAATATTCAGCCATTATTTTGACTTGTAGTGTAGTTTTTTTTCTTACATGGGAATTGTTTAACTATTTGTGCAGCAGTCCAGTATCAACTATGTTCTGTACATTTCTTCATTTTTCCTTTAGTAAAAGAAAATGGGTTACAGTGATTTGAATTTAGTGCTGTATTTTTTAAATTGAATTGAGATTGTTTTGTTCCCTTCTTTACAGTCAAGCTGACTTCAGAGCAAAAATATGGGCGTGCAACTTCTGCTTCCAAAGAAACCCAGTGAGTACTGATATTCACAGCATACTTTAGTGTGATATTCATGGTTGCCATAACTCATAAGACTTCATAACTGCTCTAGCTACATTCCTGTAGTTAATCTGCTTCTTTGTGTCTCTGCAGTTTCCTCCCTCTTATGCAGGAATATCTGACGTGAACCAACCAGCTGAACTCATGCCACAGTTTTCTACCATTGAGTACATAGTACAGGTAAATACTACAAACATGTCTGCACTCTGACCTCAACCCTATACATGGAGATTGTATGTACTCCAGGTGTTCTGTGCAGAGGTTGGTGATTTCTGATAATGGCCTCTCTAGGTAGAGAGTTCTTATATTTATTTTTCAGTGTCAGTTCAGATCAATGTGTTCACTATCATTCTGCAACTCTGACACATCTGAGCAAAGTTGTTATGGCTTTTGGAATCATTTCCCTTGGTTCAAAGTTTATTATGTAAAAAAAAGGTCCTATACTTAGTCTTTGGGACTGAACCTAATTAGGTGCACATAACTTGGTACATTAGTAAAACAGGTTTATCATAATCATGCAGTGTTTGTGTAGTTTAGTCATACAAAAGGCTAAAATACATATATGTTAATGAAATAAATACAGAAACATCCTTGGCTTTGTACCTAATGAGGAACTGACTACTATTGTTGCTAACAAGTGTGGCTTCATGAATAATTCATATGGTTTTCAAAAGTAATATGAGCTGTCTTCTAGTATAAGTAGTTTAGAAACATATTCAACAAACCAAGCATTGAACATTAATTCAGCCTCTTCTCCTTTGCTGCTTGATGGCAGAGCATTTTCAAGTTTGCAGACAGGAAAACAAAACAAATGAAGATACTAATTTACAGTGCCCGCTCCTCAGTGTATGTGATAACGTCTGAAAACAAAGCTCATGATTTCACCTTCCTCTCCCACCTCTTTACAGCGTGGACCCCCGGCCCCTCTTATCTTCCTGTATGTGGTGGACACATGTTTGGAGGAAGAGGACCTCCAGGCCCTCAAGGAGTCCCTGCAGATGTCCCTCAGCCTGCTGCCACCCAACGCCCTGGTGGGCCTCGTCACATTCGGACGCATGGTTCAGGTTCATGAGCTCAGCTGTGAGGGGATCGCCAAGAGCTACGTGTTCAGGGGCACCAAAGACCTCTCCTCCAAACAAATCCAGGTGGGTGGGGGCAAAGGCATGGAGAAACTGAGAAATGAGACTAATGAGAAGATTTGTATGTAAACATAAAAAGCCAACCGTAATAATTTTTTGTCTTTTTTTGCTTGTGTTTCAGGAGATGCTGGGTTTAACAAAGCCAGTAGCATCGGGACAACAAGGTCGCCCAGTGGCACCTCAGGATGCAGCAGCCACTTGCAGGTATGGAGGAGCATTAAGACTTCCCTCTTGCCTTTGTCACTTATTGATAGCTGTTTCATTTTACATTACATACATTTTTTGTTTAAATTGCGCTTGTGTTTATGTTCAGGTTCCTTCAGCCCGTGCACAGAGTGGATATGAATCTGACTGACTTGCTCGGTGAGCTTCAGAGAGACCCCTGGCCTGTCCCTCAGGGCAAACGGCCCCTCCGCTCCACTGGCGTTGCATTGTCTGTTGCTGTCGGCCTGCTTGAGGTATAATACACACATGAACAAACGCATATAATACTGTATATTTAGTGGTTACAAATAATGCCCAACTATGAGTATGTTGTACCTTATGGCCAAACTCAATAAGCTGTCTACATGCCGCAACACAGCGGTTGCAAGATGCCTGCCCCAGAGCGCATCCATTATATCCATTTGAAGCAGCTCAAGCCCGTGCTGCCCAGCGCTAGTTTTACACGGCTCGTCTATTTTTTTCTCTCTCTCTGCGCGCCATTATGCAGCCCTCCACCAGGTAAACTCTACATAGAACTTTGTTTTAAACAACCGCAGTCTAATGTCTTAAAAATAATTAAGTTGCTTACCACCATTGTACCAGAGGGCAATGTGAGGCAGCACAGCTTCCAAACCTACAGAACCAACTGTATGAAAACTCAGTGGCACACAGTGAAGTTGGCAGCAGCCACATGTAAAAAGACCCCGCTGCACCCTGCCAACATACACTACACGTCTGTAGTCCATGTAGTTTGGCTGTTACACTTTTGGTTTAACTTATCCATACCATACCATGGTGTACACAAAATAAATTAGCAGTTTTTTATTACATTATAGGCGCTTTACAGTAACCTGAACTTTAACCTCTTCAAGTGGATTGTGCCACATGTACAGTAACTGTTCAAAAAAAACGCACACACTGTGATGATTATCTTCTGCAGGGAACAGTACACGTGCTTTGTCAGTTCAAAGGCTAGTTTCTTGTTTGCCTTCTGTCTTTTCCCTCCACCATAATGATCCTCTCTTCTCCTACTGCTAATCTGCGTGGTTATATAACTGATGCAACAGATCGTTCCCCTGCTCCACTCTCCTTCAGCAGATAGGAGATGAGGCCTGATTAGACTAAATTTGGCTCTTTCAGTGACTTCAGATTCACTGATTTGTCAAGAGGCGTTTCACTCGATGAATTGGTCTTTTCCATATAAAGCAGAACTGCAAAAAGTGGTTAGCATCAGTCATTTGTTGGCTTATGTATTTGATGGTTTCCTGTGAATGATTACACTTTGTCCCTGTATATCAAAATCACTGTTTGCGTAGAACTTGTCGTCATTAAAAGCTCATTCCCATAGTTTTTGTGACTCTGGCGTGCTTTCAAATGTTTCTGACGTTCCCCAGCCTGTTGGACTATGGACTTTGTTGTAAATGTTGACTGTGAGGTCTGCCCTTTCCTGATACTGATTCCCTAAAAATACTGTCAGACTTGGTATACATACAGTCAGATACCCTGCCATTAGAGGGTTCTATTATGGGTTACTCACACCGTTTTTGCGTATTCTTAATTCTTTTAATAAGGCAGTCTTGATTTCCCTCAACACTCCTCTTTAAATGGCAGATATGAAAAATAGTCTTAGTACTCATTATCCATTCTACATTCACAGCCCAGGGATCCGGGGCACATGCTGCAGTTTATGAGTGGTGAAATGCAACCTTGATATCAATGTGAATATAAATGAGTTCATACTGTATATTTCAATTGCCAGAAGTCTGTTATAACTACTATATGATGTAGTCAAATAACAAGCTTTTGGTGTAACGTGAGCAGAGGTACTGCACAATGATACTCGACACTTAACTGCAACCCAAATTCCTCTTCTCTTTATCTTCAGGGTACGTTCCCCAACACAGGGGCTCGTGTGATGCTGTTCATCGGAGGGCCCCCCACCCAGGGCCCTGGCATGGTCGTGGGAGATGAGCTGAAAACTCCAATCCGCTCCTGGCACGACATCCAGAAAGACAACGCTCGCCATTTAAAGAAAGCAACCAAGGTGCATGAACGCCTCTGCAAATCCTAGCATTTACAACAGTACCTGTATTTGCGTGAACTATTCCTTCACAAGTTTACATTTTGTCATAAAATCTCCTCCAAATAAACATAAAGATGTCGAAAGGCTAATGCACTTAGTACAGAACATACTTAGGTTCAGTGAGATAAAACTCATTGTTTCATGTCTTTTGTGTGTTGTTTGTTTTGGATCACACAGTACTATGAAGCCATGGCCAACCGCTCAGCCGTAAATGGACACTGTATTGATATCTACGCCTGTGCACTAGACCAGACGGGACTGCTGGAGATGAAATGCTTATCTAATCTCACCGGGTACGTCAGCACTTACTCTTTAATTAATTGAGGTTGTGGGATTATATTAACCTAACTATTAAGGATGTGTGATTCTTTACACATAAATGTCCCTTTTTAGATTCTAACGGATTCTAACGATTTTTTATCAGGGGGCACATTGTGATGGGAGACTCCTTCAACACCTCCCTGTTCAAACAGACCTTCCAGAGAGTCTTTAGCAAAGACTACAACGGAGACTTCCGCATGGCCTTCGGAGGCGTCTTGGAGGTCAAGGTAAAGTAGTGATTTAATCATTAGCGTCATAATGAATATCAGTGTTTACTGTGTTTTTGTTTGATTAAGAAGTGTTGATTGTGTATCAGTTCCTTAAACTTTGTGATTATTCTTTTCAGAGCACAGAATAGATTTATATTTCTGTTGTGTGTCTTTCGTTCTGTATAGACATCACGGGAAGTAAAGGTTTGCGGGACCATTGGGCCGTGTGTTTCACTCAACTCCAAGGGTTCCTGTGTTTCAGAGAATGTGAGTGGCCGTCCCACATTCAGAATCCTTCCTTCTCACAACTGAAAGAGTGCTGTTGTTTACCGACGTTCATCACAATCTGTCCTTTGTTGCTTTTTTTTGCAGGAGATGGGAATCGGTGGAACTAGCCAGTGGAAAGTGTGCGGTCTAAACCCCTCAACCACTTTGGGCCTTTATTTTGAAGTAGTGAATCAGGTGAGAAAATAAAAAAAAAACACTTCCTTGAAGACTGATGTAGACTGATGAAATTTCAATTGCTAATTACATCAAATGTCCTCATTTCTTAGAAAAACTCTTTAAACAATGTCTTTTTTGTGATTGACAATAGTAGTCTTACTGTCTCTACTGTTTTGTATGTGTAGCACAATGCACCAGTCCCCCAGGGTGGCCGAGGGGTAGTCCAGTTTGTAACCCAGTACCAGCACTCTAATACACAGAGGAGGATACGAGTCACTACTGTCGCCAGGAAGTAAGACACCTTAAAACTGTATTTTATTCCATGTGAATATTAACTTCATGTACCTAAATGTGTTAGTGAGTTACATACTTAGCCTGGCATTTTGTCAAGTAAGAAATGCTGGCCAGAATCAACATAAGCCTCACTAGAAAGGATGTTTACATTCCTGCAATTTGTGGCGACGCCTTCAGAGATCTGTCAGCATGTGCGTCATTCACACCACACCCACGGTCACCTGCACCTCTCCTGCTGTCCTCCCTCTCTCCCTCAATCTTATTTTTTCTCTTTCTTTCTGTCCCCACCCAAGCTGGGCAGATGCACAATCCCAAATCCAGCACATCGAGTCGTCATTCGACCAGGAGGCGGCCGCGGTGCTCATGGCTCGCCTGGGAGTCTTCAGAGCAGAGTCGGCGGAGGAGGGACCAGATGTCCTGCGTTGGCTTGACAGGCAGCTCATCCGCCTGGTGAGTGATGCTCCCACCCACCAACTCCTCCCTACCTGCACTTTAAAATGAGACACGATGCATAGTTGGAATTGTTAAGATTGGGCGAGTTAATTGCTTAAATTGTGTAAGTGTTGTGCTCAATGTTTGAACCATGTTTTGTCTCCCGTGGTTTCAGTGTCAGAAGTTTGGCCAGTTCAACAAAGATGATCCTACGTCCTTCAAACTGTCAGAGTCTCTTTCCCTGTACCCACAGGTAAACCTTCCTCCGAGTGGGAATGCATGAATTTGAATCTGTATAAAAATTACTACATTTCATTTTCGAATCGTTACATATATGATTAAAATGTGACTTTCATTCAATTACAATACTATCTCCCAATTTTAATCGACTTGCATTAGGACTACATGCTTTTCAAAAACCTAACTTTTTCTTCCTCTCCTCCACCTGCAGTTTATGTTCCACCTGCGGCGGTCGCCTTTCCTGCAGGTGTTCAACAACAGCCCAGATGAGTCCTCCTATTACAGGCACCACTTTGTCAGACAGGACCTGACTCAGTCCCTGATCATGATCCAGCCCATCCTCTACTCATACTCCTTCCATGGACCACCAGAGGTCAGCCTCACACCCTCCACACCATCAGCATCAGTGTTAGAGGATTCAGCTTCAGAATGTCTTCATAAGAAATGTCAGTACTGATGATGTGTATGTTCTTCACAGCCCGTTCTCCTGGACAGCAGCAGTATCCTGCCAGATCGAATCCTGCTGATGGACACTTTCTTCCAGCTGGTTATCTACCATGGAGAGGTGAGACAGTCTCATTCTTTTAGATCGCCATCATGTATTTTAGTTTCAAACATCTCAACTTGTCATCTCCTTCATTTCTTTCTAGAGGCTAACAACACATTGTTGATTCCTTTTCCTCTTTATTTCCAGACCATAGCCCAGTGGCGAAAGGCAGGCTACCAGGAAATGGCAGAATACGAGAACTTTAAACAGCTCCTGCTGGCTCCACTGGATGACGCGCAGGAGATCCTACAGTCGCGCTTCCCCATGCCGCGCTACGTTGACACAGAGCACGGTGGCTCGCAGGCTCGCTTCCTGCTCTCCAAGGTCAACCCATCACAGACTCACAACAACCTCTACGCCTGGGGACAGGTATAGTTACATCTTACTTTTTTTATACTTGAGAATAGATATGATTTAGAAGTCAAAGACATTTTCAGCATCTAAAGATATCAAATTCAGATGATCATTTGTCATTTCAGTGGGCTGAGGTCATTTACAAGATGCTGGGGATATTATACGTTATATAGACAATGTATTATTCTGACTCTCGCCAGATGAATTTCGTTTCACCTTGCTTCACTCATACATCTGGGATCGCTCCATAGGAAAGTGATTTTTTAGTAGGCTGGGCCTTATCAAAAATCCTTGCATTTGATTGGATAAACCATTTGTCCGTCATCCTTATTGAAGTGCTACTTCAACCACTCACATCGAAACCAACCTATGACGGTGATGAGAGCGATGCAGAGAAAAGCCTAACCCGGTCGGGAGAAGGGCGAAAACATAATTTCCACCAACAAAAGCTTTCAGAGCCGTTCTCTGGTGTTCTTTTAAAGAAGAAGATGCGAGCCGCCATTGTTGTCATTGTCTACATCACATCTATAAAAACCTTGCACGGCGGTCCTGATTGGCTCGACCACCTGAAATCACTTTGCCATGGAGCGATCCCAGATGGTTGAGTGGAGCTAGGTGGAGTCAAGGCGGGACGAAATTCATCTGGCAAGAGTCAGGTTAACAATGTATTGCTTTGTCGAGCAATTCTAGAAGTTAACACTGAGAAATTAATAAATAAAATAAGTAGGTGAATAAAAGTCATGTTCTGTATTAGTCACTAAATATCCCCAAGCATATTTTCCTGCTTTATAGGTTCTGTAAAAAAGGTTCTCGTATCCGCTCATTTCGGAAAACCTGTGCTGATACCGATATGTCAGGCTCTAAAAACAATTTGACAGTTTTCTAAATGTTTTATTCACGTCTTATTCCCAAATCAAGACCTTAAAACCCCAGGATTGCCTGTACCCCTGGATGAAAGACAATCTATGCTGCCAACTCAAAAGATTTAAAGTCAAACTGACAGCAAATGCAGTTCTTAGATTTGTTAACCTTTTTGATTTCAAGTGTAGAAGATTTACAGCTAAAAAAAAAAATGGTCTCATTTCCCAAGCATGACCTGAAGTTTACAAACACTGTGAATACATCTACAGCAGTCAGACTAAGCTTATCGAGGGAACAAGGCCTTGCATAAGCTAATTTTAGCTTTATTAAAGTAACAATGGGGATCAGAGTTGTCATAAAAAGATCTTTCCGCAACGTGTGTAAATCACTCATAACCACTGTTTTTATCTCCATTTGCTTCATGTGTATCTGCAGGAGACGGGAGCCCCGATCCTCACTGATGACGTCAGCCTGCAGGTCTTCATGGACCACTTGAAGAAACTGGCAGTTTCCAGCTCTGCGTAGACGACGTCTCTATTCCATAGGGATCCATTAACATTTCCCCTGGTCTTGTAAAGGAGCCAAACCCAGAGAGTCTACTGTGTGTGCTTGCTCGATTTTGTCCTTTCTGGAGTCATGTGTGACATAGCCATGCCACAAAATGAACAGTAAAAAAGGGGGGAAATGGCACATTCCTTATAAGAAAACAAGTGACATTTCTACTCCTTTTCATTAACATGTTATTTATGATAAACAGCTCCTGTACCCCCCTCATGTAAGCAATATCAAATCCTGTTTCTCTTTTTATATTTGATATTAACTCTTGACATGCAGAATAATTAGACTAATAATTCTTATTATTTGTTTTCTTTTTATTTGTTTGTCCAAAAAATGTGTGTCTACTGCATCAGACTTGGTTGAAGCTACACCCTTATATGTGTTTTCTTTGTCTATAGCTAAAGATGACCATTTTTCTCAATAATAAATTATAATAGAACCTCTATCGCTGGTTAAGAAATGTTCACGGTGTTAACTGGTCTTCACACTGATTGCTCGTTAACCACTTAATTTGACATGTACATTTTAAATCCTACATGGATTTTACCTTTGTGTTTTCCAAGAAAATTCCCTGTGAATAATGAGGATTAATGTTCTGAGGAATGGACGTCAATCGCACCAGCTCAGCTGAGACTGACATTGATTTCAATGACGAACATTTAGATTTATTTTTAACTTTATAGGTCACTATAGTTTAGTCCTCTTCATCCCGTCTCATCACCATCTGGTATTTTGCACCCGATGATTGCCCAAGTGTCTTTGTAATCAAACTTTAATATACTGTAAGACTGTATAAATGGGACAGTTGTTTGATTTAGATCCTGTGTTCGACTCTTAATGCTGACCATATAAAGCGGCAGGAAACACATTTCTGTCTGTGTTGTCTCTCCTTGCAACAGCACGCACGTACCATTCACAAAGCTTTTTCATGGATTAGAGGTGTGTGTACTTTCAAAAAGAAGTCGTCACAGAGGTTAGCAGCGATGCTCAGTTTATTCACCACATCTGTTTGTTGATGTGCAGCAGAAGGAAGGGTTTACTTTTACTTTCTAGCGGTGCAGATTCGAACAATTGCGTGCCAGTGTATGCAAGACGATGCATGTAACAGCATGTTGTTAGAACAGTAGGTGACACTTCCTCAGTGCAGATTGGAAGTGACACTCAACAATTGTCTTTTTTCTCATTTGTTGCAAATGTACATAAAGCCAGCACGGCACGCAATCCCAATCATAAAACCACTCACACACCATCTACTGTCACTGTAAGCTGATTTCAGACCACCCAGACAGTATGATTTCGAGGATCAGTGAATGGCAGATTATAAAGACTAATCCTTAGGGGCTATCTGTTTAGAGGCAAATTCTACTCTTAGCTTTAAGCGGAAGTTGCCACTGAAATACAAATGAAATCTGTGTCTATCAAGAGCTTAGGCCTTATAATGTTGCACTCTGGAGTCGCATATGCTCCAAAAGGTGTTCAAGGCCAAGTGAAAAAAGACGCAATGCAATGGCTCTTAATCTCTTTTGACATGGATATTCCTGCACAGTACTAAAAGCTCCTTTGTTTTTAGGTCCATGCGTTGTTCAGTTTAGATTGGTGCAGCTGTGTGAGAGCCATACTGTACGTGGATATGAAATGAATAATTGTCTTTATATTAATCTGCGTACACTTGGCCATCTCCTTGCATGCAAAGGCAGCAGCTGTGCATGTTCAATGACGTCCAGAGGAAAAAAAGAACATTACATTTGTCGTCTTGAGTGATCATTGATTATGCTCATGTCCATGTGATTCCCAGGCTTAGGCAAAGCTCTAAGGAAATGTGTTGTCTTATTATCTCCCATCAAATCTGAACGGATCAGTTCGAGTCCAGCAGCCAGAGAAATCCATTCCAGTTTATGTCCCAGATAACTTATGTAAGATACCTATATAGTAGAATATGTCATAGCAGGTTTATATAACTATGACTGACACAATACTGTAGACAGATGATGCATACCATAATAATTCTGTTCCTTTTAGTGATTTAGATTATTGGAGCTAAAACTTAAATCTGAATCTATATTATTATTGTGTTTCTGAGTACATGTACAGTTTTTAATCCCAAGAGAGCACACGGCCCCGGACCTATGAGCTTAAATTCACCCCAATATGAAATACAACTCCAAAGGACAATCCTTTTAGTCATAGTAATAATTATGGTAATGTTTTTTTATATACCAGGTTTTATAGTTAAAATATAATAATAGACCGAAATGTTTCGAACAACATATAACAGACCTTTACTATTGAAATAGAAAAAAATTGACATACATAATAGAAAATTCCACAAGCAATTAAGCAAACGGGTGAAAGCAAGTTAGACAAAGTGTTTGAAAGTTCATAGAACACACCCTCAAATCTCCAGGGAGGAACTAAATGCAGCATCACAGTGGACTTTAGTCCCGGAGTGAGGAACATGTGGGACACAGCGATCTGTTCGGGACAAAAACCATGAGAAGAACTGTGGGCAAAGTCAGATATTTAAAGCAAGACTATGTAACCTTTTCTGAACAGCAGCAGCTGTGGCCACAGTGTGACAACGATTAAGAGCTGATAGGTGTTCAAATACTCTCACTCATTGAATTAAGGCATCTCTCCATCAGTCAGGAGAAGAACGAAAATATTCTTCACTGTTCTTTGCTCTTCTTTTAATGAAGAAATACTCTTCAGTTCTGGTAAAACTGATGCTATTGCAGCATCTGTGCTAAGCTTTTCAGGAGCCGCCAATGTTGTTTTGAATGAACGGTCGTCTATCTGTGTTGTTTTCAGCCTCCACTCCCTCTTCAACTGCCAGTAGCTCCTCACAGGATGCTGATTGGTCTGGCTCCAAAAACAAATGCATGCTAAGCAATATGTAAGCTCCTCATACTAGAGGAGGTCTGAGACACCACCTATCTCCAATTTACAATGCTGCCCTTTCATCCCTTCCCCGGAGATTCAAAAATCTAACCTTAAAGAACAACTGTTCACAAATGGCCTCCTGTGACTCCAACGACTGTCGTTATAACCCAGTAGAGCACTAACGAAGTCGAAACCAACCTCCCACCAACAACTGTCGTTGGCACTTTAAGCACAAAGGGTTCCTGTGACATCATCGGCCTTATGAGAGGTTAAATACCCTGATCTCCACACCAGTTAGCTGGACCAGTCCCAGCCTGGTCAGATGCGTACATGAACTGATGAAGCCTCTTGGATGAGAGGTGAAACGTCTTCCTAGACAAATAGCCAAGTCCAGTTGCTTTTGATTTTGATTTCTTTGAGGGTAAGAGAGTTAACTTACGTATACCATCAGAGTAACAGTAGCACGATTACAGAATGTCATTAAGTCACCAGACTGACTCAGTGATGACAGCTGGAAATTAGTATATATTTGAAGTTTGTGTGCATTAGCTTATATTAGCCACCATAGATGTAGTCCTTCTGGTCATACCAGACCAAGTACACAACAAAAGCTCCATAAACTTTAGCATATTCAAAATGCAGCAGCCAGACTCATCAATGGGCCAACAGGAAAGAACATCACACAGGTTTTAAGATCACTTCATTGGATCCCAGATCATTTAAAAAAATGCAATGATTACTTTTCAGGCTCATAAGGGGTTAGCTCCAGAATATATAGCTGACTCCCTGACCTCTTGACCTTCTCTGAGCCTCAATACAACCCGAGATCCTCTGGTAGATCATTCCTGGCTTTTCCTCATTCAAACCTTTGATCAGGGAAGCTAACACAAAAACTGACTATTTTTGATTTTACTGTTGTTTTGTTATGTTTTTGTTGTATTTTACGTTTTTTTAAATTAACCGTTTACTTGTCGCTTTTTATTGTATGTAAAGCACTTTGTAACTTTATCATTATTATTATTATTAAGTAAAGCAACAAAACCCCTGAGTATATTGAATTGAGCAAGAGTGTGCTTAATTGCTTAGGAATTTATGCCTACACACTTTAAAACTGCAATAACAGATAGTTTTGTGGACCAATGGAAACATAGTGATAATATGTCATTGTTGTGAATGCTAACAACTTGGCCATCAACTTAGGTTGATAGCATACATTTGCTTATTTGCATATCTAGCAATACATACTAGTACAATATGTGAAATAAAATTTACTATCAAAAATGAACCCCAGGTTCTAAGCCAGAGGTACTTCAGTTCATTCAGTTAAGATCTAAACCTGTCAATAACTGTCCCAAAGAGCTTCAACAAAGACTGTGACCTTAAAATATAATATTCATGATCATATCAAGTGCTGAGGACTGAAAATACCAGAAAATGTTATTTTCTTTCACTAAAGTCAAAAGTCAATATTTAATTTTCTCTTCTTTTCTTTGCAAATGGGGATCTAAAAACTGCAGTATTCCAAGATTCTAAGAAATTAGATGTGGCCCCATACTCTTCACGCAAATAGTCTGAAATACACGTTAAATCTGTCCTTGTGTAGTGTGTGCTGTGTACATAGTGATACTGCCTCTTCTAAAATGTGTCTAAAATGTAGAATTATTCTCCTACTTGGATGTGTAAACATTCATTACAGCATGGTGCGCCTAAGGACTTAAAAAGTGTTAACTTGAGAGCAGGGATTAACTTCTTGTTATTGCCACAAATTATCACCATCCTCATGGAAGCAGTGTTTATCAGACTGTAGCCAAGTATTCTGACTTCCAATACGCTGCTGATATCCAATAAGACTCTTGGCAGCTGTTGGTAAGAACCACTGGGTGATTTGAGGACACAGGGCACTTTCAAGCTTTGAGATGTGCATTCGGGTTTACTCATAGAGTGGGTGTGTGACGACGAATGACCCTGCAGTGTTTCAGGTGGTCTTCTTCTGGAATGTGGATGGAATTTGGTAGTTTTATGCCTATAAAACTCTAAAAACAGATATTTGAATATGAATGCAGAATCTGTAGGCAACGGGACAAGATTTTGGTAATGGGAGCGATCAGGTTACTGTTAGTAGTCTGAGTAGTACTGACTAAGCAGGTTTGAGTGGGCTTCGGTTGCATGCGGGGCTGCAGTTTGTGTGGGCAGCAAAAGAGGTATAAAGAAGTGGGTAATATGCAATCTCGGAACTATCATCGGACATTGAATTTTTTTATTTGCATTCATATGCAGATATCTGCTTATAGAGATTGTGTAGCAAGATAGAAGAGCAAGTCTTGGCCCGAATATTGATTGTCTGGATATCCAACATCGGGCATGAGAGTCCTGTGAGATGGGGAACATTACCAACTCTATGGCATTTTTAAGGCCATTTTTCTGTGTTAACCCTTGCTAGCTCACTGCAGACGATAGGCCATGCTTTGAAAATGAAGCTTAAACTGTGGGCAAACATGCTAGAAAGTCCTTGTTTGACAGCAAGTGTCAATCTTTACAACCATTCATTGACAGAAGCAGGTCTGTCTTATTGCATATCCCATAGCGAAGGGATTTTAAAAAACGGTGACACATACATAGTGGCAGGGAAGCAGGATAGATAAAGGCTTTATCCCAGCGCTACATCCGTTCAGCCAGAAAACCCTAACCCCATCTCAGTCCTCATGCCCAACCCAACTGGCAGAGTAAAAGTCATGACTTCGCCATCCTAGGAGGAAAAATTTGGCTCATCGGAACTCCCTAAATATAGCCTGTCAATTCAATTCAATTCACTTTTATGCCAAATCATAACAAAAGTTATCTCAAGACACTTTACATATAAAGTAGGTCCAAACCACACTCTATGAATTATCTATGATTAACAGAGACCCAACAATTCAAGATCATACCAAGGTGGTAATTACCCACAGTATCACCAGCAGCCGGTTCAGCAGTATTTGGGGCACTTTGGTGGCCTGATTTGTCCCTTTTTAGAGTCATGTTGAAGTGCGGCTTAGCCTCCCACGGCTAAACATGAAGGCATGCTGCCGAGGTAAAGGAGATGTCAAGCCTATCTGGCCTCATTTTCTCCAGGGTTGTAAACACAGTTTGTACAGAGACTCAAATGACTGATATTTTTAGCTCATTCTCACAAGAATCAGTACTCATGGGAAATGTCTTTAAAATGTCAGTGTTGTCTTTGCACACCAGCACATTTCAGATTAGAAGACTTTCACTGCAGTCTTACGGATCATCTCTACTTATTCACACAGTGTGCAGAGTTCAACAGACCCCCATCAGTGTGGTCATCAGCAGCTCATCTGCTGTGAGGAATTAACAGGACGTAGTTGTACAGTTGCCTTTTATTACAATATACTTTGCTAAATGTGTTACACGCTTTTTTGGACATTCTGCATCATTGAGAATCAGTGTCAGATGTAATTCACAACAACAGACTGTTATATTTTAATTCAGGCCTCCGTTCAGGGACTACAGATGAAAATCAGTGTTAACCGTATAGTGCAAAAAATGTATTGTCCCTCTTGAATAATCGTGAATGATCATTACAAATCAAAATCAGAGTTTAAAAATAGACCATGTTTTAATTTGAAGGGGCACTCAGCCAATTTTACACAGGCAGATGTGTTCACTTCTCACATGGAGTACTTCTAATATGTCTTCTATGGCTCTGGAGGAAGCTTTCAAAGTTATTTTTTACTTAGTTGTTATGACCCTGGTGATGTCACCACGGTTATCATGAATTGTGCTTCAGGATGGTTTTGGGTTTTAAAGGGCCTGACTATAATTGCCATTGGCATGTATTAAAGGGTACAGCTATGGACTAAAAGTCAACAATTCTTTCTTATTGTAAATCTGTCTGTTGTGAGTCCCCTAACTTTATTAACGTTTCCAAAAATTGAACAAAAAGTATCCCTTTAATTTAATTGTCCTCATTCTGCAATTGCCTTTGATTCCAAGTGAAATGTGGTGTCTTGTATGATTGAGATGTTGCTGCATTTTGATTTGTGATTTAATTAAATGAATGAATGGATCATAATTAATCTGAGCAGGCTGGTGACCGCCCTGCAGTTGATACACAGTGAGCTTTGGAGGGAGGCGATGCATGCAAAAGAGAAGAGAGAGCGCATTATTAGAAAATCCCACACTTGATGCAAGCGAGCGTCAAATCCTTTGACAACGTGACATCCTATAGGCTGGACGCTCGTGGGACCGCGCACGTGAAAGAGAAAAAGAAAGTCCGGAAATGTCACTTTAGCTCCCAGTTGAGCTCAGTGTGGGGGGCGCGCGTGAATGGAGATGTTTGATAACTGTGGAGTGCCAAATGGGACCTGCACTTCACCAGGAGCGCGTGGGAATTAGCCGGGGCTCGTGCATCTACTCCATGAACTTTTCGGTCCTCCGCGCGCCGCTGCATCCTTCTCACGGACAATGAAGACGTCTCGCAAATGCAGGAGCCTTCTGTCGGTTACCTTGAACTTCTTCGCCCTGTTCTTCTCGATAACCGCGTTTATAACGACGTACTGGTGCGTGGGCACCCAGAGGGTCCCCAAGCCCAAGTGCAGCAAGCTGCGGACGCACCAGTGTATAGACTACGGGGTGAACGAGACGGACCCCAACAAGGTGGTGTACAGCTGGGAGACCGGGGACGACAGGTTCCTGTTCCGACAGTTCCACACCGGCATCTGGTTCTCATGTGAAGAAAACATCCACGATGAAAGTAAGAAGAGAAGGTGTGTGTGTGTGTGTGCGTGTGAGTGCGTGTGAGTGTGTGTGTGTGTGTGTGTGTGTGTGTGTGTGTGTGTGTGTGTGTGTGTGTGTGTGTGTGTGTGTGTGTGTGTGTGTGTGTGTGTGTGTGTGTGTGTGTGTGTAGGTGCAGCTCATCCGTGTTTTACGCGCTATGATTCATGATGCTGAGTGGCTGTTTGTATCTACTTCGCTGGTCTGTCCAGAGGAATAGTTTTAATGAGGCAATTGTGAGAAATAAGCCTTTATGCAGTCATTGTTTAAGACTTTTCCTAATGAGTTTAATAATGCATTTATTCCACTCCTTCCTTCCCTGTCTTTTGTTTGGATTGTTACAGACTATAGCACTATTGTCATCTTCATCCCAGTATAACATCAGACAGTATAACCAGTGACTCACCATTCACATTTTAAAGGGGAGCTACGCACATTTTCAAAATTCATACATGTCATTCCTATGGTCTAGGACAGTTGAAAAATATTATTAAACATGAACAACTCTCTCCCAAATCCCAAAATGTATGTGAAAAAACTCACATGTGTGATGTCATCAAGTGTGCAGCTGCTTCATACATGAATTGAGAAAGATTGTTATAGATGAGACTGAGAGCACCAGAGGAATGTTCTGAGGATATGGGAACATTTCTGTTTCATAACTGACAGAATTAAGCTCATTTAGGTATGAAAAAAAAACTAACAACATTAGCCTCTGCGGAGAAACTCCAGACTATATACGTAATGACATCACAAGTTTGACACTCATGTTCACTAATATTAATTTAACTTCCCCAGGCTATTGGAATAATATATAAGAATTATTAATTTAGGTGATGTCCCCCTTTCAAACACAAAAAAACAAATGTTGATAATCCTTTCAGTCATTTTAACTCCCTCGTGTGTCCTAATGGAGCTCTGAGTTCAGCTCTCACACTGTTCAAACGGAGATTAATCACTCTCTTCGAATTATTCCCTTTCATGACAATTTCAGGATTATCACTTACCATTTATATCAGCCTGTTTAGGGATCTGATACAAGTGCTTTATCTGTTTTTTATCTGGCACGAAATGCACAGCAAACAGCGGAACACATGGGAGCATCAGTCTAATGTTTTTTTTTTAAATGTGGAAGAAAGAAGGAGGGCACTCGCACTCCAGTTTCAGTTTTGTAGTCGGACCGGGGCTTTAAGTGGTTGGCGGTACAGCACTTGATAGGGGCAGAATGTGATTTCTTCACAGCTTAAACCAAAAGAGAAAACAGTGAATGATGATGTGTGTGAGCTTCATACCGTCACTCAGGGAAATAGAAAAAGGAATTTGATCACGTTGGAGTATAGTAATTTAATAACATTGGGTTCAACAGTAGAGTGAGTTCAAAGGTTACATGTGCGTTGGATGGTGAGTGGGTGGATGCAGATCAAAGGTGTAATCTGGCTAGATTAGTCCTCTCCGGTTAGTTCACTGCAACTCGATCAGGAAATGTCCCCTCATCAGTGAAACCCCACCCAGCGTATAACTGTGACAATGTGCTCATGATTCATACTTTTATGACGCCCAGGACTAGAAATGAACGACAAATTGAGATTACTCAAAAAGGAATTCCCTGCACAAGTCCATCTCATCAAGTGGCTGTATGGTGGAGGGGAGGGGGAGCTGAGACAGCTTGAGTTAATAAGGATTATGTAACAGGGGCCTTGATGAGTTTTTCTTCAAAACAGCTGTTGCCACCCTCCTTCTACCTGATTAAAGTGTTCCACTTTCCACAACAAATCCAGCAACCCGCTCTGCTTGACTGATGACAGGATAAAAACATCTGCAGGAATGGGGCACGTCATAGGTCGTTTTTTTTTTTACATCCTGTTTGTTAATTTGACAAAGGCTGTCATTCTATCTCACAGTGTGTTTAAGGTTTGACAGGCATGCGTGCAATTACAGCGCATATTTTTTTTTCTTCCAGAATAATATCTCTATTCTATTTTATCAATGTAATTCTACCTGTAAAGTACCTGTAATTCAACAGTTCGAAAGCCAGATGTGGCGTGGCGCTGCCAACACGCCAGCTGGTGACGCTGAATCAAATCCCCATAAAGCTGCATTTCTGACATATGCCTCCTATTCAACATTCTGCCATTCATTTATGAACTCTGAATTTGCTGTTGCTGTGTGAGGTCATACTCTACACCTAAAATAATCCAGAGAAACAGACCCGGACAGAAATTGGGGATGAAACATGGATTAGGACTCGGCCTGAAGCCTGTATCACTTCAGCACTAAGAGTATTTTAAATTCAGTTTTGTTTAATCCCAGACCCCTCTGACCTTTTCAACAAAACGCACGTCGTCCTTGGAACTCTTCCACAAACAAACGACTCGCTTATTTCTGCCACATAGTGGATTCAACACAAAAGATGCCATTGCAACTGCTAAGTCATGACAACATGTTGTTTTTCTGCCGTAGGTGAGATGTGCAGAAGCTTCATCGACTTGGCCCCTGCATCAGAGAAAGGTGAGTGTCCACTGCTTATCACCATGAAGTCCAACTATGGTGAAAAGCTCTTCAACTATCCCACAAGGGCACTAAACAGTAACTGCTTGAGAGGGTTAGATAGGTTTATTACAGTATGGAGGTATCCTCACAGACCTTATGTTATGGCTAGGAGCACATCTCTTTTATTATTATAAAAATGTAAAAAAAAAAAAGTATTATTACAGATTATTTACAAGCGAGCCGTCCATACCACGTGACTGATTTGGGAAATGGTTCAAGAATGGTTTGCCATGCGATTCGAAATATATACATATATTTATTTAATACTTTATTGTCACTTTATACATTTTTATACATAATAAGGTGAGTAGGTGTAACACCCAGTGATTGCTTTAGTCAAACTGACAGTCGATGTAAGTTCAAATGGGTGATACCAATATTTACCGTACACGTTTATTACAGTATTTTGAAAAAAATCCATACATACAGCATTGAATTCATACAAAAGCGTTGTTCCTCGAATGTCTGGCTGCTATTATTCCATAAACCCATACTTTCTTTCCACCTAAGGTTATGCACCTTCTGAGCAGTATGACAAAGCAGACAAAAAACACAGACCAACGAAAAAATTGTATACACACATAGAAGAAAAACAAAAGATAGAAAATAAATGAAGGCCAGCAGAAACTAGAAAAAACAAAACAAAACAGGAAAAAATCAATCAATCAAATCAAATAAAAGACCTTACTTGGTGTAAGGTTGGCGTAGTGCTCCCCTAATTGACTGTCATCCCTGATATGAAGAATCACAGTCCAGTTATTTCAATTCATTGTGTTTTTACCATATGATAATGCATCGACCACTCAGACTGGCTTTTTCCGAAAAGTTTCAAGTTTCCCCTTATTTTATAACCTAATTCCTCCATCTGATATATTTGTTGAACCGTTTCACTCCATTTATCCATCAAAGGACATGTTTTTTGAAGCCAATTTCTTGTTATCTGTTTCAGTGCTGTTATACACAGTACCCTTGAGAAATATTTATCATTTGCATTTGGTCCACCTTTTTTTCCTAACAGCATAAAGTCTGTATTCAAGTGAATAACACCATTAAAAATGGTTTTAATTTCCTTCTGTATATTGTACCAAAACAATCGTAATGATGGGCAGAACCAAAAGATATGACCAAAATTGGCATAGGATTCACCACACTCCCTC
>NC_139827.1:25600755-25791592 GCF_963691815.1 Echiichthys vipera
AAATGATGTGCCTACATATATAAATTGTAAATATGTTGTGGAGTGTTAAATGTGCAGTATTTTTGTAAACATTTTTTTTTCTGTTGCATGTTCACGATCAGTTACTTTTATTGTCTCTCGAAGCACATTTGTCATCATATCAGAAAAAAACTGCGGAGAAACGTACAACACAGACTTTTGTAGCATTTAAATTCATATGAACCTTTGTAATTTCGTGATGATCAGCGATCAGTATAGCATCACACATTTTCAGTGCAGTGTGTCATTTTTTTCATTTGATGTTTCTGCTGCGATTGGAGGAAAATAAATACTCAATGCTGTGAAAATGTCGCTCTTCAGAGTGTTTAAGTCAATTATTGTGGATATTACCACTAAAAAAAAAACAGGCACATTTTTTTAATTCATAGCATAGAATATTAATGTCTTAAAAGATGCCTGGAGCTAGAGGGGATATTTTATTTAACTGAAGGACCACTGATCAGTGTGATAAAGCGAAAACTCAGTGTTTAAGCTGTGGCAGTGTATGCAGGAACCCTACAGAGGGCAGTGTTGTCTTGACAGACAAGTTTACAAAATTACCATTTATGTTGGTGACTTGATTTTTGCTTCGCTGACACTGGCTGATTTTGGCATGAATATTTTGCTTGTAAAAGCCATTTCTTACAGTGTAATGTAATACAGTGACTAATTTATTTTTGACTTTCACCTTTATTTGCATCTGTTTTTCATCTACATTTCACAGAGTATATATCCAGTATTGACAACTGGTGTTTATGATACAGAAATTACTTTAGAAATGGCACAATATCAGACCCTGTGTTTATATGCTATAGTACTAATTGATCTAACAAGGCTTGCACAAAAAAATGCACATAATGAGGTGGACCTGCACCACTAGCTATCTTTGCTCTTTTGGATGTACAGCCAGATTGAATGTATTGAAACTCTGGAGAAGTCACCTGATTCATGGACTTATAACTGATGCTAATTCATCCGTGGGTGACAACACAAATCATAACCTGGCAAGTATGATTTTAGTCATCTGTTGTTCTTTTCAGAAGTAAGATAATGTCAGACCCTAGGACCCCTTGGTCAGTAACCATCATCATACTCATTCTGCGCCTGTTGCCGGGCCAACATGGCCTGTATGAGAGCGCTGGGGCCTGCAGGGGATGGGTTTTGTAGGGGAGTTTGGACCCAGTGAGGCCTGTCCTCTTCCTCTGCTCTCTGTCTGGCTCGCATGACTTGCATCATGACACTTGACACAGAAGATGATGCGTCATCTGCTCCATCCTCCCCTGCTCTTTGTCTCACTTGCATCGCTTGTGTGACAGCACTGGAAGTGTTGATAGAGATTTCAGAAAAACCTGTGCTGTAGTATTCATCCCTCTCCCGACCCTCTGCCCTCTGCCTGGCTTGCATTGCTTGTGCGAGGGCACTGGAGGATGAGTTATCTCCATCCTGGTCGTCAGCTCTCTGACAGGCCAACATGGCCTGAGTGCTGGAGCTGGAGATGTCAGAGGGAACAGGCACTCCACCATGGCTGCGTCTCTCCTCCTCTTCTTCAAGCTGCTGGCGAGCGAGTAACGCTTGAACCATGGCGTTTGAGTTGGAATGAGCGCCTGAGGAGTGGTCATCTGTACGCCGTTTGGTGTGCTGAAGTACAGGAGAAAATATGCAGTGAGGTTGATAACAAATCACAGGCTGACAGGTGATTAGTTAGCATGAAAGAATCTTCACAGCAAACCTTTTTCTGGTTTTTCTGTTTGGACCTTTTACCAGGCTGAGATTTCTGGAGGTTCTGAAGCTTGTCTAACAAAAATGACTTGTCTTTCCCTTCCTGGTGAGAGATAAAGTAGGAAGAGAGAGAATGAATGAATTATTACGATTTGTGTTGTCACCCATAGATGAATTAGCATCAGTTATAAGTCAATGAATCAGGTGATTATCGGGGAGAAACAGGAATACCAAATGGGCACCAAATAAAAACAAAAAATATACAAAAGCACATTTTAAAGGATCATTTTGATAACACACTCACATTAACGATCTGTTGTCTCAGTTGACCAATAAGCTGCTTGCGGCCCTGAGTGACTTGCCAGAAGATGTATATAATGACTCTGAGTAGGAAAACATTATAATATGTACGATATAATATTGTAGGCACCAACATTGTACATGAACAAACAACAACCACACACTGTATGCACACATTGTTCCAGTCTCTATCAGTCAGTGTTTAAATAGTCAAATCAGTATGATGCCGTTGTTATGTTGCTGGATCGAACACCATGGTTCCCCTGCAGCACTCAGTGGCTCTGTTTACACAAGGTTTTAAAAATGTGTTCTGGTGACCCAAACTCAAGTGCAAAGCTGAGACACGCCGTTGTTCACACCTGGGTCTATCATGTGTCTACAGCTGTGTTTAGATTTGGTTATAGCCCATGTCACTGTTGCGCACAGTTACTACGTCAGTCGTGTTGCAGTTGTGTTGGTACAGCTGGAGCAGTCAGCAGAACACGTCTCCCTCCATAGGGCAAAACGATGGACGGTTTGGTCCAACTCCTCGTAAAATGGGCAACTTATAGTGTTGGTGCGCTTTCACCAAAATCACCATCACGTCCGGCATTGATGACATATTTTCCTGTTACGTCCTTATCATTAACGTTTAAAAGATAACGCATCCTTTTACTACCCAATCTGTACCTCATTCGAGGTCAATACCTAACTATCTTCATACATAGAACAAATCGTGTTTCCGGTACGGATTGGGCAGCAACACGTCCAAGACCTCCTTGGCAACTGGTTGGAGTTATCGGATCACAATGCATCTTGGTCGTTCATGACTTGTATTTAACGCTGTCCGCATACATGATCTGAATGCATTTTAAAACCCAGTGTAAACAGGGTCGTTCACTGATGTGAAGATAGTGCCATGTCTCAAATTTTAAAATCAATGATCTGTAAGGTAACTTCTTTGGACATGATAATGCACCCACAACACTCTGATTGTTGTTAGCACGCCAACACCCTAAACTAAGTTTGCGTTCATGGTGAACTGCTGAACATCCGTGTATTTGCGTGTGTGTATGACACTTTGTCATTGTGCGCGGGTTAACATGCTAACATTAGCATTTAGTTTGAAGCATCGCTGTGCCTAAGGGGGGAGCGTATATGTTCCCAGCTTTGAATGTGACCGGGGAACAGTGCAAATGAACTGGCTGTGCAGAAAGCCAAAACAGAGATTACGCGGTTAATCAAGGAAGAGCTCATCAGATTCCAAAATTCCTACCAGGAAGGAACAAGAGCTCGCTGGAGGAGTTTCCATCTCTCAACAGTCCCCCGTCATCTCTACAGTGTCTTCAAAGTGGTTGAAGAACATTATAGTCTATATTTTTAATACCGTGCCCAAGTTTAGTGTATGGTTTCACTAAACTTTTCTTAAAAAAGGGTCCGATGTTCCCTGCTTTTCACAGCGTTAACAATAAGTGCCAAATTCCACTGCAAATATGCCTGTATAGACTCTAACACTGCCCCCTAAACCTGACCCTAACCGCAAGCCCTAACCCTAACAAAATGCTGAATTGAATCAGGCTTATGAGACAAGGGAACATAGGACCCAGGGAACATAGGGATGACCTCCCTAAGGGTAGCCTCATAGAGCCGCTAGCCTGGCCTTATATTTTTAGACATTTAACTGATGCTCAGCAAATCCAAAATCTTCTGCTCATGAAGATCGTGTGATACGATGGAAAACTCCAAAACAGGGGAGATTGTGAGCTACGTCTGAGCAGTGCCATAATAAGACAATAAATTGAGGTTGTTTTTTCTTGTGTTTGATCTATTAAAGTAGCAAAAAGGTGTTATCCTAAAATTGATTCACAACTGGGTTTTATGTGCAATAACACAATCTATGTCGCGCACACAACACACACAATAAACTTACATGATGATGAGTGAGATAAAAAAGTAGAAGATTTCACTTCTGATGACATTTTGGTAGATCCAGACCGCCCATTGAGAACCAGGGATCTCCTCCAGATCATCTATCCACACTCCAACCACACTGAAGGTGTTGTTGAGTCCCCGAAAAGGACCACACTGCTCTGAGGGAGTCAGTCTACACAGCAGGACAAAGTGGACAAAACAAGACTGACGTTTGGTTTCGGGGGGATTCGTGCACTGGTAAAGGCTGGTATTGTTGGAGTTTTGTTATAATTTTGTTATAGTAAAATTATATTCTTTGACTCCAGGCTGTGAATGTGACATCGAGGTTTAAAATAGTCAAAATAGGTCATGTCCTAGTACCTCCAGGCGGTGTATGCAACCATGGACAGGGCTCCCACAAAGAAAGGGAAGAAGAGGAGGGCGATGAAGATGGTTTGCATCTGAGCCGCTCTGCCTGAACGCCGCGGAGGCTGGCAGTTCTGGGTCAGGCTGACCTGGGTAAGCGGCAACAAACACACTCACATGAACAGAGACACATAACAACATATTTCAGTCATTATTATTGCAATACCTCATGATATTATTAAAGTTTACAAATCATGAGCTCATTTCAGCCTTAACATCATATCTATTCCACTCCATAATAGAGAAAATGAAGATCTCATCAGAGCGTTGCTTCAAAGGCCGTTCCTCATGTTCATGAAACATTCAACACCAGATCCAACCTGGGTCAAATTACCAATCTTACTGAATGAATTCACTCTGGGATTGATTGACCTTGCCTGGTACAGTGCAACCAAAAGGTTTACTCCATAAATCCCAAACCCCACCTGGCTTTTCCATGACACAAAATAAAGCATGCTGTCAGTGTGATGAAAGGATTTAAATCAATTATTAAACCAGGTGCACAAATAGCGCAATGTGAGCCTATGATATATAAAGCAGCTCGGGCAGCGATGGCATGGTATCTGCCTATGGTCATGTGTCATCATGGCAGTTCAGTTTACAATCACCATTGCATCTAAACTTTATGAACCTGCATTTACCTTCTTTAAGTAAAACAAGAGAAAAAATTTGAGGATCTGGATGACAGGCAGCAGAGGAGAGAAGTAGATTCCAATCCTATGGAGAGAGAATAGAGGGAAAACTTTAAATAGTAATCTATTATTGAGACCCCGCAAAATATGAATCCTCATTTCAATTCCATTGAGTTGTTACGTAGATCTTGCAGTAAGTGTTTAATGCATTGTTCTTACCAGGCCAGCGTTTGGGCGTAGATTAGTTCAAGGACATTTCTGGCTACATCAAACTCTGGAACCCCCAGTTGTGGTACTAATCTCGTTCCAATCACACTGATACAGAGAAATTATGAATAGGATTTACATCTGAGGTTAACATATCCCATTTCTATGATTTTGAAGAATACAAACAAACGTAATAACTCATTAACTTATTAACTTACTTGCTAAGAAACTCTCCAAAGAAGGATCCCAACATCAGAAAAAGGAAATCAACAATGACCAGACGGTACAAAGCCTGTCCCACCATGGACTCCCAACACTGTGGAGAACACATGGATGACTGTCTATGTCGACGTCTATAGACGAGACTAAAGTGTATTTAAAGATGTCAATTTAATGTGAATCCCTCTCAAACATACCGAAAACTTCTTGGCCACCACATTCATCCAGTAATAACACAAGACAGCCAGAATGGACATCTTGAGTAACACATTTCTGTGGGGAAAAAGGAAAAAAAGTTTTCATATTTGATATTTGGGGGTAATATGCATAGTTGCCTTTTTGCAGAGGGACAAGAATATTGACACCACTCTTGTTTGGACTGTTAATATGAACAGTCTCTCTATGAACAGTTCTAATATGAACTTACTCTCTCCAAAGGTAACAAATTCCACCAATCTAGTTAGTTTAACCTAAACAAAAATGTCTACAAAATTATTATATTAATATACATATATATATATATATATATATATATATATATATATATATATATATATATATATATATATATATATATATATATATATATATTAATAAATAACAATGTAAAAACTCATATTTTTGGTTTTACAGGGGAATTCGTCCGTAACATAAAAACCTCCACCGCAACATATCATTTTTATGCTTCAGTTTTTGTATGGATTAAACAAATTAGTTATAACGTGGTAATTAGTGAGCTTAAGAGGTGGTTCTAGGCAGTTTTTGTAACCTTCAGACCGGGCCAAGCTACTTGTTTCCCCCTCTTTTTAGTCTTTATGTCAAGCTAAGCTAAGCTAATTGGCTGTTGGCTCCAGCTTCATTGAACAGACAGATATGAGAGTGGTAAAAATCTTCCCATCTAACTCTTGACGATAAAGCACACTTTAATTCACATAGGAGTCATGTGTCCCTGCTATCTAGCCTAACTAAAATGAATGATATAATATTGTAGGCAACATTTATATACTGACAAAAAGATGCAAAATTGTACATCAACAAACAAACAACCACATACTGTATGCACACATTGTCCAGTCTGTATTTCGATTATAGCCTATGTCACTTCCACTAGAAGGTCGAAGGACTCTGCGCAGTTATTATGTCCACACTCCCACCAGTCTTGTTGCGGTTGTGTTGGTACAGCTGGAGATAGCGCTGTCAGCAGAACATGTCTCCTTCCATAGGGCAAAACCATGGACTGTTTGGTCCAGCTCATCATACAATGGACAGCTTATAGAGCATTGGTACGCTGTCACCAAAATCATGTTCTTTAATTCACATACTGTATGTGTCATGTGTCCCTGCCATCTAACCTGACTACTAGAGCGTAGATCTGTTTGCGCTGGCTGGAGTGGTGCTCAAATTTGTTGAAGAGGGAGTAGAAGAGTGGTACAACCAAGTTCATCAGAGACACCACAAAGGGAACCAGGAGAGTCTCTGCCTCCTGAAGCAGAGACCAGTTGGCAGCATCTGTTGTCCGCTACAAAAATAACAGATGGAGGTCAGCCCAGGATATCGCTAGGCGATGAACACTGTGTGCCATGAAATGAATCAAACCCTGCGCTGCCGGTAAATGACTTGACACATTACTGTCAGTAAATTGCAAGCTTATGACTCATGCTGATACGAACTGTCAAGACCAAATGCTTTGCTATGCCATAAAGTATTATCATATGCAGTTTATCTACACATGCAAACAAAGGGATCTGCAACCGTGGTGACTTTCTGTTAATACTAGTTCTAATGGGACAATAAGAAAACTATATCTAATGAAGCAATTTTTCCAATTTAACAACAAGACTGGTGAATTAATCCTGACATACCTGCTGTTCATATTGGCAGAGATAATAGATGCTAGCTCCACAGCCAACCGCCAAGCCTGTGGAGAGGAGCCAGGAACCCAGATGAACCCCAAAGTGCTTCAGCTTTTCGGAGAGGGTTAGCAGCTCCCTCTGGGCCCTCTCTGACAAAGACTCCTGAAGAAATGGCAGAAAGAGGAAAACATGGCGATGAAAAACAACAAGGCACTTGTTGTGTCTTTCTTTAAACAGGAATTAACCTCTGAGAGATCTAAGGGTCTGAAATTTGTTGAAAGCTTATTGTGAAAGTATAATCTGCGGCTACAGCTGATTTCTAAAATGGAACTACAAAGGTGACATGATCCTATAATAACATACCGCTCTCTTTCCTCACTTGTTGTCTTGGCTAAAGTAAGTCTGTAAGAAGCAATAGTCACCGTGAGCTGGACACGTAGATTGTTCTTCCGCTGTCTCACTGCTCTCTCATTAGAGATATTAAAATCCCAGCTGCATAGAAGCTGCCATGCACTGCTTGAAGTTGGGTCTGCTAGTACATAGTTTTTCTGGAATGAGCTGGCCATGCTGTGTGAGAAAAATGGGAAACATTAATTTTCTTTGTGTTCAAGCTACTGTTAACCTGAAGATTAATTAGAAGGGTAAATTCAAGAAATGTAAAATAAACCAAAAATATTGTGATCTACATTCCATAGTAATACAGACAAAGGACTGACCTGAAGATAAGTGCAATTCCACAAAGAACCATGTAGACTGCAATAGTGAAGAAATAGGCCAACTGCATGTTGTACTCCACCAGACCCACCAGGGTTTCATTGCTGTAGCCACCATAGTACATGACGGTATACTGGAAGTAACCCTGGAGAAACCAAAACACACACATTTACTATAAAGTTATTATGGCTAACGTGTTAGCAAACAGCAGACAACATATAGCAGACACACTGAGAGCAACACCGACATTCATTTGCAGCTGTAGTTCTGGCCACCTGACTAATGTAAGTGTCCAGTATTCACCCTCTTTTTGGCTCTGTTTTCCACTCCTGAGGGTAATGTGGTTAATGTGGTTTCTCTCCCCCTAGCAGCTTAATGCTCCACTACGCTCCCTACTTGCTAAATTTTTCTGTCTGATACTTGTTGCTGCAGCTAGTATACTGTTGGTTTATCTGAGAACTTTTTGTATGAGAACAGGTTCCTGCTGCGTTTGCAAACAACCCTAATATTAGCGGTTGGAGTGAACCAAATTATTAAAGTTACAGAAAACCAAAACAATGAGCGGAAAATGCTAAAGCGCTCAGTAAAGCTGGGGGGGTCAGGTTATAATTCTTTGTGGGATCATCACTACAAGCATTTATTTGACGTTATCCATAGTAGTTTCATCCATTTTTTATATAAAAATATTGACTAGGAGCAACTTTAAATTACACTGAGGATTTAAATAACAATTGATATTGTATAAGGGATTATTTGGGTAGTTGTGGCTTCAAGAAAAGTTAGCCTGTGGTGTGGTAAGAGCCTATACTTACAGCTCCTGTCAGTATCTCCAGCCCTCTAAAGCTCACATTCACAGGAATGTTGGGTGAGGGGTCGTAAACAATCAGGGGGATGGTGATAAAGCCAAAGTTGACCAGGAAGGAGAAAATGTTGAACATGAGCAACCACTTGAGGAACACGAAATAGGAGAGGACACTGGTGCCAAACTTGCCACCAATCTCCTTCATGATGCCTTGCCACAGCTCCAGGGTCTGCCTGGCTGACCTTATACTGTAGCCGCACCTGCGGAAAGACTGAGAAAACACAGTTTGTGACATGTATAGCATACAAATGGATCAGATGGCCACTTAAAATGAGTTGTTCAAGTATGGCGTTGCAGCATGTTGATTACTTACCAGTGACACATTCTCAGAGCAATCTGCAAAACATGTGAACTGGCGGGATTGCTTGGAAGACTTGAACGCCAGCACTTGGCTCCTTTGGAGGTAAATTAGAACATAATTTGAATCAATAGCTCCAGATGTATTAGATGATGCCACACAGAGCAGAAAACCTTTGCACTTTCTGTCACTTTAACCTTGTGTAATGTACTGTGAAACAAAAGAGCATTGTGAACATGTGTGTTTGTGCACATATATAGCTTTATTCCAGTGATCTATATTGCAACACAGTGTCACTTTGTCTTTGCATACAGAGTCCTTATTTAATGGTTCTCGGCAGGGTGTAATGATTAACCTAGTGCTTAAAACGACAAGGAAGCTTATCACCTTTAAAAGCTTGTCAGTCAAAACCCACCTGATGTGTTTCTTCTCGCCAAAGCTCATTGGAAGATCCCGAATGGCCCGAATTCTCTCTCGTGTTGACAGGGCAACAAGCTCCTTGACCAGGTTCTGTTCCTCTGTCACAAACAAAACGACAAGATAAGCTCTCCCTGTTATCTTTCCTCAGGCTACCATGCAGAATGTTGATCGGGCGTCACACTTCACATCACAATCCGACACCCCACCACAGGCTCCTACCATTCTCCATCTCGTTCCTGATGGCATCCTCTGTAAAGGCTACATGGGCGGGATCGCCTTGAAACATGCTCATCCTTCTCATTGCCGCTCCCCTCAATCTCATTGTCATGTTACCTGGATGAACAAACACAAAGAGAAGAATGTGTTTTTCTGTTCGGCAGTGATTGTCACAAAATGTTCCTATGATATCTAAAGGTTAACTCACAGGGCAGATGGGGAACGAACCACAGCTTGACAGAGATCTACTTTCTGCTCTTTTTATATTCCTGATAAATTACTGCACATCAATGCTGTGTATAACCTACTGTAAATACACCGATTGAAAGTACAGCTGATAGCAGTATCGCAAATAAGGGTGCTATTGTAGCACTAGGTTTACATTATCTATACTCCTGATTAAACCTATGATACTGTAGCTGATGGCACCATCGCCCAAACGACTACTGTGCCAACTGTAACAATAGTCACTTTAGGTAGTAAGATAACCTGCAAATTACGATGAAATTAAGTTGTATTATAACAAAACTAAGAGTACAGCCATTGGGAGTGTATATATACAGTATATAACGCCTCCATCTTAATAGTCTCTCAATATAACCCATAAATGAGACCTTTCAAAATGGTTTATGTACTTAGCAATGTATGTTTCTCTAAGTCAAGTGTTGAAATAACCCACCTGCATCTTATAGCCTGGGAACATAGCGAGGTCCCACAGCCATGCTTGCAGCTCTGTGAGTTTATACTTGTGATGCTTTGAGCTAAATGTTGAGGTTTAGCAAGTATTACGTTTACCATATTCACCAACTTAGTTTAATGTGTTAGCATGCTACCCTTTCCTAATTAGTATTCGACGCTGGCTGATGGGAATGTCTTTAGTTTTACAGGTATTTTGCCATAAATCAAAGTATTGCACACATTAAAATGTTGAACCTAATTTGATGGCAATCTATCCAGGGCCACCCCTCTGTTGCTAGGGTTCCTATGTCCGTGATATAAAGCATTAAACATCGTAGGATAGAAATTTCTAAAGTAAAAAAAAACAAAAGTCAACAAATTTCAAGGAGTATAACATCAGTAGGCTTTAAGCTTCAGGTAAGTGATAACAAGTTACAGTATTGACCCAGGGTAAAACATTTCTGAGAGCATAAGCCCCTTTGAAAGGTCTCATATTAAAAACATATTGAGCTGGGGAACATAGGACCCTGGGAACACTGATGCGCTCCCATACAGTATTATTATTTCAGTGGACTACGATGGCGAGCCAATGGTGACAGACTGATTGATAGATAGACGGATAATTTTTTCATAATCTCTGACAACACTAAATGTCCACTTATTCCTTTTTTACTGACACATTTACACAACCTTCTTTATTTTCCTTCAGATTCCACAAAACCCCCTTCCCTCTGTTTTACTTTCTTTGCTAACTTCCTTGTCTGCCCTGTCATTTGTCCTCCATTAATAATTACCCAGTAGAACTTTGCTAAGTTGATTGATAATCAAAGTCAACACATTTATTTAAAATGATTGTCTTGTAATGCACTTAAGAACTTTGTGTGTGTGTGTTTAGTGATACCATAGTAACATTGTAAGAGTTTACAATAACTGTGAAAAGACACGATTTTCTGTTGAGTTAGATTAGTTTAAACATTACCTGACACTGAAGGAAGGCGACCAGAAGGGGCTCGGTCATACTGAGAATCATGTGGGATTTGGAAGGTACTGTGATCTGAATTTAAAGTGAGCAGATAGAGTAGAAGTATCAACAGAAGTGTCACCTGGCAACACAGAGAGGCACATACAAACATAGGGCCAAATTAGTCCAAGAAATCATCAACACATTTTTTTTTTTCTATGACACAAAATGTTCCCACTAACTTAAAGGTCCTGTATAGTAAAAAGTGAGATTTCCATGTCTTTTTTTATTATAAAGCAGATAATGGTGCCGTGAAAGTATTAAAATGTTCAATAAACAGAGAAATGCACAAAGCTCATATTCAGATACTGTGACTTTTAAACGAGCCGTCCGGATTTCTGTAATTGTGATGTCACAACTAAACTAAACATAGGTAGAAAGTGACGCTACAGTGCTGTTAGAGTCATTTCCCAACTGCAATGATGGTGCAGAGACACTGAGAGAGCAGATGCGGAAGACCTGGAAAAGCTTACCAATCAGAACAGACTGGGCTTTTTCAGGAGGGGGGATTTAAAGAGACAGGAGCTAAAACGGAGCGTTTCAGACAGAGGGTGAATACAGGTATATTCAGACCGACAATATATAAAATTAATGTATTTTTTGAACATTAAAGCATGTAAACATTTTATATTTCTGAGTATGAGCCAGAAAATAAGCCTAATATGGGACCTTTAATATCGTTCCATAGTTCTCTAGATTAGCTCGGTCACTCAGGGGTCCACTCACGTTGATCATGCTGCCATGAAGGACTCCCAGGGCGCGTTGAGATGAGGCCCATGGGGATGCTTTCTCTCCCCCTCCAGCTCTCCTCCTGCCAGCCCCCCCAGGGTACTCTCCCCGTCGCCTCATCGCTGGTGGTCTGACCGGTCGAGTAATGCGCGTCCGCCATCGCACCCCTGGCATAGGGGTTAGTGTGATGGGTTTTACTGGAAAACCAAGAGAACAAAGAATGTGTCACGTTAAAAATAAATCATTGAGTTTGTGTTCATAAGAGCAGTGGGGTTATCAGTTCAAGGAAAGAACTGGAATTTCAAGTCATGATCATAATCTGTAATTAAGTGTCATAAATATGGCCAATATGGAGGTGATGTTTTTCTCCTCGGAGTTTAAGGTTATAATTATCCTTCAAGGAAGTGCAGGATTAAGTTTCTGAGTAGAGACCAACAGACTAATATATTTGTCTCTGAAGTTTACTGTAATGTTGTTTTACAGTAAAGTGGACGTAGCTGGCAATTGAAGCCTCAATACAACATGAAGGCATTACCTTTCTCAGGATAACTTAACACACTATTACAGTAATCTACAGAGCAAGTGGAAGTGGATACAAACATCAAAATATCAAAGAGTGAGACTGTGACCGGGTAAGCTAAAGAATCTTCGTCGTCTCTTAAGAAGAGCGAAAAGATCAACTTGAAGGACCTCATGACAAGTAGAAGTTGACGTTTTTAAAGTTACTTTAACTTTATAGTTTAAAGTTTTTCCCACAAAGGTGAAAAATAAATCAAAACACTCTTACAGCCAAGGATATAGCCAGGATAAATACCACACAGCTGCCTGTTCCTTGACAACATCCTGTTCATTCTTTCGATGTACATTACACAACAACACACAGCAATCAAACACTTTCCTCAATTAATTAAAAAGAAGGGACGTTTTTCAGGATAAATGATTCACTGATGCACATTTCAAGACAAACCCACATTTTATGTTGTCATATTACCACAAACCTTCTATCAATTTCCAGAGTCTCGCTGTCATGGTAGGCAGGGTTGAAAAATCCTCCGTTGCTGTAACTTGTCATAAGATCCTTCAAGTTGATCCTTTCGCTCTTCTTTGGAGACAACGACGATCCTTTATTTGACTCTGTCGCAGTCTCTCTTCAATTTTTTGATGTTTGTATAGTCCACTTCCACTTGCTCTTTAGATGACTGTAATAGTGTGTGAAGTTATGATTAAGTTAAGAGTATATGCCTTCATTGCATGTTGTACCGAGGCTTCAGTTGCCAGCTAAGCACTTTAATATAGCCTATAAAAGTAGCATCACATGTTGTGGCCAAGTGCCTTTCTGTGCTCAGAGTGACAGCTACATTGTCTGGGGGGGAAACATGTAATTTAATCTCTTGATCCCATCCTCATCTGTTCATCATTAATTCATACATTAGGTTTGGTTACCACCTCATTTAGTTCTCACAGAGCCACTGAAGGATGGCAGAACAGGATAATCTGAATAACAATGAACAGAAAACACCAGTCTGACGAATCAACAATGCTTAGAAATAAATAGTGTGAGTTGATATAAGCTGTCAGAGTTTTACAGATGATGAAAAGTCTTGATAAAGTATGTTCTGCTCTGCTGTCAACCCCTGCTCACCTGCTAAATGTGTTGTGATGGTAGGAGAAAATACAGAGGAAAGTCCTGACAAAAATGCTGTAGAGTTGCAGATAAATGGCGTCTAGGTTTTATCGCAGTCCATGCAGACCACGTCCTGAGGACTGAGCTGTGAATGAGACACACTGAGATAAAAACGAAGGACTGTCTGACTACCAGGAAGTGCTGAGCTCATAAAGGTAAAAGTCCACAGCTTCTGCGTACTAAGGCCATGGAAATCCCATGTGGACAATTTGTATTGTGACAAAACAAAAATTAAACCCCTAAGGTTAAAATTTAATTGGCATACTTTTTAGAAGTTAAGCAGGGTGTCCAAGAATCCATGTTATATCTGTTATAGGTTGACCTGTGTGGTGCTTAGTGACTGGATTGAGATAGATGGATAGATAGATGGATAGATAGATGGATAGATAGATAGGTAGGTAGGTAGGTAGATAGACAGATAAGTGATAGATAGATAGATAGATAGATAGATAGATAGATAGGTAGATAGATAGATAGATAGATAGATAGATAGATAGATAGATAGATAGATAGATAGATAGATAGATAGATAGATAGATAGATAGATAGGTAGGTAGGTAGGTAGATAGACAGATAAGTGATAGATAGATAGATAGATAGATAGATAGATAGATAGATAGATAGATAGGTAGGTAGGTAGGTAGGTAGGTAGGTAGGTAGGTAGGTAGGTAGATAGATAGATAGATAGATAGATAGATAGATAGATAGATAGATAGATAGATAGATAGATAGATAGATAGATAGATAGATAGATAGATAGATAGATAGATAGATAGATAGATAGATCTCCTCTTTTTTAACCTTAAACACCAGGTAGGGGCCTCAATTTGAACCATTCTCCTCTTTCTTTCTTTCTTTTATACTACTCCTATACTACTAATTTTATAAATGAGGAGATACAATTATGAATACACGCGTTAATAAATGTAAATGTATATTTTAAAACCAGTAAAGTAAGTCGGAGTGTAATAGGAATAGAGACACAATAGTGAGCGTGCGGTCTGCGCTGCTTCTGTATCCACATTCAGGAAGTTGTCTCTGGGAATAGCCTCTGTTGTCTTCCTGACAGGGGAGAGACAGGGGTTAGCTAATATTATACAATAAGTTACTATTTTTATCTATTCTGGAAAGAAAACGATGGAGGTCGACTCAGGTAAACTTGAAGTTAGCGCAATACTCGTGTCTGTGGCTCTCTGTACTAATAAGTTTAGCTAGGTTGATTAAAAGTTATCGCAGCAGCAGCATGAGCTAACCAGCTAACGCTAGCCTCAAAGTTCAGAGAGACACAGGTTTACAACTTAAAGGGACTTTGGAAGAGTAAATGTTGAACCATTTAAAGAGTTGGTCGGTTTTGTTTGAGTCTCTTTACTGTATCGAAACTCCGCTGGCGGCATTTTAACTGGCTGAGTCCGCCTCTCGGTTGGTTAGTTAGCCTGTGCGGTGCTGGATAAACACAACAGTCACTCAGTGTCGTATTAATAATGTCAGCGCTCACACGGGTGCTTGGATCTTTGGTTTGAAGGTTTGAAGAGTGCTGGATTTTGGGATCAAGTGCTTGAAAATGCTTGAATCGCCATTTCTTTTTCATGACAAATAGCTATAGAATAGAAATGTTATTTCTTCTTCTTCTGGTGTTAGGAAACACAATTATAGTTGTTTATAGCAAAATACCATGATTTAAAAAAAAAGGGAAATCATTTTCAATATGTGTATTTGTAGAAATATGTAATTTACCACAGCCATAGGGTGCTGGAAAACCTTGAAAATAGCTGAAACTAGTACTTCATCATAAAACATTCCTTTTTTAATTGTAGACCTCACAATTCTCATTTTAAACATTGTGAAATGTCTTTTTCCTACAATTTATGCCCTCCAGTGATGATCTAACTGGCAGACATTTTACCTAGAATTAATCTTAGAGAGAATAACACAGATGTAATAATAATAATAATAATAATAATAAACGTATTTATAATGCACAAAAGTTCACAAAGTGCTTTGACAGACAGAGCAAAGGCAAAAGCACATTAAATCCCATACACATATATACAACAACAAGGTGAAATAACGATAGGGCATTTTTAACAAACAGTAGAAACTAAAAGTGAATAAAAAAAACAAACAGATCTTAACGTAAAAAGATAATAAAAATATGTGTTTGATAAATGGGGTGGCCGATGGAACAGTGGTTAGAGCAGTCGCCCCGTTTAAAGAGGCTGAAGGTCCTTGAGGCAGCGGCCGCGGGTTCGACTCCGACCTGTGGCCCTTTGCTGCATGTCTTCCATTCTCTCTCCCACCCCATTTCCTGTCTGTCCTATAAAATAAAGGCTTGGAAAACTGCCAAAAAACGACAATAAAATAAGTAAATAAATAAAAAGATGGCATCACAAAAAAGCAAGTCTTTTTGTTTATGTTTTAAGGATGGATTTAAAGGGGGCACATATTCAGCAAGATATATATGATTCAGCAAGATATTTAGTCCCAATCATGGAATTAAATCCAGTCTCAAATTGGTAGAGAGTAAAACATAGAATCATCAAACTACCTCCTTACCAACAGGAGGTATTTTTAACTGGTTTTATTGGGAAAGTCACTTATTGGCAGTTACAACTGTCTTTTCATAGCACAGAACCACCTGTTGATATTTACATGGATGGGGATTGTAAAACGTGAATAATAGGCATATCCAGATTTTTACTCAAATTAGTAAAACTGCAATAAAAATATGATGACAGGGGAATTTTAATTTCCCACAAAGGTGTCTTGCAGCTGTGTTTTCGATCATGTCTTGTTCAATTCTTCTATTGTTCAAGTCTCAGAACAATATCAGCTTCTCTCATTACATTTAGTAATTTTACTTCGGTCAAGTGATGAAAGGTTATCACATTTCACAGTCAGTTTGAACCATATTGTAACTGTTGGAAAGTAAGAGTTTGGAATGTATTTAAAGGTAGCCTTAACTCTGTATAACCTAATCTTATTTATTCACCTTTTCAAGTCTTTTACACTGATCGAAGTGGAAGAGTCAACAGTAACCCACTGTTGGACCAGCTCCCCAGCTACCAGTCCCTGCTGTACCGCAGGAAGTCTTCGACTGGTGGCACCAAACGAAGGAGCAGCTCCAGAGCTAGACTTGCCTCCTCTGGCAGTGGGAAATGGGGCGTGAACACAGTCAGCAGACCAGAAGAGAAACAGAAGAGTCAGATGGAGGAGAGACCCATCAGGGAATTAGCCAGGACCATGGCCGAGAAACGCAGAGACAAGTAGGAAAGACATTATTATAGTATCGTTACCAAAAAGATGTTTAACAGATCCCTTCGTAATCTTTCATTTATTTTATATGTTATTATATGTTTATACACTATCATATAGCAATTCTCAATAAACAATGTGTTTGACTCTTAGAACGCAGCGCTTGGAGGAGGATCGAGAGCTCAGCAGTTTGAGACAGTTGAGGCAAAGCACCTGCAGATATCTGCGGAGGCTGAGGGATGATGTCCAACAATGGCTGAGCTCCATGAAACTCTGGAGGGGAGACATCCACCTGATCGAGGGTGAGAGATGAAAATAAGATGGACTGTCAGAAAACGGTATCTTGAGCCTCAGAGGCATTTATCGATTTCTAGATGTCCGAAATGAGTAAATATACTTGTGTTCGCACAGAAAGTGCACGGTAGGCCATACCATTTGTTGTTTCATTGTCTCAGTTAATTTCTCCATCTCTTCTCCTTTACTGTCAATAGGGATGTTCGGAACCGGGATCCTGTCTTACTTCTCCTTCCTGCGCTTCCTCGTTATGCTCAACTTGATCATCTTTGTGCTCATGTTCAGCTTCGTCATGTTACCCATCATCATAGCTCCCAGTGTTTCAGGGAATATCACCTACAACCAAAATGATGGTGAGTGGACACTTGTTTTTTTCAGCCTTGAGCATATATAAGCTTGAAGGGGACCTATCACACCTTGGTTCATACTTGTATTTTGGATTTCTCTCAAAACATGTATATTACCTTGCACAGTAGGCAAATTTGCGATAACAGGAGTAAGTAATAACCCGAGTCACGTTCTCATGTCACGTGAAAATCCATCTTGTCAGGCTCCAAGTAAGGCATTCGTGTTCAGATTGAAAGTGAGCTGGCCAATCAGCGTCCTGTGAGGAGCTACTGGCAAAACAACAATGACTGCTGCGATAGCATCAGTTTGATCAGAACTGTAGAGTTTTTCTTCAGAGAGGGAGTAGAACACCACGGAAGGCTTTTCTCCATGGAAAAAAAGTTTTCTCTCATCTCCTGATTGACTTCGCAAGAGTTTGAGTAACAGATGGTTCATCCAATCACCACGCCAGCATGTTTTGAAACCGCCTAGTATCGGATCAATACTTGGTAATGCCTATACTCAAGCTCTGGTATTGGAATCGCTATCGGTAGGAAAAAAAAGGAATCGAACATCTCTAATTTACTATCTCTAATTTACTATTTGAAGCCCACATTTAACATGAACATCCAACACTGTAACATTATATGTATGACAGAGAGTAAGGAAAAGCATAGCAGGTCACCTTCAAGCTTACTTTCTTGTGTTTTACTACAGGAAGTGTTTGCAGTGTGTATCCGAGCAGCGCCCGGCGAGGTCTTGTGATCTTTCATGAGCACATCACAGATCTGCTGTCGGGTGGAGTAAGTTCTTGCACTTCACATTCAATGGTCCCTGGAAGGAAAAAAGTTTCCTCACTCCCTTTTGTGCTCTATCTGCAGGGATTTCTGGAACAAACTTATCTTTTCTATGGCTACTACAAGGCAGACAAAATACACTTTTCCAATACTGTATACAATTTGCCACTGGCCTACCTGCTGGTCACTTTATCCTACCTGTTCCTCAGTCTCATCTGGATTGTTAAAAGGTACTAAAAATGACACATTTGAGGAAGCAACGTCAGTTTCTGGAAGTTTCGTTCACTTTGAAAAACTTTTCTTCAAGGTCTGCCACAGGATTCAAACGTAACCTTGTTCAGGATGAGGATCGCTTTCAGAGCTTTTGCAACAAGATCTTTGCTGGCTGGGACTTCTGCATCACCAACGCCAACGCCGTGAGGCTGAAGAGAAGCAGTTTGCTCTATGAGCTCAGGGTTAGTGGATCATTTCTGTAGAACGTCATGTTTACAGGACAAAATTTGATAGAAGCAATAAGATTAGGGCATCAGTGACCGTGCTTACATGAGGTCATTGTAAGCGTACATAGTAACACACTGAAACTATACACAATATTGTGTACAGTATTACAGTTATGAGTTAGAGCCATTCAGAAAGCTCTACTTAGTCATGTAGGCCAATGTGTTTTTCCCTCATAAATGAATTGTTTGTTACAAATGTTAAATCTATGTATCCATTGAATGTTTGCCTGCCTTGTTCTTAAACTGCATGTTGTCACATCTCCAGACGGATTTGGAGGAGGAGAGGATCAAACAGAAAATAGCAGATCGCACCCGCAAAGAGAGGTGTCGGATTTACCTCATCCGCCTCATTCTCAACCTTTTTGTCATCGGCGTACTGGCTGGTTGCTTCTACTGTATTTATGTAGCCACCATCTTCTCCCAGAAAGTACAGATGGACAAGATAAAGGTAACGACATGTTGCTGGTGTCCTTTGACCTCTACTTTGGTCTTTTATTACTCATCCTTCGGTCCAAGTAACTGCATGTCACTAATAGAAAGTCCATTCAAACAGATTTTGTTTGAGTGATATCACCTGTTTTCTCCTGACTCTTTATTATCTTTATATAAGACAGACATCACATTCTGCTTGGTTGCAGGAGAATTTCATTGTGGATCTCATCTATGAGTATCTACCCTCTATTGTCATCACCTTGGCCAACTTCATCACCCCGCTCCTCTTCTCCGTTATCATAAATTTTGAGGACTACTCACCTGCCTTTGAGATCCGCTTCACTCTCATGAGGTACAGTGGACGTCCAGTCATTGACCACTTACTCATGCTTTCTTTTTATGCTGATGTTTGCTTGAAAAGTAATTGCATTGGTAGACAAACACACGCTTATTTGCCATTAATAGATGATAGGAGGAGGAGGAGGAGGATTTTATACCTGAAATAGTGAATGACAAAAAAATGAAAAAGACAATCTGTCAAGAGTTTGTTCACTTCCCTTGCATTTTAAAACAATTTCTACCTGTGTGGATATGTTTCTATTGTGGAACACTTGCTGTAATGCCAGTAAAACTTTATGGATGAACTGCTTTATTTAAAACATGTACTCACTTACTGTCTGTCCTTCTTTCTTCTTCCTTTCTTCACAGGTGCGTCTTCATGCGGTTGACCAGCATTGGGGTTTTGCTCTTCTCTCTCTGGTCTCAGATCACTAAGTGTGAAAAGGAGCCCTGCATCTGTGGCTATAACCATGTGCTTTACTCTGTAAGTCATTTTTCCTGGGTTCCAAGACAACATACACAAATTCCTTGGAATAATACACAGGTGCCAGTGTCAAACCCACTTTGATCTCTGTCATCATGCATAGATGTTGTTAAATGCTTAATGATTTTCTGAAACTAGCTATTAGGATTTAATTTTAGATGTTAATTCTTTATATATCTTTAAATTTACATTAGTTGGATTATAACTGCACAGGTATGTGTCAATTGTTTTGGTCTTGATAAAAATGCCCTTCATTACTAAGTTAGCACTATAGTGGTTCAGCCCTTTGTCACTTATTAAGTGAAATATGTTCTCCTGGAGTATGCCTCGTGTACCTACCTCTTTGCTGTTGTCCACAGTGTTGGGAGACTCGTGTGGGCCAGGAGATGTACAAACTAACCATCTTTGACTTCATCATCATTGTCGCAGTCACCATCTTTGTGGAGTTTCCCAGAAAGTAAGTTGTCATCTTTATAAAGAAAACATCTCCATTATCTCTGTTGAATCTTAAAAACTTCTATTAATCTATTTTGTGGACAAAATGTGATTATCTTCATGCATTTCAGGAAGTATAGACATTTTACTTTTAGAAAAGGATTCTGTCTCTGCATGACTGTTATTTTGGGTTGTTCAAATCACTTTTCTTACCTGTCCTCTGGTAATACTGTTAGGTGGAAATGTTTCTCACCCCTTGTTCTTCAGTCATTTGTAACAGTGTCCTTGTGTTGCCCTGTACTACCAAAGGCTGATCGTGAATCACTGTGACTGTGGCCTGGCGAAGTGGTGGGGCCAGCAGGAGTTTGCAATTCCTCAGAATGTGCTAGAGATCGTCTACGGTCAGACCATCTGCTGGATCGGCACGTTCTACAGCCCGATGCTGCCTGCTATCTGCACTATTAAATACTTCTTTATCTTCTATATCAAAAAGGTGCTGGGTTTTTTTCTTACAAATTATTGTTTTGATAACATTGGTCAGAATCAGATATTGTTGTAGTTACCGATCCGTTCTATTACCTTTCTGCTCATTCTTTGTAGGTCTCATTGATAAACAACTGCCGTCCAGCCACACGTCCGTTCCGAGCTTCCAGCTCCAACTTCTTCTTCCTGGTTGTGCTGCTGATAGGCCTGGCTCTGGCCTGTGTGCCTGTCACTTTTAGTGTGGCACAGTGAGTAATGTACTGTTTATGATACTGTTTTGTTTAACCTCAGTCTATGGACTGATATCAATATTTGTCTCATGAATTTTACTGTTAAATATACATAGAGACAGAATATTTGTCATTTCTGTTTTCCACATCACTGACCTAAACCAATGAAGCACAGCTCATTGCTACTGCTTGCATGGTTCTCTTGGCATATATACAATAGACTGTATATAAGAAGTGGACGTAGCTACCATGTCACCCATTGGTTTGTGGACTACCATTTTTTAAGCCTTGAGTTGGAATTTTGCCCGTCGCCGACCATATTTGAAGGAGAGTGAGGACCTAAGCTATCAGCTAATTCTAGCGCTAGAATTAGCTGATAGCTTAGGTCCTCACTCTCCTTCAAATATGATCGGGGACGGGCATAATTCGTACGGCAGAAAAACGTGCGTACGACCATTTCCTGGCAAACTTCGGCATTTATCAATTTGGACGTGAGCGGGAGCTATGATCAAATCTCACGTCTGGTCTGAGATCGTGTACGCAAATTTGGGCTTGTGTATTTGCGGTGCAGCACAGCAAAATCACACAAGATTCTTTTATACTTCAAAACAGCTCGGCTCCAGCCCCATGCGACCCCGACAGGGACAAGCGGTTGAAGATGAATGAATTAATGAATGTGTTGGCGCGCGGCTGCAGCAAGGCGCACTGCAGCAAGGCGCACTGCAGAGCCAAAGTCATCTCCTCGGTTGGTGGCTACCCTCGATAAATTGTATTAAATCAAACAAGGTATCAGATGATTAACATCTTGGTATGGTTCTTCTAGGGGACAAAGGTTATCGGGTCACAGTGGAGCGCTGCTTCGGGTTGACTGCCTCCGTTATTCTTTTCCATACAGCGTTTTTATGGGCCCCTTTTATTCCACTCTTGAGACTGCCAAAAAGCACATCTTTATTTTGCTCCATCTCAGATGTCAGGATGCCGATCTTTGTGTCGGAAAAGTTTATTTTCTTACCAGTGTTTCTACTCTCCATGTTTGACCTCAGTGGGCGAGGCCTCCGAACCAGGAATATTTAAGGGCGTAACATGTTAATGACGATCGAATTCAGCCGCCGCATTTATCAAGGCCTGCTCATTCGTACGCTGAGATTGGTCAGATACGAATGTTTCATAAATAACACGTGAGTCCTGTCATACAACCAATTCTGCGCTCAGATCTGCGCCCGTTTTCATGCAAGATTGATAAATGAGGGCCATTGTGAGAGGGTCAAGTTCTAAGAAAAACACACGGATAACACTCCAAAACAAGTTCACAGCTATTTGAATGTACACCGTTCTGTGGATATGCATTGCTAAGCCTCTGTCATGACTGACATGTTTTTGTGTAGCCATGCCCTGAAGCATCCAATGCATTTATAGACTAGTTTACTCAAAATTGGACCATAATTTACTAAATGAACACTGTCCTGTATTGTAGAAGAAACTAGTGACCATAAACCATTAGGAAAATGTTTAGTGAGTTAATAAATCAAGTGAGAAGTAGGGTCATTTTGTCATTGACTTCTATACAATCAGACTTCTTTTTTACAACCAGTGGAGTTGCCCCCTACTGGACATTAGAAAGAATTCCGGTTTAAGGCACTCCTGCACTTTTCAGATCCGGAGACTCCTTGGTGGAAATGCTTTGAGCATTTCCAACCTATGTTTGTTATTATTATTCCACATACTTCTTCCATACGTTTTTCAGTCGCCTCCAGCTGCTGCATACTTTCAGCTACAAAAAACACAACCAACTATCAAAATGTGCAGCTCTTCAGTGCTGATTTTCAATTTTTTTTTCTCCCTAGCATACTTTTTCATATATTCAGCTTTTTCCATATCTTTTTAATAATGCAAACCAATGGAGATCAGCTTTACATTCTTTAAAACATGCCTCTATTTGAACCTCATCTAGTTCGACATACTTCCGACTACAGATTTTCAACGTTAAACGGTTCGCAAGACTTTCACCTATACGGCTCTATCTTTTCCCTGTCATATGTTTTACAGTTTTCCTATAATCACAGCTTATGTTTTGTGTTTTTTTTAAATTTTAGACCTGATCAGAGTTTATGAGTGTGTATTGTGTTTCAGAGGGTACGGATCAAACAGTCAATCAATCAATTATACTTTACTTTATTCATTGATTGATTGAAATTCTTTCCCTTTGATGTTGCCTCACTCGGGCTTCGGCTGTTGAGTTTGTTTGACGAAACTTTCTGATCTCCTCTAGCTTCCACTTCGTTCACTTCTCAGATATACATACCTGCAAACTTGTCCCTTTTCTTCTGCAATCGTTCTCGCAGAGCTGGCTTCTGATTGGTTCTCACAGAGCTGGCCTTTGTCATCCTTTTACACATATTCAGCTTTTTTAATATTCTTTTCAGATTTTAAGCTTTTTTTTATACTTTTACACATATTCAGCTTTTTTATTATTCTTTTCAAATATTCAGCTTTTTCATACTTTTACGCAGCCTTTCACTGTAGCTTCAGCATTAAAGCATTTCCACGCAGTTTCTGCATTAAATGCATTTTCTAGTTTCTTTTATAGTCCAATTATTTCACAAAGTCTGTGCATATACTAATTCACCCATCCCTTGTTGCACAGAATCAACTCTTCCATGGCCTGTGGACCATTTGTTAATTACAACACCTCCTGGGAGGTTCTGCCAGATACAGTAAACAAGCTACCCCATGGAATCAAAACACTCCTCTTCGCTCTGTCAACAGAGGCCTTCGCTGTCTCCTTCTTTGTTGTCACATGGTATGTTTCCCCCTCAGGTATCACTGATGAACATTGTTAATCTGATGTTTTAATGGTTGGTAACGAGTGTTCTTTGGTGGTAATTTTAAACATTTGCTCCCACAGTTTGGCCATGTTTTATGTGATTGCATTAGCTGGAGCTCACAAGAGAGTTATTAACCAACTAAGGGAGCAGCTAGCCATGGTAGGTTTACTCAAAAAACAAGTCTAGTCATGTATATTTCATAATTATGTATATAAGGATATAATCATTATTAGCAACATTGGGATCTACTATCTGTGTGTTATTTTGTGTCCCAGGAGGGCCGTGACAAGCGTTTCCTCATCCAAAAGCTGTGTCAGTCCCAAAGGCTCTCAGCTATCAAATCTCCAGTGTCCAGACCCCAGCCCCGCAGCAGCAGTAGAAGCAGCCCCAGCTACTACACCAGCTTCTCCAACAATTTCAATGAAAGTGTGTTCCTAGCACACGCACCGCCTGACTCCTTCACACACGTTTGAGGCAAGGACCTGATATCACGGGCCAAAATCCAGGGACTGGACAGACGGACTAAGTTGAAAACTGAATTAAGTTTTCCTTTTTTATAGTGAAAACACTACTACTTGGGTGCTGCTATGGACCTGCTTACATCAATGTGTCTTTTTGTGTTGACAATCTGATTATTGTAAAAATATTAAGTGGCCACAATGTTCAAGTATACTTCAACCAAAAGGATCATTGCTGGTCAGATGTTTTTGTGGTGTTTTCCCCTGCTTTATGTACTGTCACCTTTTCCTTCTGAGAAGGACCTGAATTACTTTAACCACTGGAGTATAAAAAACCTTTCTATATTTTCTGCACTTTAAATGCATTAACACTAACGTTTTCTTACTTTTACAACTGTTGTGTTATAGTGTGTTTTACCATTTATTTTTTTAATAACTGAGGTTGTACACTAATACAAATAACAAATATGTTTCAAAATACTTTTGAATCTTGTTCAAGTCTTTTGTAACTAATATCACTCTTGGGAGAAGGGTATGTTGGCTCTATAATTAATGTCTTAGTCAGATTTGGGAAAGAAATGTTTTATTTTATTATATGATGCCTTTTATTGCATTCACTTTTCTTGACGTGAAAAAATAAATATTGAAATGTGTCAAATCTCAACCTTTTTTCCTTTCCCCTTAACTCTTATACCATGTGCAGTGTTACTTTTATTACTCGTTCAATGTCACTGCCAATATTTTCAATACCATGCGAAATAATATTTTTTTAACATTATATTACTTAATTACTAAATTTGACTTTTCTTGTCATTCTATAAGTCACTGGTGTTAACATTCCTTAATCACTTAACATCTGACAAGAATTCCCTGGGTCTCATTTTATCAGCGTCATGTTGGTGCACCTCCAGCCCAGCGGAGGTCGCTGCTCCCTGCGCTCCATGGTGTTGACAGGCAGCAGCTCAGCTGGTGCGGAACCGGAGACAGCGTGCTGTTGCTCGGCTCATCGAGAGATCAGTCAGCCAAAATGTTGAGAATTACGATCCGGGCAGACGTGGGAGCCCTTTGGGTTTTATTCTGTATCACCTACTCCCAGTTCCTGACTGTATCATCCGATGACATAGTGGTGGCATGCGGGGGATTTGTGAAATCCGACGTTGAGATCAATTACTCTGTGATCGAGGTGAGAGTGCAAACCCCCCGGCTAGGGCAGCTAGCTGACAGTTAGCTGACAGTTAGCTGCTTTATCGTAGTGAGCTAAAGGTTAGGTGGAGACTGTCGTTTTAGTTGAATGAAATGACCACAACAGTAGTCTACTCTAGCTCACAGTTGGCTCTCTCTTGATATTAAACATACATGAAAGCAAAACAAAACTAAAAGTAATTTGACGTGCATTTAGCTATCTACTAGTTTGCTAATTCGGATGCTTTTTTCCCCCTACGCAGTCACGGTTGACTGTTAACGCCATATGTTACACGTTAAGCATATATTACATACGCCGGCGTTAATATCCTTTAAAATAACATTTGTGTCGCACAGCTAACTTAAAATCTGCCTGTGTGCTGACGAGGAGCCATCAGTCCTAATCCCTTCTTATTCACAGGCTCCATGGGATCAGCAATTTGCCCAATTAGTGAAATTAACTTAATCCCAGATAGACTGGTCTGTCTGTGAATGACAGTTGATGCACATTACTCAACCAATTTGCCATTCAACGTAGTATTTAAAGCTAAAGAGACTGCCATGACATTTCAGGTTTAGTAATTATTCAATTATATATATTTAATGAGCTGTTTCTGTTTACGTTCAGATTAAACTGTACACCAAACAAGGTTCCCTGAAGTATCAAACAGATTGTGCTCCAATCAATGGCTACTTCATGATCCCTCTCTATGACAAGGTATGAGATTAAGTCGTTTGAGTCCTTCGAACCTTCTTTATTCACTGATGATGGTGATTTGAATCTAATAGACTTGTCTCTTTTACACAGGGAGACTTTGTTTTGAAGATTGAGCCCCCTCTTGGATGGAGCTTTGGTAAGACTACTGTTTAACAACTGTATCCTCACAATTCACCAAATCTTTTTTATGCCACCAGTTGTCCAGGAAATGCAAAGACAATCTCAGAGGCAGTTACACATGATCAATCTTCTCACTTCCATGTCTTTTGGTCTTTGATTTTCTTCTTCTTCTTCTTCTTGGGCTTTAACTTTCACCAGAGCCGACCAGTGTTGAACTCCACGTGGATGGAGTGAACGACATCTGTACAAAAGAAGAAGACATCAACTTTGTTTTCACTGGCTTTTCAGTGTCAGGGACGGTGAGAATTCCTCATTGATACAAACATTTGACATCTTGAAGACCCTAAAAGCTTATCTACCTATAAAGGGGGCTCAAAGCTAAAATTGTTGACTGAGATCAAAAAAGTAAGCGCTCACATTTACATTGTCACACATACATCAGTGGCTTTTTATGCGTGTGTGCAGATAACTTTTCAGGTCTTCAACTTCTTATCTGTGGTCCAAAGACCAGAACACTTAGTTTGATCGCAGCGCTATAAACCTTTTCTTGGAAAAGTAATAGTCCAGGAATTAATTCATGTTATAAAATACCTCTCTCCTCAGGTTCTGAGTAAAGGCCATCTCCTGGGTCCAGCTGGAGTAGAAATCCAACTCACCCGTGCAGGAACACAGGAGAAACTCCAGAGTGTCGTCACACAGCCTGGAGGAAAGTAAGTGGCTGTCACCTCTCTGCTTGTTAAGAGTTCTACACAGGTGTTTTTGCAGTGAACATTGTGTCTTTTAACTTGATGCACTGTTTTTGGTTTTCCTTACACAGGTATACCTTTTTAAAAGTACTCCCAGGAGATTATGACATCACAGCTGCCCATCCCTCCTGGACTCTGGAGCAGGTTGGTACCTTCACTTCAGTTTTCATTAGGCCGTATCAACAGCACAGACTATATAGAAACATGAATGTATCATATATTTCATGTCTTTTTTAAAGAACATTTGAATTTAGGTGTTCTTCTTTCTGCCTGTTTTGTCATTTAGTGGAGCTGAAAAGTCCAAATGTGATCAATACGGTGGATCTGTAGAGTGATAGGCTAGCAACCTTCCATGTAAACCTCTTAATTTTGAGCCTTGGTATCTTCTTAATGGGGAAAAATATATATTTTAACATCTACTGGGTAACACTTCAGAAGAAGCTGAAGTAGCGTTTGGGACCCAAATTATTAATTATGCCTTGTAAGAGATATTTTCCAGTGGCTACAATAAGAAATCAAAAATCTTAGTTATTTAAAGAACTGCATCATGAGGAACTTTTGCTCAGGCTTCAACATGTAGCCCTGCTGACTGCTCCATCGTCAAATTACTTTGCAAGACATTATTGTCATTGTCAAATATGTCTGTGATTCCCCTAAAATGTCACATTCTCTAACAGATTGTGAAATGTCCCATATTGCTATTATTTGATTATAGAGCAGGTTGAGGTGCTGTATAAATACTGTGAAAGTATCAAAACGCTTAATCCACAGAAATTCACATAGCATGTATTAAAAAAAAAAAAACAGTTTCTCTAAACGAGCCGTCAGGACTTCTGTACTGTTGTGATGTCACAACTATACTATATATAGGTAGAAAATAAAACCGAGTGTTTCAGACAGAGGGTGAATACAGGTATATCCAAACAGACAGTGATAGAAAAATTTTCTTAGCATTTAAAGTATGTAAATATGTTCTAGTAGAAACCCAAAATACACGTTTAAAAATGAACTTCATATGTCCCCTTTAAGTTAGCTTTTTATTTAGAAAGAGCAAGAAAAATACTTTAATATACAATAACTCAAACACACATTAGTTAAAAAAGGAAAACACACAGTTCTAGATTCTTATGTAGCCCTGAAAATAAATAGAACACCTCAAAATGATTATTTAAAGCTGTTGCTATAAGACATTTGGAGTCGGAGCAGATCAGCAAGTCATTAACTAATGATTTCAGTCAGATTAGATCCGTGTTTGACATTATTTTCTTTCCCATACCCAGGTATTAACACACTGCTGGGTACCACATTACGGCACTTCTCTGTCTGTCATTAATTCAGAGGTCTTTTTAATTCAGTATCACTTGAGGGTGTAATAGTTCATTATTCACCTACTCGATGAGCTGATAAGGTTCCCTGTCAGCTCAGCAGGTTTATAACTAATGATCTCCAGCAATAATCACACTTCTCCTGACAGGGCCATTATCCCGACCCTCACTGTAATTTCCGTGGTGACCTTTGCCGTCTTCTTATAGAGCTCCACCTCAGTGCTCGTTTCCAATGCCAATGCCCCGGCCGCCGACCATCTGGTAGTTGGAGGGTACGATGCCTCTGGGGAGGTCCGCAGTGATGGGGAGCCCATGAAAGAGGTCACCTTCCTACTGTACTCAGCCACAGTCAAGAAAGAGGTACTTTATTAACATTTTTAGAAACAGCGAAACAACGAGATCTTGATTTCATTTGTCTCACGTATCCTGCATTATTTGATGGAAGTTAGTATATTGTGCTGAAGCTTACATTTTAGCAGTATATCTGGAACACAATGGGATTTTATAGCCATAAAGATAAGTTACATCCCTTCATATTTATTTGTGTGTTTTCAGGATGTTGGAGGCTGTAACACATCCCCAGTGGAGGGGGCAGATTCAGGGGACAGCTCGCTGGTCTACCTCTGTAGCACTCTGTCCAGGGAAGATGGGACCTTCATCTTCCCCTCACTGGCAAGCGGCGAATACACCGTGGTAAGCTTTCTGCAATAAGCATAAGAGAGCTGTCCCCATTTTTAATCTCACTAAAAGTTTTAGTCCTTAATATTTAACTCCTGATCGATTTGGTGACCTCTGTAGTTACCATGGTGACAATAAGTGCAGTTACAGAAGCACTCCTTTAGCAGCTGCACCACGCCTGATTTCAGGCATAGAGCAGTTTTAAGGTAATATAATACTTAATTCAATACATTTGGCACATTTCTGCCTGGACAACTTTTCAGGCTCACAAGTCGTTCTTTGCTTTAAAGGAATACTGCTTTAAATGATACAAAATGACAATCTTACGTCATTTAAAGCAGGAAGTGTTAGAGGTAGATATGGCTCTCTCCCGTCTCAGGGGAAAATGGGTGAAGTATTCCTTTAACCCCTGCAGATGAGTCAAGCAAACTTATTTTGTTTTGATAAAGAATCATTCAATAATCAGCCTTTTTACAGAACGCCATTAGCAACTGTGATCTGATTTAATTCTGCACACAGCACAAGTCGTTTTCTTGCAGGAACAGTGAGTTGGTTGTCGGCTGAGTTAGATGAAGAGCTGCAGGCGGCAGACTGCACATTTACCAACACTTCACTGTGGCTTCTCGTTAATTATTCTCTGCAATATTCAAAACGGACTCCTGTCAAATTCAGAAATGTACCCCTCTTTTTCTCACATTTTTGAGAACTATCATGGTTAGCACTAACCTCAGTGACAAACACAATTCTGTTTCCTGTGACAATAAAAACCACCCCAGCACTCTCATTTTGAAGGACTCACTTTAAACAGCACGTATACAGTGTAAAGATAGAATCATAAACAGCTGATATCAATGAGATAAAATTACACTGGATTGCATGCATGCATGCTCTTTTGCCTTTGAATCCCACACGCGTAGGTAGGGAATTTGGTTGTTTTTTGTTGTTGTTTTTCCGCATGAATATATCCACAGATGGATGCATTACAGTTTATTTATTCATAAGCATATTGAAGGACAGTATTACATCATACTGTTACCACAACTAGATTTGAATCCAGTGTGGGAATAGCGGACCCTGCCACTACCACTATAGAAAAAACCTAATAGAAAGAACTGGTTTTGCAAAAAAATGGCAAATACTTAGAATAAAAGTGGGGTTTGATGTCATGACAACGTAACTTTAACCCGCTCGCTGCCCTTAAAATGATTCTGCCTCTTTCTCATTTCTGAGAAAGAGAATTCCTTTGTACAGAGCCTAGTCTGGATGGTGTGTTTTTATGAACTTTTTCCCAATATACTGTACTTATTGCTGCCTCTAATTCTGCTTTTGTGAAATCCATTCCTTCAGGTGCCCTTCTACCGGGGAGAAAGGATCACGTTTGATGTTGCTCCTTCTAGGATGAATTTCAAGGTGGAACACAATAGTTTGAAACTGGAGGTAAAGAGCCAAATTATATCATTAATGTTAGTTTTAATAGTTGTCCTTATATTGCAAATGTAAAAATATTTTATGCATGGTACATTTTACGCATTTCCCATGTAATGCTGTTTCTATTGCTTCGCATGCAGCCCATCTTCCGTGTCATGGGCTTCTCTGTGACAGGCCGAGTTCTTAACAGTGACGATGGGGAGGGCGTCCCTGATGCCACAGTGTCCCTCAACAACCAGATCAAAGGTAGACATGCTAGGAGCCTCGACTACACTTTAGTTGTAGTGTCTTAACAGAAACAATACTCACTTTGTGCATTCAGTGGTTTTCATTGTATACACATTTTCACACTGTAGCTTACTGTGCTCTTCTGTTCTCACAGTCATCAGCAAGGAGGACGGTTCTTACCGGTTGGAGAATATGACGGCTGGTACCTACACCATCCGTGTCAGCAAAGAGCTTATGTACTTTGAACCTATCACAGTGAAGATCGCCCCCAACACACCCCAACTTCCTGACATCATCACAGCAGGGTACGTCTGGCCGGTACACTGACTGCTTGAACTGTATACATTTCCATTTCCTACATTACACAGGTTTTGAAATGACTGTTAATTGACTCTCAACTTGGTTTTTCATGCACTCAACACTGGTAACTCACTTTAATATACAGTAAATTCTGTTTTTCGACCAACACAGGTTCAGTGTGTGTGGCCAGATCTCCATCAGCCGCTTGCCTGAGGGCATGAAGCAGCAAGGTCGCTACAAGGTCACTCTGACCCCTCTGAGCCAAGACAAGGCCTCCAGCAGGACCATCGACTCAGATCCTCAGGGGGCATTCTGCTTTCAGGCCAAACCTGGAGACTACAGTGTCCATGTAAGACTGGCAGCATTTTATTTCTTTATACTTAATTACACTTAATTTGCGAGGGCTCTTCAATCAAGGAAAATCAAATAGTAGAGCCCAGTGTGACTAAGTGACTTTTTACTAGTCCATCCAATTCACACACAGTAAATTGTGATTTTTACTGAGCTACTGGGGCATTTGCTGAATTAAAGTCGAACAATCTGAAAACCAACATTTTGTTAGCGCATATTTTCAGTCAGGAATTAAACTAGTGCAGTGTCCGTTCGTAATAGGCCGATTGCATGGCAATTGTTAACCACTCCCTCGGGTCCTCAGAATACACCTGCCAATTGTGAAATCGATTGGATGAGTGTTTCTGGACAAATGCAAAGCAAATTCATGCATGCATACACACGCATTATGGATGGACATGAGAAATGTTTTCCCAGATCAAATAATCACATGAATTACTTGAGGAGGGGATTGATTCCTCGAAGTGGAAAATCTATTTTCAGAATGCATGTTCCATGTCGTGAAAGCCAGTGAGCGTCCTTGTATAGCGTCACACCCAACGCTCTGTCCTCACTGAACCCATTAAATATGCACTAAATGTGTGTAACAAGCTGTAAAATATGCTGACTCCCAATGTGTTTAACAAATACCTGGCCCAGTAGGAGAACTCATAGTCACTTCACATACCGTCTTTCTGACAGACAGACGTAGACTCTTTGCTTTATAGTTAGATGAACAAGAACCTTACCTTCAACTCAAAAGATTTCCAATATTTGTTGAAACCATAGAGCCCAAAAGCCCAAATCATTAACAATTCTTACTACATGATGAAAAAATATTTCAGTGCTTATATAGCACTGTGATATAAAGGTGTACTTCTTCAGAGTAACTTTGGTTTTATTTTCCATGTGTTCAGGTGTCGCTCCCCGAGGCAGAGGTGAAGGCAGGCCTGGCTCTGCAGCCTCATGCCCTTGAGGTCTCCCTTGTGGACCGGCCCCTCACAGACCTGCTTTTCACCCAATTCATGGCTTCTGTCTCTGGAAAAGTCTACTGTTTAGGTAAGAGCATTGTAATTACCAGTCACAACAGCAGCAATGCTTGTCTGTATGTCTGTCTGTCTGTCTGTCTGTCTGTCTGTCATCATGGCAAAATGTGGTCATGGAGACGCCTACTGTAGTGGAAACTAACACAGAGGATGGTTTGAGTATTGCGCCAGGTGTTTGTATGCCAAAGTGTGTAGGTGAGATAAAAATGAAGGTCAAGTTAGAAAATGGGTGTGGTCCGAGTAAGGGGGCTGGAGGAAGGGGGGAAGGAAGCACAGAAGGGGCCATTTATGCCCCTGGCTGTTGGGCGTTGCAGCTGGTATGATCCAATCTGAAGATGGTCTCCAGTTTACTCTCTATTTGTTTATAGATTACAAACTGTCTTTTTTTTTTTAAATGCAGCTTCCATGAAAATGACATCTTTTTGTGGGTGGTTGTTCATATTTTCACTGACTTGTATCCTCTGGTTGACCCATAGCGTCCTGCGATGACCTATCGGTAACCCTTCAACCAGTGAGTCGGCAGGGAGAGAGAAGGATGGTGGCTCTGTCTGGCAGCAGTGACATCCTCAGCTTCTCCTTTGATGACGTTTTACCTGGGAAATACAAAGGTCAGAACTCACAACCAATAACACGTTCTTTATACGAGTAGTAATAATAGATGTAATATGTATTTTTTAATTTCATTTAATTAGAGCTTTTACACATTAGAAATTTGTGGTTGTCATTAGTTGCAGGAGTGCACAAATGCAAAGTCAGCATGCAAGTTTTGACTGGAAGAGTTCAAGCCAGCCATTCATTAGAAACTGCTTTCCTCCATCCTGAGCACATTTCTATTTAGAAATCACACTAATTACTCTCTAACAACTGCGGGGAAATCAATCAGTCATTTCCAGCTCCCACTCATAAAATTGATATTTAGCACAAGCTTTTTCGGAAAGCATGCATTATTCGCCAAGTGTTAGACTACCGTCTGGTGCAGCATCCATCTCATTAGCTGTTCAATGCATATAATTGTTTTGTGTGCCTGCGAGCTGTGCACACACAGCATTTTTTGAGGCATATATACTCAGCTTGTAGTGTTGCCAGGCACAAGAGTTCACTTTCTCCAGCATTTGTTTAAAGATGAGATGATCATAAGATGGGGAAAGTCTCGACCTGAAGTGATAATGGCTTCTAAGTTTTTTCCTCCTTGGCTAGTTTGACAGATTTAAAGGTCCCATACTCTAAAAGTGAGATTTCTATGTGTCTTCTGATTATAAAGCAGGTTGAGGTGATATGTAAATACTGGGAAAGTATTAAAGCGCATGAAAACAGTATAATTAAACATGAATATATCATATGTGATGTCGCCCATGTCTTTTTTAAAGGAACATTTGAATTTAGGTGTTATTCCTTCTGCCTGAACATTTTTTTTCTCTATATATCCATCAAGTAACACTTCAGAAGTTGAAGTAGTTTTTGGGACCCCTCTCTCTCCCATTTTCTGTCAAAATCTCCGGTTGTCCTATCTAAATAAAGGCTTGAAAAGCCAAAAAAGAAATCTTTCTACTTATTAGAAGAACTGCCTCATAAGACCTTTTTCTCAGGCTTCAATATTTAGCCCTGCTGACTGTTCCTTGATCAGATTACTTTGCAAGACATTAAAATATTTCTGATGTCCCTAAAATATTACTCACATTCTCTTAAAGATTGCCAAATATCCCATATTGTAAAAAAAAAAAAAGTGATTTCCATATCCTTTTTTAATTATAAAGCACTTTAAGGAATACTGTGAGAAATACTGTGAAAGTATCAAATCACTCAATCAGCCTGTATTCAGAAACTGTGTCTTTTAAACAAGCCGTCAGGATTTCTGTACAGTTGTGATGTCGCAATTATACTTTAAATTGGTAGAAAGTTCTGCTACAGTGCTGTACAGACATTCCCCGGTTGCAATGATGGTGCAGAGACACCAAGAGTGCAGATGCAGAAGAACAAGAAACACTGACCAATGAGAGCAGACTGGGCTTTATCAGGAGGGGGTCTTAAAGAGACAGGCCTAAAACAGAGAGTTTCAGGTATATTCAGACAGACAGTATGAGATAAATATTATGTTTTTTGAACATTAAGTTTGATCCTGAAAATTAGCCAATAAAAAAAATACAGGAACGTTAATCCTTTTCATCAAACATCTTCATCAACGTTTTTTTGTTTCTTTTGGTTTACCCTGTGTTATTTGTTGTTCTCTCCCGTGTTTACACCCATCAGTGAGTATTACTCACGAGGAGTGGTGCTGGAAGCACAAATCCATGGAAGTGGAGGTTCTTGATAGTGACGTTGTGGGGGTGGAGTTCAGACAGATTGGCTACATCCTTCGCTGCTCCCTCTCACATGCCATTACTTTGGTCAGTAATCAGTACCTGTTGTGGCTTTTAGCAGATGATGGCACATCCATATACATATATATATATATATTTTTAAATTCCTAACGTAATGTGTTTTCTGTGCAGGAGTTCTTTCAAGATGGCAGTAAACCTGAGAACGTTGGCGTGTACAACCTCTCCAAGGGAGTCAACCGCTTCTGCCTCTCTAAGCCTGGTGAGGTTCATTCTCCTGGCCACTCTTTAGCTAAACATAGCATGAATTAGCATATCTAGAAAATAAAAAATATCAGTGTACAAAGTGTTCCCTCATGCATAGTTTCAGTACAGTGTTTGAAGCCAAAAGGTCTGTGTCAGAAAGACCTAAATATAAAACTGGAGCAAAGTAATTAATCAACTAAAAATGGCTTGTCCAGGTGTTTACAAAGTCACCCCTCGCTCCTGCCACCAGTTTGAGCAGGACTTCTATACATATGATACGTAAGTAGTAAGATGCTGTTTCTTGTTTATTTCTGGGTTAAAAGAGTGTTCTCCCTCTAAGCAGTTCAACCAAGTTACTTTTAATCTGTGTCCAACAGCTCGGCCCCCAGTATCCTCACCCTCACCGCAGTGCGCCATCACATGACTGGTCTCATCTCCACCGACAAGATCCTAGACGTCACAGTTACTATCAAGTACTGACTCAACATGGCTACGCTTATTTTTCAAAAAGAGTTAATATCAGCTGTGCATCCTTCTAGAAATGTCCAGCACAAATGTGTTTTATTTTTCCTGCCCCCAGATCATCTATTGAGAGTGAGCCAGCACTTGTGCTGGGTCCCCTCCGAAGCCTGGAGGAGCAGAGGCAGGAGCAGCAGCTGCAAGAGATTCAACTCCGTCGTCAGGAACGAGAGCGCCGCGCTGCTGAAGAGGACGGAGGTGCCAGGGACGATAGCCCTCCTATTCAAGAGAAGGCCGATGAGCTAACAGGCCCCTTCCACTATGAGTTCTCCTACTGGGCCAGGTCAGTTAACGCTCCATGTTTCAGTTTAAACTCTTTGGTCTTTACAACATAAATAGTAAGAATTGAAGTTGTGTGAAGAAAATGGGCCTCTTGCTCATACTAGGGTTGCAAAGTGCAATAAGCCGTTGGGTGTGAAGAAGTGTCCCCCCCACTTAATTTGTGTTTCAAAGTTTTCTCCACATTGTTCCTAAACATAGGAATCTCCTAGACAGTGTGACAATCCTATATGTTTAGGTTAGGGTTTGTACCTGGGTTCCATCAGTTTGGCCCTTAATACAACAGTGCCCATGAACCTCGGAAGCCCTTGCTACGGTCTGACAGTACCACAAATCAAAGCTGTAGCAAATTCCAAATACTTTTGTCAGTGCATTTGGGAACAGTTGGGTCAAACTGATCTAATTATCATTTATAACTTCCATTTGTCTTTAGCTGCACATGTAACAGAATGTTAAGATCAGTGATGGGATGTGTCTTAATAAAATGCACCTTGAGGAGTTCCAGCAAACTTCTCCGTTGATGCCTACAGGCTTCTGGCTTCTGACTTCTTATTGAAGAACAAGATATTTTCTCACAGAGTTGTTTATCTTTTGTGCTCCAATTGTGAGTCACCTGAAGTTGTCTATGGAGAAAATTAATGCAGCTTTTACCTCCAGAACATTGGAACTCCAAATAGCTCAGATTACTTTGCAACCTTATTATTAGCAGCTAGTTGGCATCCACTAATAATAACCACCAAGTCTAAGAGTCTTGTTTGGTCTTGAACCCATGTCATGATGCAATGAGTTAATATAGACTGTATGGCTGTACAGGGCTGGAGAGAAGATCACAGTGACACCCTCTTCCAAGGAACTGCTGTTCTACCCTCCTGAGGTAGAGGCTACTATCACTGGAGGTAAGTTCCTTCACTCTAACAAACCCACTGTGACTATTTATTATTTCCTTGTTATACTGTAGCTGCTTTTATAATTCTAGTCTATAATTCCATACAAATACGTATTTTTGCCCCATCTGTATTGGTGGCATGTAGAAAGAACAGATCAATAACATCCTTAATTAATAAATGAATTACTCTCCCTCAACAGAGTCTTGTCCAGGTCGGCTGGTGGACATCATAGGGCGCGCAGGTCTCTTCCTGGAGGGTAAGGTGTCACCAGAGCTACATGGCGTGGAGATCTCCATCACTGAAAGAGGAGCTGCTGCACCCCTTATTACTGTGGCCACTAATGAGATGGGAGCATACAGGTATGAGAACCCAGCACTTCACATGAGAGATACAAACTTGTCAAACTAGTCTCATTGTTCTGCCATAAATGTATGCACTTATCAGGTAATTAATATACCAAGAAGCCAATCCTTAAATCAATTTGAGCCCCAAAAGAAGTGTAGAAGCAGCCTCAATGTGTATATCCTTGTTAAAATCCTGGCAGTAGCCTAATTTGCTGTTCAAGAGAGCCCAGAGAATGAAAAAAAAAAAAGAAATCTGTTAGTGCCGGTCAGCCAAACAGGTAATTAACTCACAATCTGCGCCTGAGAGACCAACCAGTTTGTGCAGGCTGTTTAAAAGGACCTCAGGGTACACGCTGTCAAAAGCTGCACATAAGAGCGCCAAGGCTGAGAGCTTTTAGTTTATCAAGCGCTGCATCTGTACAGCATGAAAACCGTAATGAAATGTTTGACTTGCTCTTTTTGTTAAAGTTTGCCCAGTGGTTCTTCTCCACTGCTCATACAGATGTTGTTTTACAGGAAGATGAGCAGCTTGTAGAGAGTAGTTTTTAGTCACACTAGCAGTCCATGATTAGGATTCACTGTGCTGTGCATTTTCTGAGGATATCACTATCTCTGATGTTGCCTGTGAATGTTCTCATTATCATTATCTCTGATGTTCACTTGGGTTCAGTATCAAAGTAATGTTGTCTGTCTCAAGGGTGTGTCAGCAGTTTGCCCTGAGCAAAAAAAGAACTCTTTATAGGCAGGAACACCATAGAAATTGCTTTGCAGTCACATGTCAAAAGTAAAGATGTGAAAATTGAAACGTTACCAAATTAATGTTTAGTAGTGTCCTTTTTTCAGTATGTTTGATCTTTCAAATGTTATTTTTATTCAAGTAGGATGGAATTCTGTACTGTATGTCTTGTTTTGTATGTGGCATAGTATTGTGATGACACGTATAAAATATGCATCCTGGAGAGACATGCGTTGCTCACCAAGGGTATGCTTTCCCTTTTCCTTCAGTGTGGGTCCGCTCCACAGCGACCGGCAGTACAACATAAGTGCCAGTAAAGAAGGTTTTGTCCTGAGTCCTGTGGAGGGAGCCCTGGGTGATTTCAAGGCGTTCGCTCTGGCTGGTGTCACCTTCAAGGTATAATGTGACCAGTCCTCATACATATCACATCCCGGTAATCACCAGCCCCTTTTCCATCTGCAATTATAGCTGCTTGTTCACATTTACTTCTTTCACTTATTATGTGGTGTAAAGTAGATCGGAAATGACATGATGGAGAGAGGCTGTTAGTTCCTACTTTGTTTCGCAAAATACAATTAAAAGCAAAGCTCACTGATGATAGTTGAATCACTTTTCTGCTATGCTGTGTGCTGCCAGTGCATCGCCTCTGTACTGCCTTTGTTAAAAGGGTCTGCGTTTTTTCTACAGCGACCATGAGATTCTGGCACAAATAGTTAGTTTCCCTTTCAGACTGCTTGATGAATTGCTTTGAAATCTACTGTGGAGCATCTGCGAGTTTTGTGTCTTTATGTATCCTTCTTTTGTAAATCCTCTCTGAAATGGAACAGTACACAACAATAGACGCTAATCTAAAATTATACCCACAATTTCACAATTTGTCTCTCGCAATTTGAGCCATGGCTGAGTGATTTCAAGATCTCTGTGCTATGTAGGGCTTCATTACAATGGGCATTTCAGTCCATATAAGGGATTGGCATTTAAGTAATTTCATCATTAAAGTATTCCATGAAATCATAGAGTACTTAAATAAAAAAAATCTGACCTAACAAAAATCATTTTTTGGTGACTTCTTGAATTAGCAATCATGAGTTTTCCTCTTCATTGTTAAACAACCACCAGTGCCGATGAAAATCTATCTTTGACCTGACTCAGGCAGAAATGATATATTATTTAATGTATTAAAGTTTTATTAATGTTATGTTTAAGTTATGTTTAGTCACGTTCATTCACTTTATGCCATTAGAATGAAATAGCTGCAAGTAATGTTAGCTAAAGTAACGTTTACTTGCTAGCTTACTATTTAGATGAGTCTGGATATTTAACCTAATGTCACTCTCTTTCCCTCTGTGCTGTAGATCAAATCGGAGGAGGGTCTTCCCTTGTCAGGTGTCCTCCTGTCTCTGAGTGGAGGACAGTTTCGCTCCAACCTGTTGACTCAGGACACCGGCCTGCTCACCTTTAATAACCTGGTAAGAATCCAGCAATTTGTTAATTTGCTTTCATCGTTGACATTTTCATTCTATGGTCTAAGTTATCATTCCTAGAAGCTGCAAAGCTGATTGTAGGGATGCTTTGACTTGTGTTGTGCTCTAGCTGATGTATATATTTTTCTGCTTTCCATTTGATGTCATTACTGCTTATCTCTCCTCAGAGTCCTGGTCAGTACTACTTCAAGCCCATGATGAAGGAGTTCCGCTTTGAGCCGGCATCTCAGATGATCACTGTGGAGGAGGGTCAAAACCTCAGTATCGATATAACTGGCATTAAGACTGCTTACAGGTAAATGAATCTACCTTGATGGTGTTGGTTTTGAGGTCCAGCTCCAAAAATTAGTATGAGAGTGTGATCAGTGTCATGGTCTCGTACTGTGTTCCTCAGCTGCTACGGAGCAGTGCTGTCTCTGAGCGGGGATGCAGAGCGGGATGTGGCCGTGGAGGCGGTGGGACAGGGAGAGTGTAGCCTCTACAGCGAGGACACCGTCACCGATGAGGAGGGTCGCTTCAGACTCAGGGGTTTACTGGTGAGTACAGGTTACAATAAGATAGGAGGGTGTTAAAATGAACGCACTCTACAGGTTACCGTCTTTTACCGTCTACTCTAATCCTTTTTAATGTACACCTTGTATGACTTAATGTAATGTTTCCTTGCAGCCGAGTTGCAAATATCTAATTCAGCTGCGAGCTGAAGGCAACGACCACATAGAGAGGGCCTTACCACAACACAGAGCTATAGAGGTAAGAAGCAGCCTTATTAAAGTCATTGTAATGACAGTTGCGACGTAAACGGTAGAAATGTTCATGTTACAAAAGAATTAACCAGGAATGTGCACTTGCAAATACAGTATGTTATTGGCCAACACAGCGCCTTGCCAGACGATTTTTTGCAGTAAACGTTGAGCATCAACTTTATTACCAGACAACCAAGGATTGGAGCACACTGAGTGTTGATACTTCAGCATTCTGCCCCAAAACTAAAATGTGTACATTAAATATGAATGCATGTTGTACAAGGGAAAATACTGAAGGAACTTTGGTTCACAACATTATTTTTGAATGACTAAACTGGTACCACAAGATTCATTTAGCATCTGTTCTAGAAATTTCAAGTAGTCTTCATCCGGTGATGGATTTTGCCTAATTGCAATGGATATGTGGAGGTTCAAGTTTCAATTTTTTTTCAGACTTAAAATTGCTGAAAGGCTGAGATTCAAAGTTTATCTGGGCATCTCCATCTGATGGAGAAAATGATCAAAAAGCCCCAGAACATCTACTAAATGGACCTTGTTGTGAGACAGTTTTTTGCTGTTTCCAAAGTGAAGAATGAACCTGTACTAAAATGCCATTCTTGTTCCTTCAGTTCAAACAGTAACACATTTTAAATGTCATGTTTCCCTTTTATATATGTGGCATTGAAAACTAGATTGGAGGGTATGGAAACTTTTATAATTGAATTGTTAAAATAACTGTGGGAACCCTGTGATTATGACCTATCAGCAGCCTTATCACATGGGTCCTTTCTTCTGTATACAGAGAACAAAAGAAGCGATAATCGCATTGCAAGTTTAAACCTCTCGTTTCATAATTTAGCTCCTCTGAAAAGTGCAGGCCCGCTAATCTTTCTGGCAAGGCTGGAAATGCCTTAATTCCACTTAATTCTCTGTTATTATCACACCGTGTGACTTGTACAAAGTCTTTATCCAAACTTCACATTTGGCATTTGCTTAAAGAGCCCAAGGTTGTAGCTGCACATTAAGCTCTCTGTGTTCCCCCTCAGGTCGGCAGCAGTGACATTGAAGGGGTCAACATCATCGCCTTCAGGCAAATCAATCAGTTTGACCTTAGTGGAAATGTCCACACGTCCCCTGAACATCTTGCGACACTATCGGTAGGACTGCTTGGCTTATATTATCGCTGGTTCTTTTATATTCAACTAACAGACATTTCTGCAACTCCCCTGCAATTTTCACATGGCAGGAAATGGGCAGAGATGACATTGCTGAGGTTTTACCACGTTTTTCCTCCCCTTTCTTTGTCCAGGTGAAGCTTTACAAGAGTGATAATCTGGACAACCCAATCAACAGCGTCTCTCTGGGACAGTCCCTCTTCTTCAACTTCCCTCCTCTGGACAGAGATGGAGAGGTATCTGCTTATATTTCTGCGCACAAACTGCTGAAACATTTTGCTCATAGTCCTGAAACTTATAGTTTTTTTTATAGTCTACATTATTCAGTAGTTACAGGCAATGGCCGTTGTAAGAAAAGTTTAGTTCAAAGCTACAATGAAGATGTAGGTATCATATGAAACAACAAACTGCCAACCATGCCATGCTAGTTTCAAAGGGGTCCCCTGACCGCTCACCTCAAGACATCTGAATGAAAATGGGTTTTATGTGGACCCACGAGTGTCCCCTTTACAGTCCACTTTATGATAATCCCATGCAGTTTGGGAGAAAAAGATTATTTTGCATGTTATTTTCATCCTTAAAATATGGTGTATTTGAATATTTCTGCATACTGGGGTCCATAAACAGTCTTGGAATTGCATGAATTTGGGTCCGACTGGAATGCTGGGGCTCTTTATATGTGATGATGAACCACCACTGGTTATAAGTCTCCTTAATGTTGACACAATTGTGTATTTCCCTACATTTAATGACCCAGGACATGCTGTTGGATCTAAAGTCTTCTTTCTCTTTCTCCTCCAGAGCTATGTCCTGATGCTGTACTCCACACTGTCCCGCTCCCAGTTTGACTTCACCCTGCCTCAGGTCACCTTTACCTCCAATGGCTACCACAAGCACGTCACACTCACCTTCAACCCCACCGTAAGATTCTTTTTTTTTTCTTCTAGAACTACAGGATTCTTGACTTGTAGTGAGGTATATTGTGCAGATTGTAGCAGGCTTTGTATCAAGACAGTATTGAGTAAGCTGTTGTTGTTGTCTCATCTCAGGTTGTGTGTTTATGTGTGTGCTTTCCCCTAGCGTAAAGTGCCTGACCAGGATGTTGCCCAGGGTTCCTACATAGCCCTGCCCCTCACTCTGCTGCTCCTGTTAGCAGCATACAACCACGAGAAGGTAAATAATCTCCTCCACAAGCTCCAGACAATATGTTCAAAGAGCTTTTCTTGCTCAACTGTTGACTGTGGTTTACTTTCTAAGCTTTGCCCCGACGCTGTTAGTACATCATACGCTTCGTTTATCTGGTTGGTTGATTTTGCCCGTATGTTGGTGACGGACAGATGGTTTATCCAATGAGCAACCAGTATTTTCGCCCCTTCCCAAAAGATCTCCAAACGAGAGTTCCCAGATGGATATGCTGAGCAAATGCGAATCAATCCATCTGGTGGTGCAGTTTAATTGCTGTGTAATCTGGAAGGTGACTGGTTATACCTGAGAATGTTTATAATGGTTGTTCTAAAGGGACTCATCACGTTTCCAACCCTGCTATTCTAGTTTTTCATTTTATATTCATTTACAGGCATTTTGAAAGAAAAAAAAATCACAGTAATGGTGTAAAGCAAAATATGTAAATCGTGCTGGAAAAATATCTATTTTGTATGTATTATCATTTCAGGCTGTAAAACAAAAGAAGGGACTTTCAAAAGGGGTATCATGACTTTCTATAGGCACTGTACATCTGAAGACCAGCCCCACGTCATGATTCAAGAAGGTGCTTCATGCATAGACAAAAGAGTCTTGGCAATGATCCCTGTGGGATTTGGGTTTTACTTTCGCGAAAAGAGGATTTTTTTGTAATCGTTATTATTTGTTCTGTTAATGAAACCACATTGTTCACGGTTCACAAGGTATGACTCTAATTATGGCAAGGTTTTTGTAGAAAAGCTTCACTATGAAAGGTTAGAGATGGGAATGCTATGATTCACAGTATTAAATGCTTTTGTCAAGTAAGAAACTGATAATCCAAAAAGCTTTTGTTTAACCTATTTTGCAGGTAATCCCCCTCCTCCTACAGTTGGTGAACCGTATGCAGGGAGTGAGGAGCATGTCCCAGGCCAGCGGGGACAGCGTTGCTCTTGACGAAGCCAAACGTCAGGCCAAGAGACAGAAGGCCAGGCGTACATGAGGACGCAACCACAGCTCACTTCAGTCAAACCACAAATTTATACACTAAATGGTACACTTGCACCCATGATTACGGCCTCAAAGAGTACTGCGGGTTAGCTCATAGAGTAGATAAACGGAGTGGCTAATTGTGGGTGCTAGTGGGCCGTTTAGCACACTAAAATGTGATTTGTCCCCCAAGTGAAGCCCAACACGTACCACTCAAAGTGCATCATCGCCACCTCATCAGCCATTCAGATTCACTGGACTGATAGCTGACATTTTACAGTTTTTTTTTTTGTTTTGTTTTTTAAGAACCGTTGTTTTTTTCCGGAACACTCATTGTTTAAAAAAATGTTAATATTTGTGATAGAATATGAGCCATTTTTATACCCATGTAAATTATCTAGGTCAAATTAAATCATTTGTGTTTTGAAAGCACTTACTGTAAATGCTTTTGATATCAATCCTAACATAGTTTAAGACCATCAGACAAAAAGTGCGTCTCACCAACCAGCTTTTGGGTCAATTCAGACAATACCCAAAGGGGACTTTGATAGCTGGAATTTGATAAGATCTAACCATAACTACCTGCGTCAACTTAAGGATATTTATAGTTTAAATTGATTCCTATGGGATCAATGAGGCCCAAGATTTAGAGCTTATGAAATGAATGTCAGAATTATTTTGAAGATTGTTGTATATCACCCTTGTAAACCTGTGGAGAAACAATCTGCATGAGTAGCTTGTGAATGTGCAGAAAAGATTTGTGGTCGTAGAAACATTTGAGAACTAAAGGGCTCTCAGAAAACGCAGACCTCCGCCAACAAATGCCCAGTCCCACAATGTTAACGCACTGCAATTTTCCCTGTTAGGAACTTAATTTTTCCGATTATTCTGACGCCTCATAAATGCATCACAAATGTCCCGTACCACAATGTTAACAAAAGTGAAAAATATTTTGTGTTCCAGATCTGCTCAAAAATTTAATGGGTTCGGGCAAGTAGTTTTTGTGAAACAAAGAAACAGACCATCCGAGCCGAAAACCCACTTTGACAGAGGTAAAATCATCCTCCACCAGTGAGGCTGATAAACAGTCACAAGCTTTATATTTATTTTTCAACTTCATTTCACAAACTCTAAATCGTTTTGACCCTTATTTGACCACAGAGATATAATTTAAAACTCTTATCAGTCCCACGTTGAATTTACTTCTATTAAACCGTCTTAAATGTGGGATGGTGTAAACTCAAACTATGATTGAGAGACAGCCAAAGACTTTGACAAGATAATAAATGCTTTATACCGTTGGCAGTCCTGTCGTACTACTTAAGTGTAAAACACCCACGAGCTTCTGTAATGCACTCCTCTTCTGATGGATTTTTTTTTATAAACTGTTAAGTGTGATGCAAGATTGACTTTCTGTCAGTTTCAGCTCAGGAAAGTGATGGTCGGTAGGAGGCTGGGAAATTTAGGTTTACTTTTGGGGATTTTCGCGCGTGGGGGGGGGGGGGGTCGGGGTAGAAAGGTGATAACAGTTGATTAATTTATTAACATATGTCTAATCAAATGTGAATGGTAACTTAGTCTGTATGCTGGGGAATGTCTTTCAGAAATGTGTTGTTTTTGAAAGATATTCTGTGAAATTATTTGTGTGACAAGTTATTTTAAAGAGCAACATTAACGTTAAACAGGCTGACATCAACAGAAGGGACAATGAATGAGAATATCTACAAAGGGTCTGTCGCGACCTTGAGTCCAACTTGGAAAGATCAGGCAGAATTGTAATTTCATAGGCTCATTGTCTTACTGCTGAGCTGTGTAATGCACTGTGAAAACTATGGACCCCAATTATTTTTCTCTATTTAATTCATCTGCGCTCAACTGTGGCTGAAAGATGAAAAGGCCACTGGCTATTTACTGAGTTGAAAGATATTCCAATTAGTCCACATTTAGGGGGAGTTGATTAGTTTGGTTGGGGTGGGAGGGGAAGGGTGAGGGAGGTGGGCTGTAATTGTCATTTGGTCAGAATCTGTTAATGTTTTTGAGATAATAAAGTTTGACTGGAAGGAAATTAACTTGACTGTTCTCTGGTGTTGCCTCTAGAGGGCAGTGTCACTTTAGGAAATAATATTTTCATAAAGATGGTAATAACTAGATTCTGAAAGTGTAAGAGTACATTACTCATACTATATTAGTTTTTCATTTAAGAAGTGGACTAGCCCTAGAAAAACAATATACATTGGATTACCTCATATCCTCTCCCAAGCAGCACATGGTATAACATGCCTTAGGGCAGGGGTGCCCAACCCTGCTCCTGGAGAGCTACTGCCCTGCATGTTTTAGGTTTCTCCCTGCTCCAACACACCTGAGTCTAATGATGTGCTCCTTATCAAGCAGCTGAAGCTTTTCACAGGTTTGATAATCATCAAAAAGGGCAGTAGTTCTCCAGGAGCAGGATTGGGCCCTCCTGGTTTAGGGTATAGGAAACAGGAAAAGAGGTCTAAGAGAGGTTAAAATGCAATTATAGTAGAGCTGTCTATAAAGGGCCACTTTAATGATTTTCAGCCTGAATTTTACTGTTCTAATGTGCGAAGGAAGTGTAAATATGAAACACTAATTTCCTTTTGCACTCTGGCTTGAGAGCTTTGCCCCGCTGCCTCTCCTTGTTGTCCATTAGATAATTTAAAATATGTCAGACAGAAAGCAAGGATCCCACAGTCGGCCCAGCTCCCACGGAGGCTGGTAAGGAAGAGGACTTTCAAAAATGATAACACAGAAAAATCTGTCAACTTCTTGGACTGAACCTTAGGTTCAGGTATTTGTGGTTTGTAAGTGTTGACTGGAAAAAAAAGAAAAATTTGCTGTCGACTTATTATTAGTCGAACACATCATTCATCAATAGTATAACTACAGCAATTACATTGCAGCTTGACAGAGAAAGTGTTAGTCTATGGTTAGGATGCTAAACACTCATGTTTGTGTTAGCCAGAATGTAGCTGGGTGGTGTCATAAGCTGGGTTGGATCCAAATTCAGAAGGTAGCATTTGTCAATAGTATTGTAGTAACTAAATATTTGTTGGGCCACTTAAAAAGTTTTTACTTTATAACAGATGCAGCTGGCCTTATGAAAGCAAACATTTTGACATGTCGTAGCAATAAAATAACCAGTGTAGCTAATAAAACTAACAGAGCGATGCAGGGAAAAGCCAAACAGAACAGCAAATTGTATCCACCAACAAAAGCCTTCAGAGCCGTGTGTTTTTAAAGAAATGTTCGCTAGATTGGACAACACTGATGAAATAGCAGCAAAGATTTTAACGTCTGCTTTCTCAATACGAGCCACCACGCCGTCGTTTCTCTGCTATGTCACATCTATAAAACCCCGCCCTGCGGTCCTGATTGGCCTGACCATTTTTTGCGGATCCTGAAATCACTTTCCTATGGAGCGAATCCGGATGGTTGAGTGGAGCTAGGCGGAGTCGAGACGAAAGCAAGGCAGAACGAAAGTCATCTGCAGGGAGTCAGGTTAGCCAAGCATGGCTTAATGGGACACTTGAATAGGATGGATGGTGTTCTTAACGCTAATAATTGCACCTGGGTCCGTTTTTTTTCTGAACTTGACATGTTCACGTCTGCTGTAAAAAAGGTATGTTTTTGACCACAAGGGGCAGAAATACTCTAAAATTCACTCACAGAAACACATCCCTGATAACGGCATTACCTTTAGAGTTATTGTTGCTAACATGTTAGCAACTTGAAGATCCCACTGAAGTTGGCTGCCTGAGCAATGTAACTTCAATATTCATTTGCATTTTAGCTCTGGTTTAAAACCTACAACTCCTGAGGAAAATGTCCAGGTAAATGAAGGGATCTTTGTTTACACGTTAAAATTTACTTAAACTCGCCACCATTTTGTGCTGTCAAGGGCTGTCGTGTCTAGAAGATCCAAGATTTGTTAAACTCTCATGAGATGGTTGAGGTTAGGCATTGACCTTGAATGATTAAGGTTAGGAGGTCATCGGGCAGCGAGTCTCGCAAGAGTTTTCACAATTCTAGGATTACATTTAGACAACCTCTAGAAAGTTAGCGTCACTTAGCTAGTCGGAACTTTTTTGCTAGCAATATGAGGATGGAGTTAAGAGCAGTGAAAGCTAGCTCATATGGTAGCTCTAAGATATAAATGCCTCAAAGCTGCACAGAACTGTACTGTGTGTTAGCCTATGGTGTTAGCTAACTCTCAGTGTGGTTGGCAATAGGTGTCAGCTCTTTACAGTGTATGGACACCTTTGACTGGATGTTAACGTCAAAACAGGGACGTGCTAGCATGGTGGCTGAAGTCCTCTTTCACTGTGGTGCCTCTCTGGTCCAAGTAAATAAACAGTATATTTTATAATAATATTAATTGTATTAGGGGTTTTTAGTGCAGCTGCTGTTATGTCGCTTAGCGTAAACTCAATCAGGATGACCATCTAATGTTACTAATTCTCATTCCCCTCCCTCTTCTCCCTCTTCCTCTTATCAGTTGATTAGGGTCATTTACTCTTTTAATTAAACCAACCAGATTTAGCCACATACTCTTATCAGCCAATCACATCCTTGCTGTCAACATCTAAATCGGTTCTCCTCCCTGTCACTGTCAGCTGTCGTTCCAGTGTGAATTGTTGCAACCCTCCGCCGACCCATTCAACACCAGTTCATCAATCCCACCACCCACCATCACCCATCTCATCCGCTCAGGTCTCAGCATCCTCTTCATTCATCACCATCACCACCAGTGTCTAGCTCCATCGGGGGGTATTCGTCACTACTCACAGCTTCTCTTAACACCTTTAAAATATGGTGATGTCACAATGGGGTCTAATAGCCAAAGACTTTTCTCATTATTATATCTATTGTGCATGTGTCAATAAATAATTGTTCACCCTCTCTTGATTCAAATGCTTTTACAGTGCTAAAACTCCACCCCTATCCTCGCTTACCTCTGTTCCACAGGATTCCATGATATGGGTTATATTGTCAGTATATTGGTCAATAAAAATTGAACAGTTTTAACAAACAAAACAAAACAAAACTGTTTTATTAGCATTCAACATCAACACCTCCCGTGAGGTGTGAAAATGGCCAGTACTTATGGGTCATGTTGACATTGTTAACTGCTGGTGAATGTTAATTATGTTCATGATGACAACAACTTATGCGAGTTACAGTTGTTACATGGTTAGCTGAATTCATATTCACATTCACTTAATAGCCATAAAAACTATAAAATACAACATGTTTAATATACTCCAGTTACAGGGATAAAAGCAACGGTTGTATGGATGTGTTAGTGTGTGAATGTGTGTGTGCACGTGAAAGATAAATATGTTGTATCACTGAAGTCTACAGACATATAATCAAGGCTAACATACGTATATTGGCATCCACAAAAACAACGAGATGCCATTTGAAATAATTCACTTTGTGTGCTGTTAAGTAAAAATCGTATCTCTCTGCTCATCATTGTTAGTGTTTGTCTGTCTCCCTTTCTTTCGACACAGACGCATTTGAGAAAGCGCTGTGTTATGTAGCTCATATGGATCTTGCACTGTTCACTCCAGTGAAGATGAGGACCATTGTCTGAGAGCTTGATGCACAATGCTCAACCTTTTGACGGTAGCTGAGAGAGCGCAGGGCTCATCTGCTGGCATTTTGTCTTGATGAGATGCAGCCAATTAGTGTGAGCCACTCAGCATCTGTCTGAAGCGACCTGAAGAATAAAAGAAGCAACAACACACACCAGGGTCAGCACTTCCTTCACTCAAGTTCATAACAAAGGGCAGCTTTCTGTAGACATGAGTCATAGTTTTTCATTTTTCTCAACTTATTTATATTTCGTGAGTTAGCTGTTTGTGTATTTCTATATTTATACTGTTTCAAAGGAAGCTTATCACTCTGTTTCCCGTGCTGCTTTGGGACTCTCTGACCACTGCATGGTCTGTCTTATACCAAACTACAGGCAGAAGTTAAAATCTGCAAAGCCTGTAGTGAGGAGAGTTAAGAGATAGACAACTGAGTCAAAGCTGGAGTTACAGTCTTGCTACCGGACACTACCCCCTCCCCCCTCAACTCAGACCTCTCACCGGCTCTGAAGGTCAAAGTGGAGAAGGTGCAATGGCTCTTCCAGAGGCAGAAGACCAGGAAGGGTCCAGGACCTGATGGAGTGTCCCCATCCTGCCTGAGAATCTGCGCTGACCAGCTGGCACCCATCTTCACTCAGATCTTCAACAGATCTCTGGAGCTGTGTGAAGTCCCCTCCTGCTTCTAATGCTCCACCATTATCCCGCTCCCAAAAAAACCACCATCACGGAGCTGAATGACAACAGACCCGTCACCCTGATGTCTGTGGTCATGACGTTCTTTGAGAGGCTGGTGCTGAATCACCTGAGGCTCATCACAGGCCCCCTGCTCAACCCACTGCAGTTTCCCTACCGAGAAAACAGGTCGGTGGAGGTTGCAGTCAACATGGTATTGCACTTTATCCTCCATCACCTCGACAACCCAGGGACGTACACCAGGATCCTGTCCGTGGACTTCAGTTCTGCATTCAACACCATCATTCCAGAAACCCTCCACCAGAAACTCTCACAGCTCACAGTGCCGGTCTCCACCAAGTGAGGCTGGGGAGCATCACCTCCAGCACCAGGTCCATCAGCACCGGCGCCCCCCAGGGGTGTGTTCTTCACCACTGCTCTTCTCCCTTTACACGAATGACTGCTCCTCAGGGGACCCGTCCATCAAACTGCTGAAGTATACGGACGACACAACAGTAGTTGGCCTCATCAGGGACGATGATGAGGCCGCCTACAGACGTGAGGCTGATCAGCTGGTCCTCTGGTGTGGTCAGAACAGTCTGGAGCTAAACCCTCCTCAACAGCACTGTGTCTACTGTGGACTCCTTTAAGTTCCTGGGAACCACAATCGCCTTGGATCTCAAGTGGAAGTCCCACATAGACTCAGTCACGAAAAAGGCCCAGCAGAGGTTGTACTTCCTGCGACAGCTGAAGAAGTTCAACCTGCCTTAGGAGCTGCTCATCATCTTTTACACCTCCATCATTCAGTCTGTGCTGCGCACATCAATAACTATCTGATTTGGATCGGCCACCAAACAGGGCAGGAACAGACTGCAACAGACAATCAGGTCTGCAGAAAAAAATCATCGGAGGACATTCAGGACCAATACCAGTCCAGAGTGAAGAAATGGGCAGAAAGGATCACTGCAGACCCCTCAGACCCCTCACACCCTGCACACAAACGGTTTGAACTTCTTCCCTCTGGTAGGCGTTCTGTATGCCAAGACCACCAGACACAAAACCAGTTTCTTCCCCCAGGCCGGCTCCCTGATCTCCCTATAATCCCCCTGCCATTGCATGCCCATTTGCACTAAACATGTATGTATATTTATATCTTTCATCTTGTCTTCTTTGGTAAATTATTATTTTCATTTTTATTTTGTATTTTTCTGTGGGGGTTTCTTTGTGTATTGTGTACACGGAGGAGAGAAAGTCAAATTCCTTGTATGTTTGCACATACATGGCGAATAAAGCTGACTCTGATTCAGATTTTTTTTCTCTCTGTTGCAGCCATTTTCCCCTTCAGGGATCATTATGATACAATTTACTGACATCCAGGTATGATTTTAAGCTAACAGCTGTTTCAAGACGTATCACTCACTGTTCTTACCAACACTTTTAATGTACTTTACACACGGCAAAGTAGCTCCCAAATTGTTGAAGACCTTCCCAGATCCAGTAGAAGCCTTTTAAACCACATAATGTAGTATGTCTTGTCTCAAGAAGTTTCCACACCTACAACAAATAGATACATCATTCTTAAACATAACCTTTAAATTAAAGGGGACATGCTCATTTTCCGGTTCATTCTTTTACAATTTGGGGTTTCTACTAGAACATGTTTACATGGTTTAATGTTAAAAAACATACTAGGCATTGACCATTTTCTCATACTGTCTGTCTGATTTTACATGTATTCAGTACAGCTTCTGAATACAGACTGTGTGCATTTCTCTATGGGTTGAGCGTTGAGATACTTTCACATTATTTATATTCCTGCTTTATGTTTTTTTTTAAAAACATGAAAATATTACTTTTTACAATATAGGACCTGCAACGTGTCTTTCTTAAATGCAAATGATTGGAAAGTCTTTTCCCAAATCCATACAGCTTCATGGCTGGTCCTGCGTCCGCAGCATTTGCATCAGTTTGTCACCTCATTTAACCCCTCTCCATTCATGTTGCCCCACACTCCTATGGCTTGCTGCCCAGCCTGAGTCACCCCTACTAGTCATAATGCATTGGCCAGGACACAAGTCACTGTGAAGCAGAGGAGGGAGGAGGCGGAGAGGGGTGCAGCACACCGTCTGTGGCACATTTATACCAGACATTTGATGAGAAGGCCAGAGAGGGGGAGAGGAATTGAATATTCATAGGGGATGATGACATGATGGACAGCACTGAGGATGGTGTGTAATAGTATCTACTGACTGCTTTTTGCAGGAGCTGAAGTCTGTGTGTGTGGAGACATGACCCAGACGCACTCTAAATGCCAGTTTCTATCAGAGCAAGAGGTGTGTCATGTCACCCTTTTATGGAACCTAATGCCTACTTACTGTATGCCAGATGTAAGTGATGATAGCTGAGGTGGCTGTGTTCCCAAGAATGTAATCAGAGAGATCAAAAGTGCACAAGAGGTACTAAAGCTCTTGCATGCTTCATGCATACTGCGACTCAGAAAAGGAATATTATTGTACTCTTAGAGTTCAGTCACAAGATTTCAGAATCAGTTTATTTCAATCAAATCACCACTCGTTCGCTCATAGAGGCAAATTAAAATTGTGCAATACTTAACGCAGGATTCAGATTTGGTGAACTTTGACATACAAATTTGTACTGCTGATGGATTGCAAATGGTCTTGACAGAGCCGACCTTTGTAAAGTTTGACATGTCAGCTTAAAAGAAAAAGTGGCAATATGTTTGAGTGACTTCATCACTAAGCTTCATGCTTCATTTTTTCAGTTGAACACGTGAATAGATTTTTCTGTGCCTCTTTCATTTCGGCCAACTAATGTTAGAGCAGCTCCTATTAATCAACAGTAAAATCGCTAATCAATTTGCTTCACACTTTCCTGTATGGACAAATTTAACAAGTCTCTATGATGAGACAAGATGAGATTGAACACCTACATCAAACATCTTTTACCACATGTACAGTATGAAAATAAAGTCAAAGGCCCCGTATTATACTAATTTTCAGGTTCATACTTGTATTTTTGGGTTAAAAAAACAGTATTTTTCTTATACTGAATATACCTGTATTCACCCTCTCTCAGAAACTGTCTCCTGAAGCCCCCCTCCGAAAAAGTCTGCTCTGATCTGATTGGTTAACGTTTCCGGGTCTTCCATATTTGCACTCTCTGCATCTCTGCACTGTCATTGTAGCCGGGGAAGTCCTAAAGGCTTGTTTGAAGGTTTAAAGATTGTATTTATATAGCACCTCGACATTCGTTACAATCAAATAAAGACATGGTATCTTACCTTTTGTAATATAGGAGCTTTAAATTGGATTTATATCACAGCACTCCTTTAAGACACTTTTAATCCATTATGTTTAACAATGCAGACTAAATGTCAAACTTGACTCTACTTTAGAGATCCTAAAATGTTTGAGATTTATCCAAACTCTCTGCTTTTCTTGCTCCCCTTGTCTGAAGAGTCAGTTATTCCAGTTTTACCCAGACAAGACATAAGAGTACTGACACCTAAAACACATTCTCTCCCTGTGAGCGCCTCATTCCCAGCAGTTCACAGGGTAAGGTGAGCCACGTACCAACATTGCCTTCTAATCTTCTGCCTGTCCACAAATCTCTCCTTAAACACGTGTAAGACGCTGACCACCGCTACTGGCTGTCCTCAACGTGCCATCCATTCCCATTCCCTCCATCCTGCACAGGGTCACCAAGGTAAACCCTCATCCCTCCAGCCCTTTCTGACCCTTGCATGGTTTCGTTGTGCCTCATTTGCAATTCTCAAATGCCTTGCGGATCAAATGAGAGTTCAGGCCCACTTGCCATTCAGCAGGGTCTCCGTAGCTGTCGACCCATTGGCTATGAGAGATTTTTTTGTTGGCGGGCATGGTGATAAAAGCACAGACATTATGGTAATAAAAAGGCTGACAGGCTCTGGGAAGGACTGACTCTCTTTATCTGTCTGTCTCTCTCTCTCCCTCCCTTACTCGATCCATCTTGTTTTGTCTCCTATCCTTTCTCTCTTCCCTCATCGCTCTCCTCAGCTCTGGGTTCCGATACACTGGTGCCTAAGTCCATACTGTCATCTGTACAATCAACGGAGCCTGACGAGGGGGAGGGGGAGACAGAGGGAGGTCTGGTGTGTGTATATGGGGGAGAAGTTGATCAGACTGGAGTTGTAGAAGTCCTTGAGCAAAGTCAGGTTGTGGATGAGGACAAAAGAGGCGGCTTGGCTGCTGACACCCTGGAGGAAGCCTCGACTAAAGAACTTCCATATACTAGGACCTTAGTACATCAGCAGGATGAGGTTTGAATGTTAATAACATCAGCTCGCAGCACTACCAGTATCGATTAATACCCAAGCAGTCATTAAAACTGCCTTGACTTAATTCAAACACAGCATAGTGATGAGCCAAATTAGCAGTTTTTGTGTGAAATGTGTGGTTTTTAAGTTGTGCTCAATTTATGAGCAAAATTATTCATTATATTAAAGCGCGCTGCACATCTCGCATGGATTCCCAAAAATGTCCTGTGAAATGTGTGCTCTGCCTTGGTTATCTGTGTTCGACACAGCCGGCGAATATGAAAACACTATTCTAATGAGGTTTTATATTAGTTTGCTTCAAGGCACAGCTACGGCACACATTAAGCAAACAAACAAGACGTCGTTCCTGGACTCGAAGCTAGTAACTCACACATCTATCAGCACCATCTGATCAAAACAAGCGAAATAATCTGTAGTGTCAGTTATGTTTCAAGATGATTGAGGATAATTAAACAAGGAGGAAAACTCAAATGAAAGTTTCCTCCTCACCCTTCACACTTTGCTGAGCAGAGGAGGATACTTATGATGCTGCCAGATACGACACACATGTTTTGATTAGGAGGATATACCTTCTCTGATTAACTGGATTAATTAAGTGGGTGAATAGTCAGCCAAGTGATAGCATAAGAGGGTTTTGTGTGCAAATTTAATTTGATAGGTGTGCTGTGCATACAATTAGGAGAGGCGTGTAGATGTGGCTGTGCAGCAGAGAGGCAGTTAGAGTTTGTGTGTGTGTGTGTGTGTGTGTGTGTGTGTGTGTGTGTGTGTGTGTGTGTGTGTGTGTGGAAAGACACAAATCCTCACTGACCTCCACTGTTGGTTAGCCCGAGGATGAAGAGATGACACAGTGGGAATGGGTAAGCTAGTGTGGGCGGCCTTTGGTGCAAGAGGAAAGACACATGGATGGAACACAGTCAGAATTTCAATGCACTGCGTGCAGCTTTCACCAATCGAAAAATCGTTAGCACATTCATTTAGAACCATTAATATATTTGGCTTGAACAATCAAAGCTGAGATGATTGTTAATATCTAGCCACTGTGCTGCATTTTAAATAATGTCCCACTGTGCTGAAATCTCTATAAACAAAGAAGTAAGATACTGTGCACCCACTGGGAAGAGAGTTAGAGCTTCTAGAGTTGCTTGCAATAGCAGATATAGGAAACAATGGACTGTTCAATAGAAGTTCAATAAGGAGAGATCATGTTTATCAAAATGTATTGAGACAGCAACAAAGGAACAATCTTCTTCTGGAAGATGTGAAGACCTCAAGAACAGAATGACAGGATCTCTGTATTTAAGACCAGCCTCTGACCAATTAGCTCAAGTAACACAGGCAGAAAGATGATTTAAATGATGACATAAGCATGTGTGAATGAGAGAAAGAACTTAAGTAATGGAGGGGGTTATAGCAGGAAGGAATTGCTGAAATTCATCAACAAATACAGATGATATTTTGCCATTGCTCCAGGATATGTAATTAGGCCACACCACAGATTCTATTTATTGATTTATAAAAGGAATAGTTTGACAATTTGGGAAATGTGCTGGTCCACTTTATGTCAAGAGAGTTAAATGAGACAATCGGTGTTCATGACTGTGCCTTAAATATGAAGCTAGAGCTAGCACAGGACTATATCAGTTTAGTATATCAGGAGCACCACCAGAAGGCGCTCTACAGAAGTCACTTGTGAAAGTCAACTTTACCAACTTCATAAAGTATTTGCAATTTTTCATCATGTTCTGAATGTAATTTTTTCACTTAAGCTTTAGCTTAAAATAGCGTTATTTCAGCAACTTACCGGCACAGCTGATTCCAACATTTCCAATAAACATTAGCCAACTAACTAAAGCGTTGTAAAAATGAGACTAACTCATTTAATCCAGTGATTCACGTTTATTCAAATATGTTGGAGAGCTTCTGCAAATACAGTGGTTATATTCAAGTCCCTGTGTGTTCCACAGTGGTTCGTGATTGGTTGGTTGTGCAAGTATCTCTCCATCTATAGGTGTTTTTATACAGAAAAGCCGTCACATTGGCGGCCATGAAAACGTGGAAATTTGCCGTCCTGTCTTTGTGAAACCTAGGTGTAATATTCTTCTTTTCCCAAAAGCAAGCTTTCTGGGATAGGCATAAACAAGTAAATGACGTGAAGCACAAAGTTGCGCTCCTGTTAACTTTTTTCTTAAGTTCTTTACTTTGCTGATCACTTGTTTCTTCTCCTGACAAAAGCTACCTTTTTTTTCAAGAATTCCATCTTTCACCGTCCCCATGATTTGAGATGCCACAATCTGTCTGAATATGCGGACCAGGCTCGCAAAAAAGGCAGCCAAATTGCCGACTTGCTGTCCAGTGTAAACACACCTTATGGTATGTTTGGATTGAATAATGTATGGGCCCTACCAGGATTTTTCTAACAAATCACCACTCATCAGGAGTCATGATGTAAGTTAAACCACAACTGTCTATACGTTTCTGTTTGAGAAGGCCTACAGATTACAGAAATGACTTTTTAAAAAACCTTTGAACACTGCTACGTTAGCTCGTTTCCCCATGCTTCCAATTTTGTTCTTGAGCATCTCTCATTGGAAACAGTTCAAGAATACCTGGCAGGTGATTGGATGAACCATCTATCTATCAAACTCTTGCCAAAGCCAGTTGGGAGAAAAGAAAAGACGTCAGTGCCATTCTTACCCTTCTTTCATTGAAGAAATACTGCCAGGTTGGATGCTATTGCAGTATGTATAGTTTGAACAGACGGTTGCCGTCGTCACATACAAACCACACCGCTGCCAGTATAGCTCCTCAAAGGACGCTAATTGGTCCGAGCTGCTGGTGGACACATAACTTGAAGCCTGACAGGATGGATTTTTGATTGATCCTACAATGCTCATGTGATCTTGTGATATCGCAAGAATCCTGTGCAATGTAAGCTGTCTCCTTACCATATTATCACCATTTAAGTTGATATGGAAAATTTGTTAGCAAACAATTTCATATTTACACACCCAGAAGTTAAAGAGCAACATTATAATTCATATGGAGTTGTGTTTTGGCACCTGATGAATGTCCAATATTCACTCCCTTTGAGCTTTGTTTTTGGCCTTCACTAACTCCTGTGAGAAATATCTGGCTCTTTAGTTTGTAATGCTCTACTACTTTGTGGTTTGCACTGTGCAGGTAGTGTACAGTGAGTTTTTAGATATTTTTTGTTGTTGCTGAAAACAGCTGCCCCACTATGACTGATTACGACGCCATGACAGTAGTGACAGTGAACAAAAACAGTAAAGTTGTGGCTAGACGGTAAAACTATGGCTGAGGGGAGCTGCAAAGTTCGGTAATAATACTTTTCTAATTCTTCAACGTGATCCACTGTTAATATAAAAATACTGCTTATTGCCTTTAAAGTGAATTATGTGCATATGAGAATAGAGGTGAGTCTGCATTCACATTCTTGTATCTGTGCATGTTTTCCGTGGAGTCTAAAGTTTACCAAAATCTACCCCAATCAAAGCAGTATTTATTGTCAAGCTCAGTAGTCTCCAACCCTGTGCCACTGAAAGCATGTTTACGCAGGATTCCGTTGAAGCCAAGCACAAGAGCTGGTGATTTCATTGATTAGTTCCTCCCCTCTGACTGAAGCTGTGCTAATCAGTGAAAGGAAATGCATGGCTCTCAAAGGCACAATGTTTCGTCTACTTAATGTCTGTGTGCCCCTTCCATCGGATTATCTCTTTCTCACAAATTCCAGTCCCCCAAGTGCTGTCATCTTCACATCTCTCTGGCCCTTCCTTCCTCTTTTTCTTCTTGCCATCCCTCATACTGAAGTGCATCCCATGTCTTCCTACTGTATGTGAATAATACATGGCCTCTGAGGCTTTCGATGCGGAGAGAAAGAATAAGATCCCTGGCCTGGGCTGTTTTTCTGTCTGCTCACCTCTTGGGACCCTTATACTCACAGCGGCTGGCCAGCTGCTGAGAAGAATACTGAGCGGTCGCCTGTAGCACACAGTCATGCTGTTATAGGCAGGTCACCCAAATATATGCAGACACACAGAGGCAAACCTTTAAGTATGCTCTGTGTGTGCATGAGGGGGAGACTAGAATGCAAATGAAATATCCAGACCTCATGATCCGCTGCGTGGTTATGATACAGTTTTATCTTTCTTAGGATAATGGGCCATCATCATTGTCGTATTGTCTTGGGTAATTTATTGTGCAAATCCAGAAACCTTCTCTGCATTGGAAACATCTGCTCACAACAAAACAACCCATAATGGAACACCGGCTTCTGGATCCTTTAATGAAATGACAAATACAAATTCACAGCCAGCTTCCCTTTCCCAGAAGCCCTTTTGAAAACACGACATCATAACAGGGACGGATGAGAGCAAGTCTCCCTCTAATTGATAACCTCATTACCTATGTCTACCAAGCTATTAACAGCCCCTCGCTCTGAAGCGCCCAGGTCACTGGGTCACACTGGGACTTTCATGTGAGAGCAGCCGGCATTAAATTGGTACAAGTTGGCCAGGTCTCTGTGTGCTGCAGTAGCTCTCGGCTGTCAAATGGCTCCAGACGGACACACATCTCAACGGGGATCTGCCTGCCACCAGCTGCTCTTTGAGGATACAAACAGAGAGAGGAACACTCAGGGATGTTGGACGGAGGGATCTAGCAATGGAGGTGTCAGGTGTCTGAGATTGTTATCACCAAAGCTAACAATGCTTTTGTTACTCTTCTTTTGAGATGTCTGGATGCACGGAGAATTGCTTGAAGAAAAAGAGAAATCATACAACATGATGTCCCGTATGTCACTGTAGGTAGTGATGTTGGATAATAATGTCTGTCCTGAGGCTTTTTGTGTATTTATCCTCTAAGGTTGGTCAGTATTTATTTATTTTTTGGCTACTTGGGGGCAAATCACGAAGTAGAAATCTGACATATTATTGCTTTAAGTTTATTGCAAGTACGCTTAAGCAAGCACTCTGGGCTCTATTGTGACCACCAACTCCGTTTCCATTTAAAACACCCAGTTATGTCACTTGTTAGATGTTTTTTTTTTTCTACAGAACCATCTGAGAAGAACCACATGTCTAACGAATTGAAACCAAATTTCATATAATCGAACACTTGAGCAAACATCAGCATGATGTGTCAGACCTGAGCTGTCAAGCCATCCATCTTTATATACAGTCTATCAGGCACGTCGCCAGCTATTGAAAACATTGCTACTGCTACAATGTTGCATCTGGGGCTGCTGGTAATGCAACCACATAGAAGTCTACTGTACGGGGCTATTTTCATCATTAATATGTTGTTTTGTTTTTATTAGACGGCACAGAGGTCCAGGGCTATTCCCAAGAAATCTGGGGCTATAACCTTGAATGCTCAGGTCTCACAATGCGCCTGCAGTCTACACCTGCCCCCATTTTTACATAAATCATTCATGCTGTTGGAAATTGACAAGGCTATACAAGTTCTTCTTGTCCATGATGGCAACCTCATCTTTACTATTTTCTTTGACATTGATGATTTGAGCTTGGAATTTCTCTAGCATATCAACTTGACTTGACTCACATTATGTGAGCACACATAACAACTGACTTCATTAATCCTAACTAGAGAATTCACAAGTGAATTTAATGAAATTGATCAGAGCCGTCACACATGATGAAGCGTGACTTTCGTCGATACATCTGGGTTTTCTAGGCAGACAACTAGCAAGATCCTTAACAAGAACTAAACATCCATCCAGCATGCATTTTCTTGACATACTGTATTTACCTATTTAAAAAAAAGTTTTTTTCATGGCAGTACAATGAAATATGCATTATTTGCAGCCAATCATGTGACATTGTTGACCAGTCCAATCAGAAGAAGTACTATTCTGTATTAGACATTGCACATCTCAAAAAAATTATTTAACTCATCCTATTCTCTCTATTTAAAGCTCTTTATGATTGGAAGATATTTTTTGTTCTGACCCCTTAACTATTTGCCTCCCACAATTAACCGACTGACAACACTGCACCTATCTGTATGCAGCTCTCTGACAGCTGTCCAATCAGGCTCAGTCATTCGTCCTGACAGTTTATTGGTTCTCCTCAAAGCCCTTAAAACTCGTATGGGAATCATCAAAGCCAGTGCTGTCTTGAGTGATGAGCTGTTGAGTGTTTCTCCGATCTACGCCAAAACTTTTTCCACTTTACAGGACTTAGGTGTTACTTTAACACTAATGCTGACTGATGTTATTACATAAAAGGTTAAATAAATTATTAAAAGAAAAACCTGAGATTACAGATCAGTGGGTGGGACTTCACTTGCTGAAACTAACTAATCGGCCATCTTACTTGGAAGCTAAGCTTAGCTAAGCTAACAGGCTCTGTGGAGAAAGCTGGTGAAGTAACGACAATGGAAGAAGGTGATCAGTATGATATGGAAGACGGGGGTTTCAAAGATCTTATGCTTGAATCAGATGTTGGGACTACCTTACGAGCCGCAATATAGGGACGAGCAGCTGAAGCAGATGGGGGGGGGGGGGGGGGGGGGGGCGTCTAGACGTGCCTGTCGCTAACGAGGACAAGGTGCATTATGGAAGTTGTTTTCATTCCACAAGTCACTTTCAAATGATACATTTATGTTACATTTTCGACTACATATATGACCCACTTTCAATACAGATTACTGTTTCCACAGGTGAAGTATTCCATTAATGGATAGATGAAGGGATGAATGGATGGATGCATGAATGGACGGATGGATCAGTGGATCAATGGATGGATGGATGGATTGATGGATGGATGGACTTATGGATGGATGAATGGATGGATGGATGGATGGATGGATAGATGGATGGATGGATGGATGGATGGATGATGGATTTATGGATGGATAGATGGATGGCTTGATTGATTGATTGATTGACAAGATTTCGCGGTGAATGGTGATACTGGATATATACAAATAAGGACAACAAGATGCTTAGCGAGGGTTTCCTGACGGACGCCCACAGGAAGGTGAGCTTGAGTGGCAGCTTGGCAGCCAGTGTTGGAGAGATCCATCATGTCATGACAGAAAGGAGAGGGCTCTGACATCTTGGCCTGCCCTGAGAGGCCAGCGCCTGTCAGCTTAATGAGACTCCCGCTGACAGGTGATGTGGTTGTTAGATTGTGAGTGTATGTGTGTGTGTGTGAACATACGTGTGTGGGCGTGGATTTTCACAGAGGTTGAACAAGTGCCTCATTAGCATGACTTCCACAGTTTAAATGTCTGTTATTGTATCTACTGCATGCTTATGTTCTTGTTTTAAGTTGTTTCTTAGAAAAATCCTGCCACACTTCTGTCTCCATTTATATCTCTTAGACTTGGGAGATAACTGGCATTTGTTTTCTTCTGCAGTTAAGCTTTGGTTTCACAAGTGATATTTTTGCAGCCTCTGTATCCCACCATCATGGAAAATCTAGAAAAGTCTCTCAAGGCAAGGCAAGGCTAGGCAAGGCATCTTAATTTATATAGCGCATTTCATACCAAGGCAACTCAATGTGCTTTACATAAAGACAAAAAGACGAAACATTTTTTAAAAGCAGCATAAAAAACAGTTAAAAGCAGGAGAAAAGAAGAGTAAAACAGTAAAATAAAAGAAAACAGATAACGTTTAAAGTTATTAAAATAGCTCAGCTATAAGCACATGAAAAGATTTTCTTAACCTGGATTTAAAAGTGCTCACAGTTGGGGCTGATTTCAGATCTGCTGGTAGTTTGTTCCAGTTGTGTGCAGCATAACAGCTAAATGCTGCTTCACCATGTCCAGTTTGAACTCTGTGCTCCACTATCTGACCTGAGTTAGTAGATCTCAGAGCTCTACTGGGTTAATACTCTACTAACATGTCATTCATGTATTCTGGATTAAAACCATTCAGTGATTTGTAAACCAGTAGCAGAACTTTAAAATCGATTCTGTAGCTGACTGGGAGCCAATGTACGGTCTTAAGAACTGGGCTGATGTGATCTGATCTCATGTTCTGGTTAAAAATCGAGCTACATTTGTAAAGTCTATTGGAGATGAAAGCATGAATCAGCTTCTCCTGATCAGTTTGGGACATAAACCCTTAATTCTGGATATGTTCTGAAGTTGATCAAAGGCTGATTTGGTGACTGATTTGATACGGCTGTTGAAGGTCAGATCTGAGTTCATCAGCGTGCCAAGGTTTTGGACTTGGTCTTTAGTTTCTAAAGACAGCGACTCAAGGTGTTTACTGACAGCAACCTTTTTCTCTTTATTGCTCTTTATTGCCGATCATTAAACAATGATCTCAGTTTTTTCTTGATTTAACTGAAGAAAATTTTGGTTCATTCAAAATTTTGACTTGCTCTAAACAGTGACATAATAACTCTATTGGACTGTAGTCATCTGGAGACAGTGTGAGATATCTCTGTGTGTCATCTGCATAACTATGATTAGTCTGTCAAGTACCTCAAAGTCGCTCAAACCTGACTACGTTACTCCAACCTGTGTGAGTCCACCAAAAAACTTTGTGTATAAACTCTTTGACCTCTCCATCTCTAACTTCCATTTCCCCTCCAGTGCTCCTCCCTGCCTCTGCAACTCCCTCACCTCCTCCCCTCAAACCACCCACTGATCTTTCTTTCCCCATGTGAGGGTATTAGGTTCACACAAGTAGAATATAGATGAATCCAGCATGGTCACCTCTATTGATTTCTCCCACACCGCAGACACTGGGGATAATGAAAGGGTTTTCCTTGCTTCCCCCCCAAGTAGCCTTGTGCCATATTTCTTCAGGAGGTCTGGAAGTGGAAGACAAATTGAAAGGACTGGTCTCTATGGCACTGATGTGGTAGACTGTGCTTGTCTGATATGTTCACTGTAATCAGTATTAGGTGTGTGGCTTGTACTGTAAACATAGGGGAACAGTTGATGAAAATATCTCACATTAGTTACTGTTGCTATACACCAGTCAGTCCTTCCACTTACCAACTAATATTCTTTGTAATATTGGGTTCTTTAGACAGCAGGTATAAAAGCATGCTTACCGTGGTGAATTAATTTGGGGAAAGGACAACGTTGCTAAGATTGTAGAAGAGTTAATGAGCTATAGCTAGCTAGCCAATCATGCCAACAATAGCGCCATGAGGTCCTAAATGCACGTATTGCTGGCATACATGATATCATGTTTGAAGACTTAGGCTAAAGCTTCATGTCTCAGGCACAAAGTCATCCTCACCAGTTGATGCCTACTCAGGGGTTAAAGTAGTTTTTATTTCTTGCCGGTACTATCATATGGACCCACAGCTTGTGCGCACACACTGAAAAAAATACACTTAATTTTTTATTAAGTCTACTTATCAAGCATTCACTAGGACTTCTTAACACTAGTACTTTTTATCACACTAGTTTGAAAGTCTCTTAGTAGTCTGTCTACTAAAACACTTTGGATACCAGCTGCGCACAGCGGCGCAAAATGATTAAGCAGTATGTGCGCTATGTCGCTCGGTGTCTGTCGAGTGAAATGCTGCATGGACGGTTCAGACACAATTCAGAGACAGTTCAGAACATGTTATATGCAATGTATATTGTGGAAAACGTGTTGGTTCTGGTAATTTGACATTAGCAGGTGTGTCGTCAAGTGCAATTTTTTTCAGAGACAGTATATCTTTGTTTCCGGTATGGCGTACACCCCAAATCTTTAAGTGGTACACCTTACTGGCCAGTACTGTGCCCCCTGTGCCTACTGTTAAAAACAAGGAGAAGCATTATTAATTTTATTTTTGCAGAGTAGAGGTATTTATTCCTGGTATTGGTTTTGTGCTTAGCTAACATCCTTATTTTGTATTTTTAAAAATGTTAGCAAGATGACCAAAATGCCATCCCCAATAGTAAAGAGAGTGCAAGGGCACAGTGGGTGTTTAGTTGAATATGTTACTCTAATCTGCCTGACCCATTAATCCTCTATCTAGCTGAGGTTTGTGCAAGTTAGAACCTACGGCCCGGATCAGCTCTGAAACTGTGCTATGTATTGATAAATCCATGCTGTGTCTGTGGTGTAGAAGTACTAATATTCTCTAAACTAAGGGACTAGTTACAGGTAAATGCGAGCAAAACGGACCAGGTCTGCCCCCACTGTTAAATTAACAAAGCACATTGACTAGAGGATAAACATTCCCAAATCTTATAAAGAGCAGGACAGAGCCACTAACATTGACTGTGATAGCATCCACACAGTGAGGGGATACTATAGAGAGTGAATGAGCTTGTCAGGGATGTGTGTAAGCCACTTAGCAAGAATTGCAGCTTTCTTTAGAGCCGATAAGAACACTGTTTCATCCATTCCTCACAGTTTTGCTCTTGTATTTTCAAGACACCCCCTCCAAATTCTTTGAATACTGAGCATTGTTCTTATCAGAGCCCCATAGTTGCTATAATTGGACCCTTGTTCAGGGGTGGGCGAACAGTCAGTTTTGGGTGGTGAGATTTCTTATAAGAGGCAACATTATCTGAACCCGCAGCATCTGTTCTTCAACTAGATGTTACGAAGAAAGTAATACTATCTAAAAGTAAGTGATTTATCATCCCACACAATACACCCAAAAGACAAGTGCGCACATTTCCTGAAAAGCTTTGAGACGGTAGTTTTTGTGAATGGCTTGGTGTAAATAGAGATATGACTGTTGTTAAGCAGCCAACTAGGGGAGTTTATGTCACTTTCATGCTGATCGGAGGGTGATTCAAGTCGTAAATTGTAGACCGATGCACTGCCTGAAGCTATGGTGGCCATAAGGGAGCAGCGAGGGTCTGATTTCTCTTCTTTTAATCTGGTCACTGGGTGTGTCTTCATTTGGTTCCTCGTGGCTCTAATGGCTGCGACACTCTGGAGGACTTAATTACTACCCAAGCAGCGCTTAGAGATACGCTTTGAATAATAAAGCTACTTGCCTTTTAATTGCTGACATTTCCTCCGCTCTAAGAAAGGAAGTCTCTCTTTTGTATCTGTTTGAACAGAGTTTGGATAAGGCCAGAGTAGAAAAGACAAACATAAACAGTAAAGTGAGGATCTGTGGGCACATTATTTTCTAGATTTTGTCAAAGAGTCTATTAGTTCTTGGTACTGATTGAACGATATCACTTGGAATTTTCCCTGTACAGTGTCAAACAGCTTATGTGCTAAAATATGTTGTGCCTATTGATTTGTTCATGAAGCTCTGCTCAGATAGAATATTGAACTATTCAGCTTGAGCCAGAATGCTCTCTCTGAGACTTTTTGTTTCTCTGCACCAGAATGTCCACAGCACTGAAGCAAAAGACTGTTATAATCATGGGAACATGACAGGCAGGTACCCAGTGCGTGTGAGTGATCCGTGTTGGTGCTTGTGGGCGTGAACCCTTGGCCTTTTGCATCACGACTCTGCACAAAAAGGTCAGATGAGAGCATCCTTGACGTGCTGATCTCAGGTTAACAAAGATAAGCTGAGATCCAAAAATGGGAGATATACACCTAATCACCCTGCTAATCACAATGTAAAGACGAGGAGTTAGGCGAAAAACATTGCTCACGTTTCCTGCATATTTCCACCTGACCATGTTGCTTTTCAAGGGAAAATGAAATCCTGTGCATATAAAAATAGCATAAACTGTCCATGTAATATAATATAAGCACTCCTCTTGGGGCTTTGAAATCACTAAATGATTTATCAGAGTTGACACATCAATTTCTCTGCACTCACAAATTCTGCTGCATATGCTGCTTGCATATGCTTTTGGTCATGAGATTATTTTTCTTATGAACGCTGTCAGAGATGTACATTTTGACAACTTCCTTTTTCCACCACACTAGAATACTGTCACTTTTAATCAAACCAGCACATTTATCAATTTTGAGCTTTGAATAAAACCCAGCCCTATCTATTTCTGTTCACAATTTTCATTTGTACATTAATATTCAGTGTAGGAACCTGAATTTATCATTCAGTCCCTTTTTTTTAGTATAACACTATTCAGACTGCCACTAATCAAACACATTTTAATTATGTGATGGCGTGCAAGACAGTGGACTGACACGTATGTGGTTTCATAATCTAAAGACACTATAAAATATGCATTTCATTGAATGTTTTATGGTGATTTGTGAATACAGTACACACACACTATACAGTAGTCCTCTCTGTCGACCACCTCTCTTCTATCACTCTATGGACTTACTTTTATCTCTTTATGCTGCTTTTCCCAGTTGGCAGTCTCTCAGGTCCATTATAAAAAAACATTTAGAAGACCGGAGGATGGTCGTCAGGGCTTAATTCCTCCATGGCTTTTGGTCAGCTAACTGCCCTCATTGAAAAACAGATTGGGCTACCTTTCACTGCCGCAGATTTTACAAATCCTCTCCATAATGTCAGGATTGCTGTTCAAGGAATGTGGGGTTTTGCTGGAAGGTTCTACTGGCATTTTCTCAAAAGGTCACCTGAGCCATTCACTGCTCTGTTTTATGACTTTTAGAGTATGCTTTTTCACCGATACGTTCAATAGTATTGGCCGCTTATGAGTCCTTAAGTGTTATAGTTATTGACTGAAAAGGAAAGACTTCAGGTGATATCTGTCCAGTATGTGTGACCTTTTAAAGCTACCGATAAAAATAAAATATGACACCAAATCACCAAGATGCCAAATCGCACAGGAAAAATATCACATGACCGAAATATAGTACGTAATTTGTGATGGAATTTTTATTTGACAAATTACAGATATGGTAGATTTGCACAAGGTTGACATCATAGATGACCTACAAAATGATTACAAATTACTAGAGGTTGCCAGGTAAAACAAGGGTTTAGGAGTTACTTTGTGATGATTAAAATCCAGGAATGCTTTTGAAAAACATCTTGAACGCACATTACATGTTGAATGCAGGACTTTTTAACTGTAACTTAAACTGTGTTTTAACAAAGTGGTAATTTGTGGCCAATTAACTAATGACATTGCTATCTGTGCTACAAACGAGCTGTTGAGACAACACTCATGTTATGGCTTCACAGTGTACAGAAAATCATGATTTTTAACACAGTCGACATTCTTTGTGTACTTTTATTTTAACCACGTTGCTACTTGGCACTCTATTCATGTGATGAATATGGTTTCATCGCTGCTTATCATCGTGCATTAGTAAACCAGTGGCCAAAACATATTCTAACAGAATGACTGGTAAATGATTTGCTTCTCTTTTTTTTCGAGTGCTCATCTACGGCAAGCCTAGAGGGCTGAAATACAATGCCAAAGGGCGAAGTGAACCTGGAGTGATTGGTGTTCACGACGCACAGGTAAAGACAACTGCAACGCTGAATTAAAGGGAACCGCTTAAGATGGGTCTGAGTTCTTTTGGAGTGTTCACATATGCGCAAAAAATGTTGAGTCATCGATCTGAGATCGTTTAGAGGGCTGAAAGGGACCAAGTGTGAAAACACCCTGAGTTTGGTTCAATTCAGAGGTGTACACGTTCTTTTGAATTAGACAAATTCCCAGTGTTGAAACACTCTTAGACTCTGCAGGGATGTTTGTAGTTGAGGGACATTTTCCCTGATAAAGCACTAACCTGGACGTATAACCAAACCTTAACCTCGAAGTTGTCAGCAAATATCTCGTCCTGCAGAGGGGCATCACATCATAAAAAGGCTTCAATGTTTGTTCAATGTGGACAAATGATGCATTGATTGTTTAATGTGGAGGACATTTTACACTATAGTTGTGTTTTTTTGTTAAAGGAATGAAAAAAAAGTGGATGTACATCAAGCTAGCTTCACAATGCCTTGTATGATGGAGAGAGCAATATCTTTGATGACAGTATGTTAAGATTACTTATGCCCCTTGTGCAAAATGCAACGTTGGCTGCTATGTATGGATTACTAAAGACAGCCTCTTTAAGTGTTTAAGTGTTTCCTGAAATGCTTGTTGCAGAGTCTGTAGACACAGCACACAGTGTTGTGGAACAACGCTGCAGTTTTGCAATGAAATTTCTCAACCTGACAATGTGTAGAGAATGTGCACTGTGAGTGTATCTTCATCCCAAAAAAACCCATGCATAAGAACTTGTTGAAACTGTGGGGAAAATAAGACCTCCACCAACATTTTCAGAAGTTTTCAGAATTTTGCAGCCAAGAGAAAGAGCTGTTTGTGCTGTATTCTTGGCCTAAACTATTTGACTCCCATAGATATTATGTCTGTCTGTCTGTCTTGGCAATGACACTGTCTGGGTCTTTCCGTGTTTTTAAATACCAGCCCATTTACCCTTCCACAAACTTGTAGTAATTGGCAGACCAAACAAAGAGCTGAGAGTGTGTGCACAGATATATCATGTTGTTTGTGTGTGTTAGACTGCAGCATGTCTATTCATAACTTATGTGTATTTCTATTTTAGCTGAATGTGAATATGTGGGATTTTACACAAATATGAATGCGTGTGCAAATGAATGGATGTACTCAGAAGTAATTGGTTTGGTTCGCAGAATCACCAGTGGAACAGCAGAGGAGAGGAGAGAAAGAAGGAAGGGAGAGGATGCTTTGCTTCAGCTCATTAACCAACGCCTGTTAGCTTGGAAATAAATTGGGTGAGATTCGACCACTGGAGAGGCTGATTAGTTCATTTTTCTCCTCCCCCCGACTGATCCGTCGTAGGTGTAGTGAGGCAAGGCCGCTTCTCTCTCTCTGTCTCACTTACACAAATTCTGTGTGAGCCCAAAGCACGCGTACACTCAAATCAGTGGCCCATGGGTCCTGGAGCAGATGTGATCGAGACAGGTGACAGATGACTTGCAGCCTGCCACAGCTCAAAGGTCACCTAGACCTACAGTATCTCTGTCAGGCAGGGCTCACAGCCTGTGGTCGGGGCTCCATCCAGTGAGCCTGATGGCTGACAGAAAACTTCAAGAAGCAGGGCAGGGCGATGGGGATTGCTTGGAGCACGGGAAAGAAAATAATTCAAAAAATGTGTCCTCTGTGATGCTGGTGGCTCTGCAGAGCTGTGGACTGCTTTGCCAATGATGCTTCTGGTTCTACTGATCATTCCTAACATACGATTTTGAGACATCATCCAGCCTTCCCTGTCATTACAGCTGTAGTGGAAAATTCTCTTCTGCAGTGTTGCAGGCATCATAGCAGAATAGAGCCGAAATTTGGATCATCAAAAACCCTGGAATGTGGTTAACACTATTAGCATGCTTTCCAAAGACAGACTGAACACTTAACCGGGCTGAAAGGGTCATTGTCATCCCAACTGAAAGCATCTCAATTTGGTCAGAAGTGCAATACAGTATGGGGATGATTTTTCAAAATAAGTATTTGCTGCAGTAATTGACTAGAATATGTGTTTAGCTGAGAAATTACCCCACAGCCAGTGGAAATGTATCAAAGCACTTCACTGTCAGGGTTGTTTGGATGAGTTTGTCGATTCACACTGTACTTGCATGCATTTTTACCCCCTCATACCCACTTACACACAGCTCATCAGAAGGAATGCATTAATAGACATCAATAAATATGCTGCTTGCATGAATGCACGGGTGAGCACAAATGCGTGATCAGGTGCGCATTTAAATGCTAATTTTGTGTACAGACACATGTGGCAGAATGGACTTGTTCAAAACTACATGCACAAACACACACACACACACACACACACACACACACACACACACACACACACACACACACACACACACAGACACACACACACACACACACATACACACACACACAATTTCACAAGTACGTAAATGGTCAATCACAAAATAGCCTGTCATCTTTTCCCCTCCACCGCTCCTCCCTTCTTAATAACATCATTAATCAGGAGTGTCAGTGCTGAGATATGGGTCGATAAACAATTTGGTGCAACATGCCTAATGGAAACCGGAGTCATTTAATATATTCACCTGCTTATAAATCCTACAGATTAGACCTTGCTGTCTGGAACCCGCCCACCAAAGGTATTATTCAATACTTTCTTTAACATAGGGAAACATATAAAGGATTTTAAGACATCTGTATAAACACTCATTATGTGAGGGTTGTATTGCTCTGTATATCTCACCTGTTGCACTCTGTGGAACCTCTTTCAAGGTTGATTGATGCTTTTTATACAAGTCTGATTTTAATAGAATTACCAATAAAACAAATTAGTTATCTGTGTCTAAATATTAATAAAAATGTCATAAATTATCTTTATTTTTTAACTAACAATGTGCTAAGTAGTTATAAATGTGACATATGGGCACAAAGGGGAATGAGTCCTTACCCCAAGTAAAGGAGTTCAAGTACCTCGGGATCATGTTCACGAGTGAGGGGACAGAGAATCGGAGCAGCGGGGGCGGTGTTGCAGTCGCTCTACCGCACCGCTCTCCGAGCCGGAAGGCAAAGCTCTCGATCTACCGGTCAATCTTCGTTCCTACCCTCACCTATGGTCATGAAAGCTGGGTCATGACAGAAAGAACGAGGTTGCGGGTACAAGCGGCCGAAATGGGTTTTCTCAGGAGGGTGGCTGGAGTCTCCCTTAGAGATAGGGTGAGAAGTTCATCCATCCGTGAGGAACTCGGAGTAGAGCCGCTGCTCCTTAGCGTTGAAAGGAGCCAGTTGAGGTGGTTCGGGCATCTAGTAAGGATGCCCCCTGGGCGCCTCCCTAGGGAGGTGTTCCAGGCACGTCCAGCTGGGAGGAGACCTCGGGGAAGACTCAGAACTAGGTGGAGAGATTATATCTCCACACTGGCCTGGGAACGCCTCAGGATCCCCCCGTTAGAGCTGGTTAATGTGGCCCGGGAAAGGGAAGTTTGGGGTCCCCTGCTAGAGCTGCTGCCCCCGCGACCTGACACCGGATAAGCGGTTTTAACGTATTGTTCACTTGAATTGAAACAAAACTACTTGGTTAGGTTTAGGAAAAGATCTTGGGTTGCGTTTGGTAAGTATGTAAATTATGTAACGTACTTATGTTGAGTGTCACACAGGACAGCTGTCTCCTGGGTGAAAAGTCGTGTTTGTTTGACCCATCCATCCACCCCGTCCTCCTCTCTACGCACACTCTCTCACTCTTTATACTACATTTCAATATCAGTAGAGACTACAGTAAATAGCGTGAAATGACACGCTAAAAGCAAAAATGTGCCGTGATAATACCAAAAATGACTAAAGAAACCTGCATGCTATTGATACACTATTTGGTGATACAAGGCTGCTCCAGGGTGTTCCCTGCCTCCTTCCCCCTTCAGCCCCCTGTGACCAAAATGTATAAGCAGATATTAGCTAATGGATGAATAGACTACAGCACATTAGTAATAAATAATGTATAATGCATTTATTGATGACAATTATTTAAGTTAAATTTGTTCAAAATAAATAAATACTGTACAGAAAGGCAAAATGTTTCAGAACTTTGTCTAAAGTTACAATTATGGCAGCGTGTTTGGCTGATGATTAATTTCAGACACATGCACAGGCAGCAGCCCTGATGGGAAGAGAGTCACACGTTTTATTTGCCCACATCACACCCTCGAAAATGGATGCACAAAGTTGTGCACATAAACCACCATGGATTGAAAGAGGCATATCTGGAGGCTATCTCTGTTGCAAATGGCCAAGTTCACACACACACACGCACACACACACACACACACACACACACACACACACACCGAACACACACACACACACACACACACACACACACACACACACACACACAGACAAACACATACACAGTTTGTGGCAAACTCGACGACAAACTCATGCCAGACTGGTGGGGGAAGAGTGTTAACTGGATTAGTCATGCATACACAGTTTCATCTCTCTCTCTCTCTCTCTCTCTCTCTCTCTCTCTCTCTCTCTCTCTCTCTCTCTCTCTCTCTCTCTCTCTCTCTCTCTCTCTCTCTCTCTCTCTCTCTCTCTCTCTCTCTCTCTCTCTCTCTCTCTCTCTCTCTCTCACTTTCTGTGCGTGTGTGTTTTGTATCCATACACACACATCCATGACTTCGGCCTGAAGCATCACTTGCTGTCACTACATCAGCCTGCTGGGCTGCAAGGCTGCCACATACAGTTGCTTGATGTTTGATAAAAGCTGCAAAATATTTCTCTCGCCTGAGCTTGATGATGCTCACTGTTACATTGTTATTGCCTTGTTTTCTCAATCTCTGTTCGTTATAGTATCTACGGTGACGAAGGTACAGATAAATGCATGCATGCACACATTAGCAAGCACTGCATGACGGTTAAGCTGATCTCAATCTGGTCGCATCCTTTCTTGTCTTTCTGTGTCAATCCCCCTGAGTGACATGAAGCCAGAGTGGACGTGGCACTGTCATCTGACTGGGACCAAATGAGCCATGAGTAATGACAGGGGACACCAGGCCCATTGGCTAATTGTCCTGAATAATGAGCCTGGTTCTCCTCACTGGTTGGTGTAGGAGGTGGGAGGTTGGCAGCTGGCAGGTCGCTAAAATGGATTTGTTGGATGACTGCTGAGGCGGCAGGAGTCAGAACCTCCATTTTCCATCCAGCCACTGCAACATACTCGAGTAATAAACCCCTGTGGTCTACTGCTACTCTACAGAACAAGAATATCACTCAAAGGCAGCTTTTGTTTCAGGCTTGGCTTCAGTCTTCCGAATCTTAGCTTTTTTTACAGAGCTGTGACAATTTGATTCAAATCATTTTGGGCTGAGGTGATAGTGATCGCTTATCCCCACATAAGAAATGGCACGTACCTGAATCCCATGTCTAGACCTACTTTCTACAAAAATAGCAACCTTTTTTCCCACCAGCTGTAGCTAAAACACCTTTATTTTTCAGATAGTTTGCAGCCCAATACTGCACCAAAGCACAAAAACAAGATGGGGAAAAATGGTTTCACTACTCCTACAGAAATATGGGGAAGCACTGTAGTTGATTTGTGTTTCACATTTTTGTCACATGATTGAGGATTTACTCTTGACTGGACTGTAACATGATATTGAGTGTAGCTATCTGCTACTGGTTTCATGCTGGTGCTGTGCATGCAAAACACCGACCTTATTGCGCTGGAAACGCTTGTGACAGTCGAGGGTGAGAGAAAATAAATATATATATAAAAGAGGATAGGGCTTTACAAGCTAAAAGATCTTGCTCCGGGTTCATAAATTTCACTTGTTGTGATATGAAATGATGATGTGAGACTGTCTTACTCCACAGTGGGATATATTAGGGAACAAAGCAATAAACAGAGGAAGGTCGAAAAGGTGAACTCAAGTCCACAGAAATAAAAGAAAGACAACATTGCACAGCATGGAGGAACTTTAATGACTGAAGAGAATGGAAATATATTGGCTTATGATTTATTATCAGACACAAAGTATGTTGAAAAAACCTAAAAACTAAAAATATGCAAGAAGAAATATATAATGAAGAAGGTTATTTTATATTAACACTGGGTCAAATGACGACCAGAAACAAGACTCCTCTGGGATGATGATGCTGCTCTGATTCTGCTGGAGGTGTACAGTAAATAGGCAATTGTTTTGCTTAACTGTTGCCATCATAAATAATAAAATAATATGATTCATCCAAGTGGCCAAAACATCATTAAAATATGTTTTTGATATACATACTGTATGGAGTTGACAGAAAGTACTGTGTCTTTCGTCAGACAGGAACATTCTCATTGGACACATCTGCAAAACCACTGACTATGTAGTATGATTAGGGTTAAAGGGGAAATACACCCATTTTCAAAATTCATACATGTTATTCCTATGGTCTTAGACAGTCCAAAAAATGTTAATGAACATGAACAACTCTCTCCCAAATCCAAAAAACTAAAGTGTTAAATCTCAAATGGGTGATGTCATCAAGTATAAAATGTGGAGCTGCTTCATAAACAATGAATTGAGAAAGATGTTAAAAGATGACACTGAGAGCACCAGAGGTGTTAATTTGGGTATAAAAAAGAAATCAAACAAAATTAGTCTCCACACTTTACACCTGATGAAATCACAAGTTTGAGACTTAGGGTATGTCCACACGCTCAAAAAACTTTTTTGTCCTCCGTCGTTCTTCAAAAGTTTTCCATCCACACAGACTCAGCTCAAGAATATCTGCGTTCACACAAAACCAATGAACCAGCTAAAAACGCTGCAGTACACATGCCAGGCCTGGATGTGGTGCTGTAACTGCCACAGAAATACACCAACAAGGAGAAGAAGAGAGGGAGAGCTGCTGTTGTGTATAATCATAGTACAAACACCGGAGACTTTCTTGCCAAATCTGGCGACTTTGTGAGCACTGTCTTGTGACTTTTTTGCGACCTTCTTGGCAACTTTATTTCTAAAAAGCTACGAGCCAATTAAGCGGAAAATGGAGAAAATATGGTCGGCCAAATTCATTAACATGCAGCTGCTCAGAGTACAGTTCGGTATGCAGTCTATGGGTCTGTATCTCTCCTCTCACGCAGCAGCACAGTTGTTGTTATGTGACCCTGCAGAGTTAGAGGTTGGAGGTGGGGCGATGACTGCAAGTATGCGGTTTCGCCGTCCAGACAACAACGCCACGGATATATAAATATTCCCACTCTGGGACCTGGTTACAAAAAATACACTTTTCAGGCTCCGATAACGCCACCTACGTGTGGATGCTCGGCCAAAACAATACTAAAGTTGTGCGATTACAGGAAAACGTGTCTTTGTGTGGACGGGCCCTTGCTTATCTGGTTTCTGGTTTTGAGAGTAAAAAAAAGAGCTCATGCTCACTTATATTGATTGAACTTTTACAGGCCATGGAAATAACATGTTGGTATTCTTCATTTAGGTGATGTGTCCCTTTAAGTAAATAAAGAATGCCTTTATTTATCCCGTAAGGGGAAATTCTATTTTTTTAAAAAAAATCCTTGTTATGAAAAATGAACCATGGTTATGATTAAGGTTTGGCAGTTGAAATACTTGGTTATAGTTAGAGAAAAGTTGTGGTTGGTGCACATGAATTCCGGGTCAGTCAAGGGTCATGAACCCTGTTTACTCACATCAAAGTCTAGCTACTTGTCCATCCACCACCCTGGCCTCCACTTCCTTTGATTCCACCTTGCTTTATAAGGGGCACAGACATTATGCAAGGATATTTTTATTCCCATAAAACACCCATGCAAACACAAGAAGATTCCTTTTCATTTACCTCTTATTGCCATATATATACACTGGAGATCAAAATTTTAGAACAAATTATCAATTCTTTATTTGTTCTGAATTACTGTTATTTTTTATTGTTCAGGATTTGGTAGAATATCAGATAAAAAAAAGTGAGCAAAATTAGAGAACACTTTCAGATACCTTCCAGTTAATGGTGTTAATCTATCACTTGATGACAATTTACGTAATTATTGGACACACCCTGTTTATCTGGCAGCTCTGCTGGTTACTTTTCAAGATGGCAAACCGCTCTAAGGTGACAAAAGCCCTGTGACAGCAGGTTGTCCAGATGAAGGCCAAAGGGATGACCCTCTCAGCCATCAGAGAGAGGGTGGGCGTTCCATGTCTTTGATTTCAAGAATATTGAAACTTTACGAGCACACAGATTCATTTAAATCCCTCAAACAGACCGGTCCACGTAAAAGACAAGTGAGAGGACAGGATTATGCAAAGACTCTCAATGGGGAATCTGTTCAACACTGCAGCTGGAGTTGCTCTTCAGTTTAGTGCTGAACAGGGCAAGGACCTGTCTCTGCACACAGTGTCTCGTCGTTTAAGACGACAAGTGACCAAGCCTTTCATCAGCAGAAATAATAAAAAGGCTAGACTTGACTTTGCAGAGGAGCATGTTGTGTGGACAGAGGAGAACTGGTCCAGAGTGGACTTCAGTGATGAGAGTACATTCAATTTATTTGTGCTTGAAGGGAAACATTATGTTCAGTGTAGGACTGAGGAAAGACTGAATCCAAAGTGAGTAAAGAAGTCAGTTAAATTTGGAGGAGGTAGTGTCATGGTTTGGGGGATGTTTTCTGCGGCAGGACATGGGCTAGAGGTTCCTTGTAGCTAAGAATATTGAAACAATGAAATGGTCAGCCCAGAGTCCAGATCTAAACCACATATAGAATCTCTGGAAAATCCATGGCAACAAAGTAATGTCTAAGAAACCCACTACAGTTACTGAACTGTGGAAGAGACTGAAGAAGAACGGACCAAGATCAAACCAGAGCAGTGTGAGAAACTAGTGATGTCCTGTGGGCGCAGATGTGCTGAAGTCATTCAAAGCTGTGGCCTTTACACTTCCTGTTCATTTTTTAATACTATAGAAGAAAACATTGTTTAAATCTTCTCTTCTGACACACTGGTTACTGTTCTCTGATTTTGCTCACTGTTTTTTTTTTCACATAATAAAGGTTTTTGTTGAAGTGTCTTGTTTATTTACGAAAAACAAAAACTTGCTAGTACAGCAGTGGTATAGCCACAGCTGGTATTATTTCAACCTCTGAACAATAAAAGTTAACAATATTTCAGTAGGTCTGCTTTATTATTATAAATGTTGGTTCCTTATGATGATAAGTTATACATACACATAGATATTCATGCTGCATGACAGTTCAAATAAAATGCAAGAATGTTTCCATATAATTTAATATTTTCATTCCTGAAAATGTCCCAGCCCCCCGAATTCTGGCACTCTGATGGAGATCTTTAGGCCGTGGCCACAGAACTTCCTGCATTGGCACTGAACATTTCTGAGAGATGTAAATTGTGAGGTGCAGAATAGTCGTTTTTTTTTTTTTTACAGTAACACTTATTATGAGGGACAAATGACACCTACAAAACAAACACCTACAGGAGAAGTCAACCTTTCAACTAGCAATAAAACACGACATGATAAATTTCTATTTGTGCCAGCTCAAGTAAGTCCATATTTCACATTTTGGTAAATATCTGCAGAACTGGAGACAGCTGTCTCTGCAGTGCTTTTTCATGGTTGATAATGGTTTGCACCTTTCATGGTAAATCAGAGCGTCTGTGTCATGTATGCATATAGAAGTGTGTTTACATGCATTCTGTCAATTACCAAAATATCAAGTCAAGTCTTGTGACAGGATGTATCAATGTGTCGCTGTCATACTAGATGTCATTTATGTCATTCAGCTGAATTTTGCCGCTGTCCCCCCACCCCCCAACCCCAACTCTCTCTTTTTCTCACTCCCTCTGTGCTGAGGCTCGCTAAGACTTAACGCAGCCCACTCACAGTCTGCTCATCATGTCCACTAAACATATAAACATTCACACACACATATTCATGCCCTCCTCGCCATTCCACGGCACCTTGCAGCACAGCAGGCCACCTTCACCTGTCCATCAGCGCCTCCCCCAAAACTTACCAGAGCAGCAGTGGTATTATTCTATCAGCGGCCCGGGCTGAGGCCGACAAGCTCTGTTCTCACCCTTCCCTCCCTTCCCCAACCACCCACTGAGCCGACCCACCGATGTGTGACCACGCCAGGTGGGAGATAGTCACATCGTGCCAACCATGGAAAGGAAAGGAAGTGGTTTTACTCATTTGTCGGTCTACATTTATGGATTTTTGTCTTTTAAATATCTAAAGATCGTTACAGAGACACCCTGTAGTTGAAAATTGAACGGATATATGTCTTTGCATCTTCTCTGTGTGATGTCTCTTTTCTCATTCTATATTTAACTCGAAAGTCTCGGTATGTGCGAACAAAGTGTGACTGTGTTAGTTGTGTGATCACGATGTAGAGACAGACCGATATATCAGTATTGGCCTATCACAGACATATCTGTGTCAGCATACTGGCGACACGGTGATGTGGTGGTTAGCACTGTTGCCTCACAGCCGGAGGGTTCCTGGTTCTAAATCCGGGCTTGGGCCCTTCTTTGGGGAGTTTGCATGTTCTTCCTGTGTCTGTGTGGGTTCTCCGGCTTCCTCCCACAGTCCAAAGACATGCATGTGTTAGATTAATTGATGACCCTAAATTGCCCCTAGGTGTGAATGGTTGTCTGTCTCTGTTTGTCTCTATGTGCCCTGTGATAGACTGACGTCCTGTCCAGGGTGTAGAAAATTATGCTTGGGGTTATGTAGTTTGGCCAGTAGAGCGTGGTCAGCATTTATATGCAGATATCTGTTTATAGATACACTTTCTCTCAACTCCATACTTGCATCTCATACTTGCTAATCAGACTAAAAGTAAAAAGTGACTGCTACTCAGAAGAGGAGGTCTTGACCCGGTTATCTGCTGGCTACACCGGAAATATTATCTGTTGCCCCAAGATGCTAAGTTTTGATCAGATAGGTAGGTTCTGAGGTTGTGCAGTAGGTGAAAATAATGTTCCAGATTGTACCAATAACATAAACATTATGTGACATCAAGTTGAGATTTCTGACAGCACTAAAACCTATTAAAGCGCTACTGCAGCAATTTAGTAAAAATTAAAGTGTTAAGTGTAAAACTGGTGGAATACCCCTTTAACACACTTTTGAAACTAGCTTGAGCTGTGTAATCTATCACGGTAACCACCGAGTCTGCATTCATTTGTCAAAGCTACACTATAATTATGCAGTACAGATCTGTCTGCATATACATGTTCCCTGTGATGGATTACATGGTAAATTGACTTATACAGGACCTTTCTAGTCTTCTGACCATTCCATGCGCTTTGACACTACTTGTCACATTCACGGATTCACACAGACATTCATACACTGATGGCAGAGGCAACCTGCCCGTCATATAATCATTCAAACCACATTTACAGCACAGGGTTCAGTGTCTTAAACAAGGACACTTAGACACGCGGACCGGTGGAGCCAGGCTCCTCCTCTGAGCCACAGCCGCCACAACTCAAGGTTTCAAGAGCTAATTGATTTTCATGCTGTAAGTAAATCCATGGAAACCATTCCCTGATCATCATTAAACCTGCATTTATTTATTTTTTTGGTGCAATAAACACATTAGCAAACAATCACTTATTTACACATCGAGCACACATGGAGTAATCATTAATTTGGAGTTGTGTTGGTGTCCACCTGATTAATCCAAATCCAATATTCACTCTCCTTTTACCTCTAATGTGGTATCCTGAGAAGAATATCTGGCTCTTTTCAATGCTAAATCTTCCACTAAGTTCATTTGAGACTTTGTCATTTGTTGCTGAACAGGTGTACTGTGGGTTTATCAGATTTTCATTGTTGCTGCTGAAAACAGCTAATGAGAGCGCAAGGACTCACCAAAGTAAGTTAAAATGCTCCATAGAGCCCTCCAGGACCTGCAGAGTGTTGACCCGCTTGTAGTCAGGTGCGCTTTGCAATCTAATCTGTTTCTCGCAATATTTCTCTGATAGAAATGTGCACTTGTCACACACACTCAACACAGGACCTGTTTTTTTTATTTACTTTCTTGCTCCCCAGACACACCTGATTAATAAGTCACGTGAGTCAATGTTCTACCGCGGTTTGGCATTTCGGATTTTGATGTGTTAAAAGAAACCCAACCTTGGGGGAAAACACTCAGAGTTTTCAAACTTATCAGCTGATTCAGACCAAAGGAGCCAAACAGTCTGACCTTGCCAGTCCAAAACTTTGTCAATATGCTCCATCATTAGCTGTAGCGGGTAAGAAAAAACAGAGTCACCGGATGTAAAAAAATGCATTGGTCGGGCCAATGGGAGGCTTATTACTGCAGTCTTTGTCAAATGAAATCCTGTGATGTTGTGAAAACCTGTCCAGGCCATGTCCTTGCCTTTCATTCAGTTTATGTTAAGTTCTGACCCTTGGTGACTCTAATTAGCAGCAAGTGGGTAAAGCCAATTGATTAATTGATTCTCAGTGGGGAGACCACCCCTTAAGTGGAGGACCCACAATGTTTTGCCATCAGCCTGTATCTCTGTGTGTATCTCTGGGTTCCCTAGTCTTGTGCGTCTGGGTCACCTCCATGCCCAGCTCCACTTGTCTGGATAATTAGCTGCCCAGCGCTCACTGCCAGACTGCGTGCCCCATGGATTTATGATGGCGACGGCTGGCCTGGTCTCGAGGGGAGGACGGTATGTGTTTGTGTGTGGGTGCGTGCCAATGAGGCCAAGGGAGACATGGCTGTCCTACTAATGAGGGGACACAAGGTTATTTACGGCAGCCTGGACCAGTGTCATAGATATGGAGATAAGGCAATACCTGGGTAATAAATCATTAAGAATATGTGTGAGTTTGGAGGCGTATGTGTGTCTGAAATCACACTGAAATGTTCCCAGATGGGTTTTGCGTTTCCATATCAGCCTCCTTCTCACACTTCCATTGCAAGGGTGAGGGAGCCCACATCTTTGTATCACTCTCTCTCTTCTCTTCTTACCCTGACACTGATATTCAACAGAAAACATATCTGTCAAAGGCACCGCTTTACATAATGTATCCCGCTTTTTATTCGCTTGGCTGTGAACTAAACTGAAAAGCTCTCTCCCCCTCCTCAACTGTACGACTCCTCTTTTCTTTATACTCCAGTCCATTATAGAGCCATTCTGAGAATGAGAATGAACGTCCATTGGCTGCAGTGACTGGTGCTGTGATGAATAGAGCTTGCATCTTTAAAATGCTGTTTCCGTGACATTTAGTCAAACATTTACACTGCTTGCATCAGAGCAGCTATTAGTGTGCTTCTTTTTTTTCATTTCATGTTACAAATGGAAAACAGGCATTTCAAGAGTGTTAGTGTTGTCAGCACACAGTACAAGGGAAGTGCGAGTGTAAACCGGATGACCACTTTACTCTGATCTATGGGTTATGAAATATATTTTAAAGGCCTTGAAGCATGCCCCGTAGACATCCAAAAAAAGCCTGGTGCCTTCAAGGAGAACTTACACTCTAGATATCAAAAGTAGGAATCGACCGATATGGATTTTTTAAGGCCGATGCGGATACCGATTTTTTTTTCATCAGCCTCAGCCTCAGCCGATAACCGATACAGACTGCTGATTTTCTTTAGCAGATATTTGGAGCCGATACTACTTTTTCTCCCTCAATTTACATCCTAAAAATTACACAATGATGTTAACAAATATTATTGTTAATGTTAATGTTTATTGAATTTAAAAAGTGTCTGTAAATAATGCTGATGTATCTGTCTATCACTAATTAAAAGTTCTGTGTCGGAGAACTCTTAGAGTGTCCAGACAAGCTTGACCTGTCTGACCCGTTTGAGATCAGTTTAAAACATCCGCACTGAGAGGTTAAAAAATATGCACCTGTTCCTTTGTGGATATTTTTCTGTCATAAAGAATGAATGCATTTTATTAAAAAAGCTCTGAGAAATTTATTTTCCAGTGGTCTGACCTCTGGACGGATGTCTTTTATTAAAGTGGAAAGCATGTCTAGCAGTGGATTGGCAGAATGTCGGCCCTGCCTTTTGGTGACCTTGTTAACCAGAGAGCTGACCTTCATTCTCACCTCACTCTTTTTCCTGCTTGAAGCCAAATTTGTCCTCCAGCAGAAATGCGGACCTCTGACCCTGAGTGTTTTTGTAATTTGTGTTTTCTTCAGCGTGACTGTAATGCCATGGTGTTTTTGTTTCATGCTACACAGCCTTTTCTTCCCCAGTATCAGAGTCTGACGCCCACAAGAAAAAAATGACCTTGTTGGAGCTAACATAAAACAGTAGGTATTTACACTCCACATGTATCCATCTTACCGGACACCTACACTTCCTATTTATTTTGTACTTGACGGTCCATATTGTCAGACCTCATTAACTGTGTTATACAACATTTGTTTCTGTTTGATCATTTATATTTGAAGAGTTAATTTGTAAGAACAGATAAAAAGCCATTCTAAAAATGAATAAACAAATACTAGTTTGAGTGATATTCCCTTGAGTTCACAAAAAACCCTGAGACAAAACACAGAAAAACAAACAAAAAAAATGTAGATCTCTTTTCCAAACAGCCCAACCTAATTTGCTTGATATTGTCTGTATTGGACACACAAAAAAACATGATTTAGTAAAATAAATAAAAGCATCTGTTTTTGCAAATTAACCCTTCATTTGTGTGCCTATACAGAGCCCCATCACCTTCTAAACTGCACCCACTCATATTCTTCCATTTAAAGTATATTCAAGTTCTTCACAAGTTGTCTCAGATCATCTCAGATGGATTAAGGAAACGTGGCTGTAAAAGCACACTTCCACATTGTTCACTACCAACACTTTGCAAGCATTTTCAGTTTTCTTTATCTGTAAGCTATAAATAGAGGGAAAGTCCATCCATCCATCTTCAAACGCTTGTCCCTATCGGAATCGCGTGGGGGGGGGGGGCTGTAAGGCGGGGTACACCCTGTACATGACGCCAGTCTATCGCAGGGCACATAGAGACAAACAACCATTCACACTCACATTCACACCTAAAGGCAATTTAGAGTCATCAATTAACCTAACACGTTTATGTCTTTGGACTGTGGGAGGAAGCCGGAGAACCCGGAGAGAACCCATGCAGACACGGGGAGAACATGCAAACTCCACACAGAAAGGCCCCAGCCCGGATTAGAACCAGCAACCCTCTTGCTGTAAGGCGACAGTGCTACCCACCAGCCCACCGTGCCGCCCCCCAGAGGAGTGCACTACCTAATTAATGAATAAATGCAACAGCAACTCATCCCCCATCGCCCCTACCATGCCTTCCGATTCTCTTTCTTCTCACCCTGACTGTTCCACCCTCCAGACTAAAACCCTACGGTGACAAACCCTGCTCCAGATCAGTTACCCAATGGAACCCTCTCCCCTAACAGGTCAGTGACTCTCCCTCACTCTCCATATTCAAATCCTGCCTAAAAACCGACCTCCTTTCCCAAGCTTTTGACCTCCCCTACACTGAACCACCTCCACCCCTGGCTTCTCCCATTGACTTTCCCCTCTACACTCTCCTCTCTACTCTTCTCAGCGGTGAGGGCTTGACCAGCCTGCTACCCTTTACTGCCCCCACCCCCCTTCTCTCTCTCTCTCTCTCTCTCTCTCTCTCTCTCTCTCTCTCTCTCTCATGCTACATTTTAAAGTTGTTGTTACGGCTGTGAGGATTGTTTGTTTGTATTGTTGTTTTTCTTTGTGCTCCCCGGCTGAAGGTCCCGCTTTCCCCACCTGACATCCGTTCCAGCCAATCAGCTGGGGCCTTAAAAGGAGGAGGGGATCTGCTCTCGCTCTCTCTGACTCTCTCACCCTCGTCATTCCCTGAGGAGCGGCTCCAGTAGCGGACGCCGTGTGTTTTACAGCTGTGTGAAGCTGTGTGTTTTTGTTTGTTAGTGTACTAAAAGGTTAATAAAAACTAACTTTACCTTTTAAAAACAACTGGACCTCGACTCCTTCCCCCCAGGATATTATTATTTTGATATAATTTTGGTTTTGTGTTCGACCCTGTTCCCCTAGACACTAATCGGGACGTAACAGTTGTACTATCAACAAAAAGGCAAAAGAATATGCACAGTTACTAACAGTGGTAACATGAAGACAAGAACACACTCACCAGACTAAGAGGTAGTTAGACATTCATCTTAAGCTGATGTTAGAATATTGAATTGTGGCCAAAAACATTAATAACAGAAAAATGTAATTCCCACAAAATGTTCTCAGAGCTTGTCCCACACAGTGACCAAAAGTCAGGATATCTCAAAGTCTGCTACTTCAATTTGATAATTATTTTGAAAAGTTTTTCACAGGTGCCCAACTTTATGAAAGTCCACTGGTACTGTAATTAAATAACCATCTGGTGGAGTTGGTAAGTACTGCTGATTTTTCTGCTGCTGATGGAAACAAAACTCCAATGGCGTACAAAGCATTTTAATTATTAAGCCCCGTCCGTGATTTGAGACATCATCCAAGGCCTCCTTTGTCTGCACATAAGAATAAAATGTAAATGTGATCCCCTTTTTAAACTGTTGATCCTTGTCTTACCAAGGTTGTCAAAAGTATCGATAACTCAATACTTTCGATATCATGTGTTTAAAACGATACAATCTCTGTTAATTATACATTCGACAGCACCCCAAAGTACCGAAGCTATAAAAAAAATATATCTACAATCTGATTTTCCACCTAAATCTGCACAGATGAAACAACTGGGGAGAAAATGACTGGTTCTTGACCTCTGCCTGTTATGGCATCATTTCCAAAGTCAAACTCACCACATAACTTTTTCTGTATCAGCACTGTGTGCAGGTTGATAAAAAGAAAAAAAAAAGATTTGTTCATTTTATCCAACTTTAAAACAACCTTAAAGCTATGGTCTGCAATTTGGAATATTGGTAATTATTATTAACATAGTTTATAAGGCGATTACGGGCCGGTAGTCCGATCTTCACAATATGAATAGCAAAAAGAACTAAAAAAATAAGGGATGTTCAATAATATCGGCCCACCGATATTATCGGCCGATATTGAGTTAAAAATGTAATATCGGGAATTATCAGTATCGGGTTTTTACAACCGATGTTAGTTCTGTAGGCTTAAGCATTTCCGAGTCTACATGAATGCAACATGGGACGTTTACAGGCGCGTGCTTGATGACGTATAACAACAACAACACGCTAGACTCATAGGTTGCTAACCATGGCCAACAAGCTTCAGCTCGCCCGGTGCATGGGATGTCCGTGGTTTGGAAGTATTTCCAAGTGTCACCTACTAACAGTGAATTTGCGCTTTGCAATGACTGCAAGGCGTTAGTTATGAGAGGAGGAAACAAGGCGTCTTCCTTTAATACATCACATTTGATCACCCAGCTCAAGAAGAATCATGCGGAGTTATACGCTACATCTGTGCAGCAAAGTGATGAAAAGAAGCAACAGCCGACACCGAGAAACAAACGTTTTCTATCGTTCAAGATGCCGGATTCACCAAACGTGTGGAGTTCCTCGAGCCACGTTATGTCTGTATAACGCCCAGTCACAAGTATTTCTCAGACCAGTGCTGACCCGAATTGCACAGCATTGTTTACAGTCACGTCGAGAAGGTAATTTCTGGTGCTGTATCCATTAGATCCAATACAGGTTAGCATGTTGAGCTTGACTACTGATTTATTGATTGTATTATTTGCCAAGTTAAGGCTCACTCGTTACTCAGTCTGGAAAAAGAGGACTATGTTTGTTTACTACTCTGGACTGAAGATATGCATCTTCCTTGTTTAGATAATGTCTGTAGTGTTGTTTGAGGCAAAAATATTCTCTCTAAAAACACAAACAAATAAATAACTGGCACTTTTTTGGCACTTTTTTCAATAACTTATTTTGTACATACTGTGTTTACATTTGAAAAGCCATGTTGCATTTATGTATGCATCCAGTGGGGCATCACAATAAAATTAGGCATAATTTGTTAATTCCATAATAGGTGATATGTGATGAATTTTGGTGTAAAAAGGCTGAATATATCGGTATCGGGTGATATCGGTATCGGAAATTAAGGGTTGGACAATATCGGAATGTCAGATATCGGCAGAAAAGCGAATATCGAGCATCCCTTAAAAAAAATCCATTCAGTCTCACAGTTGTAGGCCTGCAAAGAAATTGACCAATGGGAGCAACCTGCTCCGCAATACTCCCTTTGGCTCGTACCCTCCATCCAATCTTCTCATCTCACCTGCTCAGCGTCATCCCGCCTCACCCCCTCCCACTCCCCCTACCCCTCTGTAAACTCTGAGTGGCTAGTGATTAGCTTAGCAGCTCAGCTACTGGAGTTCCTGTTGCCATGGAGAAGGAAAAAAGCAGCAAGCGGCCTCTGCTTGCCCCATGCAGCAGACTTTTCTTTGAACAGGCAATTTTTGCGTTTTATTGTGGTAGATGTTACATAAATAGCACTCAATAGTCTGTGCCAGTACTGGCTCATGCTTTTTTGTCAAATCTGTCTCAGGGGCTCAACTGATTTTCAGAATGCAGACCATAGCTTTAAAGGTATACTTTAACTATTTTAATCTAGGAACGGTGTTTGGCCTGTCGCTGTGGCAGATTTTCCCAATGTATCGGAGCACCAGAGATCTGATCTAACACACTGCCCACATTGCCATGACACAGACCTCGATTAAAATGGGTTAAGCATATCTTTTTGTCCTATGTATGTTAGTGCAGCTACTCCTTTTCAAGGGGTCACAGCAAAATAAACAAATAAGGGACTATCAGCAGCATACATCAACCAATACTATGTTCATGCACAGATAACATCAAACCCAGAAATGTTTCCTTTTAAAAGTGCACTTCCAAGTTGCTCTAGGCACAGGATCACGTCAAAAATAAGAGAGCGAGAGAGTTGCACACTTTCAGTGAAAAACCAAGGCAGTTTAGCATGTAACCCCTCAGGTCTCCATCAGGTAGTTCCCTGAACACTCTGTCAGATTTCTTCAAAGCTCTTCAAGCTGAAGAAGGAGAACAAAAAATGCATGTGATGCAGTGTTGGCAGAAATCAAGACAACCGCTTGAGGTTTCTGCTTGTAACAGATTGTTGTTTTTTTAAACATCTTCTTCATACAACAGAGACCTGTGTTTAAAGAGGGAAAAAAGTCTAGGCCTGATACAAGCAGCTGAACATCAATATTAATGTGACACTGTCAAAGAACTGCATTTCTGGTCCACTCAATATTCCCGTCTGACATCTGTTAGCTCCATTTTATGAAGATAGCATTTTGAATGGCTCAGTGGGAAAATGCAATGTCAATGAATTACAGCGCATTATCTTAGACACCTAGCTTTGTCATTCAGATGATGGGGCTGTCGCCTGTATATGCCTGGACAACTCTGGCTGTTTGCCAGCATGTCCTGTTGATGTAGCCAACTTTATTCCCTTTGCCAGTGAGCCGTGACTAATATGAAAACACATCTGACATCTGGCTTACTCAATCTGCTGGTTTTAAATAGATGTTGGCTCAGTAAAGCATTCATTCGCTCTTTTCTTTACGGGGGTGACATCTGCCCGAACAGCATCTGGGGAAGGTGCTAGAAAAGCTTCTCAGATACCGAGGTTTGCACTGAAAGTAAGGACAAATGTTGTCTTTAAAGACCTTGTCATGTTACCTTTGATGCTTTTTGTTTTGGCATATTGGTGCTGCACCGGGAACAACTGGTTGCTTCAGATCATAGGTTCTGACCCTTTAGGGTGAAAACACTCGTCCAATGAAAATGAAAAATCTGGTGACTCCATGTGTATCAGAGCAAATACATTTTTCAGCCTGTGACCCCTTCTTAAAAAAAAGCCAGGTCCACTTGTGACCCCTCGCCACAGGTCATGGCCTCATCGTGAACATAAGTTATTAACAGTTCAGCCAAAGAATGTTTTTTTTTATTATTCCTTCTCGTATTTAAAGGATTCTAAGTCTTAAAGAAATTCACAAAAAAAGAAGTCAGAAAAATAAACAATTTTACCTTTAAAGTCAGTTACTTTCTGTAAAAAATAAATGTTCATGTTTGCTGAAATTGTTGCTATATCCATGATAAAGTGTTGAGAGTAGTCATCGATACTGCCTCAGACAGGGTCTCTTTGTGTGGAGTTTAAGGCCACATTTACACATAGCCGGATATTTCCAGAAACGAATATTTCCCCCATTCCATTTCAATAATAATGTCGTACACACCAGGTCGTTTTCAAAAAGTTTTCATTTGTATGAACCAACATAAATTGGCCTACGCTGTCAAGCACCACAGGTTGTTACAGGTGTGGCTTGAGCCTTTGAATAGCACCAGATTGCATTAGAAAATCTAGCAATTGTACTGTACATGGAAGTGTTTAAGGGAGATGTTATGAAACAAAAACTTGATTTGAAACACTTTAATCTGGATCCCTAAGAGCCACTAGTCAACTCGGCATAGACCTAGTGTTCTCTGAAAGGCTGAACAACATTTTGAAAATGTAGTAATTTAAAGTGCCTTCTTTTTACAGAAACTTAATAAAGTAAAAACAATTTTCTGAATTGTTATAAGACACTGTTCAATTTGGCATAGATTTGATGATTTTTTCGGTCGCTCCTATCTCCTCTAAAACACACCTTTGCAGTTCTCAGGAAACATTAAGTGACTCATCCAGAACTCTGAGCTTTGTCTCTCCGATGTGCCGCTCGATATGATGCTGATGTTATAATCCTCTGTTATGACAATCACTCTCTCTCTTAACAGCATCCGAAATGATCAGTAGCCATAAAAACTGTACACATAGGAAACACACATGACCCTAATGAATTTTCTTCTCCGTTTGGGTGTAAATGAAAGGCCAAACTGCATGAAAATATATGCGTTTTTTTCCTTGGTGTATCAGAGTCTAAGTTGTTTCCTGTGTTGTCCTTCCCTGTATGTGTTTATTGGTTTGGTCTTCCAGTATAAAGGTTAACCTTGTGTCTCATTTAGTTAGGTCTGTTGATTCTTTAACATCTTGTTTTGTTAGCCTTTTTGTTGTGTTATGTTTTTTTTTACCTCTATTAAGGGCCCTGTAACTCTTTTCCCTTCAGTTATCTGTTGTTAATTAAGTTCGGGGTTAGTTAAACCCAGGTTTTGAACTTTAAATCTGTGTTCCCGTGTGACTGCTTGTCCAAGCTACATTACTTTTACACAGATCGTCTGTCTCATTTTTGATGTCAGGATATAATGACCATTTCAGCAAATATTAAAAATATTTTTTCCCGTAGAAAGTTACCAACTTCAGCTTTGACCATGCTTTGAGCCCCCTCTTGTCTATACATTTATCAGACCAACGGGGGTGACAAGTTCTACAGCATAGAACATGGGAAACTGACCATTTACCTGTTGGAGAAGGGGAATGTAATTATACTGAAGTGTAAAAGAGAGGACATGGATACAGTTATCTTTAAAGGGATCTGATGAGAATTATGCTAAACACATACACTGTCAGAAAAGACACTTCCTGAACAGTGTTTAAATGGCTTTCAATCAACTAAAACACAGCACAGTTTTACACAATTATACACTTTAATCTTTCCAATGGATCAAGTGACTACGTGCTATGAACATCTTTCAACTCATAGTTTTGGTTTTCTGACATTCAACTGTTTTTAAATTCACTGCACTTGTCGGGTACTTTTTGGCGGCAACAGGCAGCTGTTTCAAATCTCTGAAAAACCAACTGCATACTCCCTCTTCAGCAACAAACAGCAGTTGATGAAAGAGATATTTCAGAAGTTCCAAAAGCTGCATTTCCTCGAGTGGTCACTTGAGGCTGGCTCCAAAAGCGAGACCCCTATGTTTAACTTGCCAGCTTTACAGCAGAAATATATATGTTTACAGCCTGGTACAAAATACAGTTTTGGTCTCCGTAGCTAATTGTCCCGTTCATGACAACTGAACGGGAAAATTAGCGAGTTGAACTTTATATAACTTATCCATTTAAATGATTTCAAGACTTCATTGCTTAATTAAGGGAGTAGTCACTTTGAGTGACAGGTGAGTGCCGCACAGTAAGCTGTGGTCTTAATTCAGCCCGACTCAGCACCACCCATGTTCCTCTCTCCATTCTTGGATTAGCCAAGAGTTAGGCGGCGGAGTCAGGCACTGCCAAGATAGCAGAGCCACTTACTACATCCTTATTTTATACAGGAAAGTGAATACTGTACTTAAATTCATCAGGTGGCCAGAAACATGACTCCAAATAAATGCTAATGTTACTCTGTATCTACAGACACATCACATTCACCCTTAGAACTGTATAATGTGATATGTCTGCTGTGTTTATAACTTTGTTTAAATGTAAATTTGCTGCTTTTTTACTTTCCAACGTTACTGATTGGATGGCTGTTGTGAAGTCACACTTAACCATCAGCACTCTTAACTTCTTACATTATTTGCAATTCAATCTGAGGAGCTCAGTCAACGAAGAGGAACTGTTGAATAAAATAGGATATCTTCAAGGCAAGGCGCTGGTCTGATGCATGTTCCCTGTGCTGTAAAAGATTCCTTGCTCTTAGTGTCTAATTACTCCAGTTGTGCATCCGCTCCTAACCTCCTCTGTCTTCTTTCTCTGACCACAGGAAAAACAGTAAAAAAAAAACCTCAACTACTCAGTATCCTTTTGTTCCAATTGCCAGGTCTTTTTTAATTTATTTATTTTTAGCATAAAGAGCTAATTCATCAGAAGTGTCACATTTACCCTGTACTGAGGCTCCGTGACATTAGGGAAACCTTTTGTTTTTGTTCTCCCATTCATTTACACCAAATCTACACTCTATGAGGAAGTGCCATTACTCAAAATAATGTTTAATTATTAGAGTTTCTTTGGTGTGGGTTTTTTTTTGTTGGCTTAGGGGGAAAAAATATGTAGCTTAATACTTTAAATAAGGCCAAACCTGAATATTATCAACCGCTTTAACATACAGCGGCACATTCTAGTAGTTATCTAATCAAGAATTAGAGGTCAAACTCGGGTACAGTTTCTTCCATATTGGTACTGTGTATCTATAACCCATCACTGATTAATAATTAATTGACCATTAACCTAAGCAGCTGATAATTAGTGCACAGTCACTGTTCATCCCTGGCCTCAGGTTACTCCTCTAAAGACATCCTGCAGTGTCGGCTAAGGACAATGCAGCAGTCTGCTACATTTTACAAATTCATGCTTCAGTCTGTACAAGCAGCTCTGGTGCATTTGAGTACTTCTTTCTTCCAGATTGCCTAAGAGCAAAGTGTCGTTAAAGTACGGTGTAACATGCCTTCATAACTTATGCATTCCAAGAGATGTTTGAGTATTCATGATTTAGAAGAGTCATAAGATGGTCTTGTGCATTCCTTGCAGGTACATATCCAACACTTTGTCACTCCCAACTCAATCACATACTGTAAGGCCAGTGTCACCTTTTGAATGCTGCCAAAGGTGTGCCCACCTTTGGCAGCATTTTTTAACATGCACGGTATAATTAGGCTTAGGCAACAAAACATAAGTATGTTTGTTACGTAACTGGTGTAAGAAGCCTCGGAAAAATTTGTATTTATAGTTCAAATGTTGACAATGCCATCTTGAGATTCTCACCCAAAGAGTAAACTTAGTTTCTCACTTTTAACCATTTCTTATTTTCTCCTCAATCACATGCAAGTCAACAATTAAAATCAGAGGTATGGAATAGAAGCAATAGAAGCCTCGGTGTAAAACTAAACACCAGAGGAAGTCTTTTCTTCTGGTGGCCATTAAACTCTATAATTCATCTCCGCCGGTCAGGTAAGGAACAGTGGAGACACTTTGTCCTGAGCAAATGTCACTTTATATCACTTTATATCATCACTGCATCACTTTATTTAGTTGTACTGTAACTTACTTCAGTAAGACATGCTGCTACACTTTTAACACTGTTATCACTTAACTCTCCTTATCACTTATCACTTATTTAGTTTGTACTTATTTTATTTCAATATGCCGCTAAACTGCAGAGTGCGTATTGTTGTATATTGTATAAACCTACGTTTAACCACAATGTCTGTTGCACTCTGTCACACTTAGTTAATTGTTTGATTTATTTTACGTTAGCTTTATTTTGATTTGATTATGTTAGCTTATTGTTACTCTGACCCTTTCATCTTTGTATTGAAACTGTTGCACAATAATTTCCCTCAGGATAAATAAAGCTTCTTGAATCTTGAATCTTGAATCAAAGCTCTAATCCATTTTAAAACAATTCGTAAAAAATGATATAAGGATAAAACAAAATAAAACAGCAAGGCACACTTGGAATAAAACGCACCTCTAATATAAGAACAATAGCTACTTGCTACGCACAGTTTTGTATTAAAACCGTCATATCCACCACTGTAAGAACAAATTTACCCAGCAAACAAGGATTATTAGTCCTAAATGAAGATGCAGAAGAAGAATACAACAGGCTACAATACCAAATACAATGGTGATCAATGATGATCAATAGGAGTGGGTGTGCCAGTTTCACTTGTGTACGTGACGTTGACTTCTTTGACAATGACCATACATGGCTAAAACTGCATGCAAACTCTGTCATGAACAACAACGTGTGTGCCCATCTTGCTGGATTGCCGTAAAGCCAGCTGTCACTCAAATATCCGTGGTCAAATCAGCTGACGCTACAACTGTAGATGCCGTTGGAGCCAGTTCATAATTTTGTCATTAACACAATCAACTGTCTTGTCGTTCCTTCAATATGTCTGATGATGTTCCAAAGGGCAGTATAAGCTTTGGTGAGGCAGCTTTTATCCATTATGCTCTGAGCCTCTGGAACAGCCTGAGGATTTTATTGTTATAACTTTGAAAACTATTTTCTTTAGTTTTTATGTTTGCTTTGTCATTTACTTAGTTCTTTATTTTATTTTTGTATTCACTCTATTATTTCACTCTATTTTACTATTATTACTTTTATTATAGCTTTTAATTATTTTTTGAAGCTCTTCATCTCTTCTGTGTTATTCTTTCTCATCAGTCGTCAGTAAACTGCACTAACTTGTATGAAATGTGCTATACAAATACAATTTGAATGAATGATTGATTTATTGATTGATTGATTGATTTTAAGTTTTAGTGCTAGTGACCAGAAATGCAGTTCTTTGACAGTGTCACATTAATATTGATGTTCATGATAGTATCGCATTGGGAGAAAAGCATGTCATCCTAGCCCTACTGACCATGCAGAACAACTGACGAGTTGGGGGTAAGAGCAGGTTGACATATCCCGGATACTGTAGCTCAAGACCTTTTGATTGTAAATAAGTTTGCCTCTCATTTCTACAGTTAACGCCGACCAAAACTTACTTTGGGTAGTAGTAATTATTATGTAAAATACTTCTAAATGTTGGAATTTCATTGCAAAAAGAGCTGCTCAGTGCAATGAGATTGCCTTGTGCTTATTAAAGGTTTTCTGAATAGTATTGAAAAGCCTTACTTCCTATACTAACAGGTACCATGTACTTGTCCCAATATTGTCCATCAGGCCCAATTAACAGCCCCATTTTGTAAACAAGGTTGGTTTGGTCTCTCCTCATATGATGGGAGTTCAGGTACTGAGGCTACACTAAGGTTCAAAGTATCATCAACGGCACTTGTTCTAATTAGCAGTAAAAAGTACAGAAAAACCTCAGCGCTCTAACTTTTACTCTGTGTATTTTCAACTAAAACCATGGCTAATTTATGGAGATGTGCACAACAATAACAAAGAACTATCACATCATAAGAAGCGCACTTTTAAGTTTGATTGTTTGTGCTGGGACTTGCAGTAAATATGGGATATTTTTCAGATGTGATGCCAAAAGAGTTCCTTCAAAGAAATACACATTTAGTTGAGATAGTTTAAAGTGATACTCAGCTCAAAGGAAAAACAACAACAAACTCTTTACAGACAATTTTCAAGCCTGCACTGAGAAATTTAGGTATCACTTGAGTATCACTTGACACTGTAACAACTACTTGATAAACTATCCTATGACTTAGCTAAGCACATATGTGTAATAGTCTGTATACAACCTATACAGGGGAGATCAAAATAGCTAACTAATAAATACACAATTTATTCTGAAATACGTTTATTTTTTATTGTTCTATACCACTGCTGTACTAGCATGCGTTTATAAATAACTAAGGCACTTCAACAAAAACATTTATTTTGTGGGGGAAAAGCAGTGAGCTAAACTAGAGGACAGTGACCCACTGTGCCAGAGAAGAGAAGATTTAAACAATGTTTTCTTACGGCTATAGGATTAAAAAATGAACAGGAAGTGTAGAGGCACTTGCTAGTTTCTCAGACTGTTCTGGTTTGATCTTGGTCCATTCTTCTTGCAGTCTCTTCCACAGTTTGGTAACTGTAGTGGGTTTCTTAGACATTACTTTGCTGCCAATGATTTTCCAGAGATTCTCTATGGGGTTTAGATCTGGACGCGCTCTGTGCACTCTGGACCGGTTCTCTGTCCACACAACTTGTTCCTCAGCAAAGGCAAGTCTAGCCTTTTCAGTCTTTCTGCTGATGAGAGGTTTGGTCACTGTGGGGTGGTCTTTCAGTTCAAATCCTTGCCCTGTTCAGCACTGAGCTGTAGAGCAACTCCAGCTGAGGTGTTGAACCTATTCCCCATCGAGAGTCTTTGCATAATCCTGTCCTCTCACTTGTCTTATGTGGACAACCGGCCTGTTTGAGGGATTTAAATGAATCTGTGTGCTTGTAAAGTATCAATATTCTTGAAATCACAGACTTGGAATGCCCAACCTCTCTTGCAGTGGCTGAGAGGGTCATCCCTTTGGCCTTCATCTGTACAACCTTCTGTCGCAGGGTTTCAGTCACCAGTGTGTCCAACAATTAAGTAAACTGTCATCAGGTCAAGCCAAATATTTGTCCTATGACCAATGGTATCGTCCACCACATTTCCCTAATGCTGTTCACTTTTACATTTTTTGTTTTTTAATGAAATGCTAATGGGACTGAAAACCTAATCTCCCAGACAGAGGGAACACTGAACACATTCAATTTAATGTACTTGGTTTCTTTAACGGATTAAAAGATAAATGAATAAAATAAAGGTATTATTACTTAATGCATGGTAAGCTTATGTGGGTATAGGGATGACAAGTATAGGGCAGTTTTTTATGTGTCCCAAGCAATGGCTGCCATCTGACGGAAACAAATGGAAAGAATGAGGGGGAAAAAGGAAGAGGGGAGGTGGAAGGGAGGCAGAATGGATGGGGATGGAGAGAAAGAAGCCAGTGATCTTTCATCATAATCCTGTTACTGTTGAATAATTTAAGTATCTCCTTGCAGACATTAATTTCCTATCATCTACTTTGCCTCTAATTCACTGGGAGAATTAATGAGGATTGACATGGCCGCTCTTTCTTGTGCCGTGAAAGCCAACATGGAGCTGTTGATAAGCGAGACATGGTGGTGGAACAATGGGTAGCTGGTCATAGCCTAATCGTTTCTTCTACATTTCATCCGAGCTTTCATTAGCTTCAAAGAAAATAGGGCATGAAAATATATAAAATAATGTTAATCATCTACAGTAATATATAAATGAATGTTAATCAACTACAGTAATAATGATTATCAAATGTATCAAAGTTCTACAGATATGATGCATTTCCAATTTAAAGAAAAGGAAGTTAATTTACTTGAAAGTGAATTAAGCGTATACCATTGTCTTTAGTGTGCATTATCTTTGAAAGGTCACCTCTATGCAGTGTAGTAGACATGTCGAGGACAAAGCCATGCGACTGATAGGCCATCTGTTTCAAAGATTGATAGCTCAACGCTGCTATCAACGATATGCCCATGTGCTTCTTAGCATTCTGTAGATCTTCATTGTTTTTCTTCAAGGACATCACGGGTATACAACACCCTATAAAATTACGTTTCTGAATAATGCTGTTGAAAGGGACATGCAGGAGAAAGAGTGGGAGAAATAAAGAGATGATAGTCAAAAAATACATGACTGTCAACAGTGTTACCACAATAGGTTTGAGATAAAGGGTTGTACCATCACACCGCTTAGAGCTCGTCATTTTAGGCTGGGAAGGAGAGGAACATCACTGGGAACAGTGGGGGTGCGGCTTCAAAGATCTGTCACTTTCCAGGCCGTTTTAATGGCTGAGCAGGAGAACGGCAGCTGCGGTGACATTTACATCATAGACACCCAGAGGAATATTATAAAAGATAAAGAACTAAGAGTGTGAATATCTAGATGCAGAATGGTGAATGGGAATTACCTTATTTTATATTTTATATGTTTTTTGTGGATGGACAATATGCCTAGCTGTTCCCACTTTCCTAATAGCTGACATCTTTATACTGTCAGTGAAACTTGAGGGTTGGCACTTTTATACCCCCTTGTTTTAGTTTGGGACATTTCCTACACTTTTCAAAGTAATTCAAATCATTCAGAGTGAAAAAAATACATATCTGGGAGAAATGAAGTCAACAATGCTCTTGGCACTTGTGATAGCAATTTAATTGAAATGTCAATCGAGAGACAGGGACTCCAAATCCGCAGGATCTGTGTTTTTTTTCTCTCTCCGGTGTCCTCATCTCTTTGTCTTCTTTCTCTGTCTCACTTGCTCCGCTCTGAGTTACAACTTCATTTTTCAGCTATAGCCGAGGACATGCATCAGGTGACACACTCAACGTCGCACTCATTTGACCCATCACCCCAACAATAGAGGCTGACCCTGAGCTGCACCTCCAATTAATCACCTAACCTTCCCTTCACGCCACCGGTCGCCCCCCTCACCCTCCCATCCGAGTTGACCTGATGCGACAGAAAAAAGAAAAAAAACCTCTACTGCTTTCCCCTGCCTATGAGGGTCGAAAGACAGTCGTCCACCATTCCGCATGACTGCCAGTATAAATTTGACGGAAGTAAATACCCATCACCGTCTGAGGGCCATGAGCAGCCTTCCCACCACCTCTTCAACTTCAATGTGGTTCAACCTTATTATATTCAGCTGGGAGGAGGATTGCGGTGCATGAGCGAAGAGAGCCGTATTTAGAGTTAATTGCCTCTGGCAGGTGAGGACATCAGTTCCACTGTGTGCCCTGGCAGATGGCTCACTGGAGGCAGGTTCAATCAACTAATTGTAAAGTTCTGATAGGGCTTCTGGGAGGCGTTGACCTACAGACGAGACTGAGGGACATGGGGCACTGATGGTCTGTGCGGGACAAATTTTATTTTGCATGTTTCCAATTTTTCTACAAATGTTAAACCACCCTTTAGACAAGTCTGCACCTCTAAACATCACGCAATGTGTGCAGACTTTTGGAATTCACAACACATGCATACCACACGCAGGTATGCATAAACACATGCAGGTATAAAGCGAGGCCACAGCTCAAGGCAGCTGCAAGGACATGTGCTCGAGCCTGGGGCTTTATTGCTGAGGGAATTGGGGGAGAGATAAATAAAGTTGTAGGCTGAGGTGAAATTACTTTGCTGGCAAAAACAAAAGGTAAGGAAGCCAAAACAGAGAGAGGCCAAAGAAAGAAGTTATAGTCAACAGGGATCAACACCCACAATTGTTAGATGCCACACGTGTGAAACCGGTCAAGACAGATGTCCGTCCTCCACAGAGCTGGGTCTGTCCGACGTTCCTGTCTGTTATAGGGAAGGTTTTCGTCTCCACCGTAATCTATGGGGGAATTGTTGGGTCTAGAGTGTGGTCTTTAACTACTCTGTAAAGTGTCCTGTGATAACTTTTGTTATGATTTGGCACTATAATAAAATTGAATTGAATTGAGTTGAATAAAAGCTATATTTCAACTTCCTTTTAATATAGACGTGAGGTTTTCATTATTTTTGCACGGTTCATTCACTATCTTCATTTCAAAAGCTCAAAGTACAAAATCTACCAAAAGTATCTGTATAAAACAGGCTAGAGCCAGACATTCGGACAAGATATGAAACAAGATAAATTGGGAGGAAGAGACAGAGACGGCTGAGGTGAGATGGATGGAACGTACTTCAAAGAGCAGAGGGAGAGTGATGACAGGTCAGGAATGCCCATGAGGCTTGTGTCAGTGAATAATCTTCACATTAGCGTTGACTCATTTAAATAATATGGATCACTCAGCAAATACAATGTTGCTACAGGAATATTAAAGCCTCTGCAGCCTTTAAACAAAGTTCTTTTTTCAAATAAATTATTAAGTTGCCAAAATAAAAATGTCTCATGGTGAGTTACAGGGAAATGCAAACAAGTACTGTAAACTATGATTTGGTGGTTTGTAAGTTAAAATAATGTCAAGACTTTGAAAAGAGCATGGATGAATAAAACAGCTGCAGTTCCCCGTCAGACAGCCCTTTCTGTAGTAGTGAAAATATTCTAAACATAGCGTACACTTAAACCAATATTGTTTGTTTTTTGTTTGCTGAGCATCCAATCCAATCCAAATTTATTTATAAAGCATATTTAAAAACAACAAAGGTGACCACAGTGACTAACTAAGGATATTTCATATTTCCTAAGAATGGCGCAGGGAAAGCATGTACAATGAAAATAAAATTGGACCGGGTATTGAACCATGGAGTACTCCACAGGTAGGACCTGAGCCACTCAAGAGTGAAACCAACACAGTGCTTCAGGCTAGAAATTAAAATGTTGTGGTCTGCTGTGTCGAAAGCAGCTGTGAGATCTGAAAGCAACGGCTGACTTGCCAAAGTAGGAAAACGCTGTCTGCATCTTCCACTAAAAATGACATTGTTGGGACGCATACATACTCAATGCCAGTGTTGTGAAAGTTACGTGAAAATACTAATTTGCTAAAATTACACATTCCTCATTGAAAAAGTAATGTAATGGAAATTCACTGTATCATATTGCATTATACTGTATGTGCTCACATAATCTAAATACTGAATATTATCGGTATATTATTATTATCCTCACATAGTCTTAATACTGTGATAGCATTACTCACGTGCACACTGTCACACATCAGATGCTCACAGACTGCCTGGTGAGCTGGTCCTTTTAGCAGAAAGTATTATTATTGAATTCACTAAAGATCGGTTGTGTATTGAACCATTTATTTTCAGATTTCCACCACAGTAATGAATTAATAACTAATTATTCAGCCAAAGTACTTTGTTGTATTTCTTCTTACATTACGTTGATCATCTCAGCTTAAAGGTGCCTTAACAACTCCAAATCCTCCACACCCACATATTTCACATTCTGTATTTACATAATTACATAACAAATGTAAAAACAGAAAATGTGACATATAGCCCAAAAAGCAGCCAGTTTGGAGGTATTTAACGCTACTGAGCATCAACAACTAGCTTAACGTTAGCCGCAGCAATGCAGTGGCACTAAAGAAGCCGTGGGGTTCAAACAATATTTGTTACTTAATTTACTAAATGTCTTTTTGATGTTGGCTTGCTTTTGGCAGGAAGTACGAGGCAGTATCAGCATTTTGGGTGGTGGTGGTCTTTACTCATTAGCAGTTATCAGTGGCACGAGGAAGACAACAGAGATAATTTAGAAGATAAAAAGACAGAAATCTTCCCATACACCACCACAAACCGACTGTATACGCCTTTTAAACTGAACATCCACATCAAAGAGCGGGCTGGCTGACCTGATTGACAGAAACTTCACTCGTGCTGTTTAGAGGAGTTGCCTGATCCCAGTGAGCTGGTTATGGGAAGCAAGAGCGTTGAACTGGCGGTAAGTCAACCAGTAACGCACACACCAGATAGGAAAGGTTGCATTCACACGGGTCACATTTTTGTCATCCAACACAGCACGTAAGGAAAGACAGATCATGGACTTGCTAGCCATATAGAAGTTATCACAGCCTGGTTAGCATAGCAGCGTGACAGTAAGCTAACCAGAGACTAACATTAGTAAGCTAGGAGCAGAACATGTAAATAAGATAACTTTGGAGGAGCGTTGTGCTTTTTTGGTAGAAGCTAACCAACCTAAATAAGGCATTCCTAAAAGCACATCACTGCTGATTGGTTAGGGTAAAATTAAAACAAATGAATCCCCCTTCTCAACAAGAAATCAGCTAACATAAACACGACAGCAGTTTGAAAAAATGAAGGTAAACAAAATGGCAATTCAGTCAGATTACCACCTAGTATGATGTTAAAATTATTTACTGTATTACTAGACAAGAAATCACTAAATCAATTCAACATTTGTTTTCATTCATGTTTCATTACTTCAAACAACATTACTCTGGTTAGCAGCACTGCCATGCAATTACAAAATTACTGCTCTGCTTCGTACAGTGAGAAAACCTACATGGTTATTTGAGCATTAAGCTGACCACTGCAATTGAAGGTAGGAGGTCATGGATGAGTGTTCGAGTGGTTGCTGCTTTAAAGAAACAATAAACTGTAATGGGGTTTTGGATACACAGTTCTAAATAGGGTCCTGAGGTCACTGCAACCGTGCAGGAACACATTCACTTTGCTGATGTTGTGATAAACCTTTTACCGAACATATAAAAGTGGTTTTGGTTTTGAGTTTTCTTGCTGACAGTTTTTTTTATTAAAAGAAATCATAAAAACAAAGTGTGACCCAGGAACTGGGAGCAACTTTGCTTGGGGAAATTTCTTTTGTTTACTGCAATGTCGATCAGGCATTAGTTTAGATGGAACATGTAATACCTCTAAGCAGCTGGCAGCTCTGCCTTTGCTCTGACAGGATATCCGTCATAAAATGTGATAGTCTCTCATTCCTCACTGAGACACTCAAAGGCATCCCCCCCCCCATCCCTTTCACAGATTACACATTCGATCCACTTTGGATCTCTCTATGCGTCATGTGTGAATTGTTGTGCTGTTGACTGAGCCGTGTTGCGGTGATGCAGATGATAAACACCATCGAGAGTGAGTGCTAAAACCTCACCTTGGCAAAAACATAAGAGCTGCAAACAGCCAGACATGACTGAAACCTCACCTTGACTTTTGATGGGTCACAACAGGAACAAAACAGCAACGACCTGCTGTGGCTCAACCAAAGAAACAGCAAGTGAGAATCTGAGGGACGAGATAAGGTGACATTATACTCATCAGGCACAATGACAACTGTGGGGCATTGGATTTGTCTCCTTCTTTTTTAACCAGCTATAACTCATTCTGCCTGTGCAGCCACTGAGCTGCAGTAAATCGAGAAAATTAATGTCGTTTTCAGTGGGTTATTGAATTGTTTTGGTGCTCTTATTTTATTGTAAATTTAATTCAGTTCATATCTGAGTGTGATGCTTTTAGCTCAAGCTGCACAGCGAATGTGTCAAATGAAGTGTGTTACACAAGCACCTTGGCCTTGCACAACTGCGAGAAAGAGAAAGTTAATGGTCTCTGTGTGTTTCCACATATGTACTGTGTATGTATGTGTGCAGATGCTAAAGTGCATTAGTGGGCAAGAAATAGGGATTCCAGACTGCTTTTACACAGATAAGAGTATTGAAAGTTGGGTTGACATAGCAACCACATGGCAACTATAAATCACATTAATGGTGCCTCTCATTGTGCCTCCATCTCTATCATATTCAAAAAATGACCGGCCCAGAGTGCACCCAAAGCCATCAGAAAAAAAAGGAAATAATGACGGCCAGTCACAGTGACAAGTTCGTAGTTCCATCTGTCTTTACTGTCAATACCGTAATATATCTCTCAATAGACACTGCCCATCACCCAGGATGTGTTAAGAGTGGAACAGTAAGATAAACAGTGAATGAAAATGAAAATGTAAATTCACAGGTGCTCACTTTGATGCTGATAACTGCTGAATGCATGATATATATAAATATATATATATATATATATATATATATATATATATATATATATATATATATATATATATATATATATATATATATATATATATGAGACTGATGGAGAGAACTGCATAAGACGGAGGCAAAATTTATTTTAAAATAATGTTATCTTTATTATGAATTAACCACTCTTAGAATAAATATAGAATGTCTTGTAAAAATGTGTCCTTAAAAGAAACAGCACATGGATCAGCACTTCAGCCATTTCACCTGACAGGCAATGAGTGAAAACCTACTCTTGTGTTGACATTTTTTTTCAGATAAAGATGTTAGATTGGTTATTTCTTGACACATGGGGGCAGCAGTATCTATAAATATACATAGACACATGCATATACATATACCAGACATATTATCACATTATAAACTTTATCTGGCTAACCTGTTATACACATCCAGCAGACAAGGAGAACCATTAGAATGATTTTTTTTGTTTCCGTCAACAAAAAAAATTACATTTTTATTATTTTGGTCCCTTTTAGCTCTCTTATGGTTTCCACTAACTCTCCACTGAGGGACATATGTGTCTCTTTAGCTGCTAAACTCTCTTCTATGTTTGTCAGTCTGTGCTGTTCAGTGCTCGCCAAGTAGCTTACTGTGGACCTATTAGAGCTTTTTTTCTGAAGACACCTGTTGCTGCTTGAAACAACGTTGATGAGAGCTGTGGCACTCAACCAGAATGAACCAAAAGATTCTGAATTACTGTGCAGAGCTGTGTGATGCTAAATCTCTGTGGATTCATCACCACTTTCACCCCTTACTACAATTGTTAATATAAAAATGATGATTTGTACAACTGTAAAAAACAATACTCACAGACATAAAATACATTTCTTTTTTCTACAGAGTAAAATAATCCTTTACTTGCTGCTCTGCTCTCCCAGCTCATGGTTGTGCCCATGGCATTTGAGTTTAGAGGGAGTGGGCTGAAATGAAATTGTCAATTTGAAGTCAGACAAAAAGCCAAAGAAGCATTTGTTCACCACCATCTCATCCTTCATAACCCGACGCAGCCTTCAGCTTTCTCTTAGACAGCAGCAAAGATATACATCTGCACACAGCACATCCTGCATGCTGCTGCTGCAGAAATCCTTTAAAAGCACCCTATTGTTAATCTTTAATGTGATCTGTATATACGGTATATATACTTTATTTCATCTACATCATATTTTAGCTGTAGTAATATCTAAATTCACCCTCAATAGGGTGAATAGGGTTCATCTAATCTCCTTTAACAACAATGCAGCAGTAAAAATGTTATTCACAACCAATGATACAGGCCATTCATGTGAGCCAATCAACAACAAATACACGAAATTGTTCATACATGAATAAGTGTCTGAGATATCAGTCAAGTGGCTCCATACGTACGATTTTAAAAAACCCACAATGCAGCAGTGAGAGGCTCTGCTTTTCCAGTTCAGCCCGATGAAGCAGAAGAAAACCCAAAGTCTTTTCCTGAAGATTAAACATAAAAGATTTCCTCAAATTCATGTATGTAAAACATGTACCATGATCTCCCCTCGATATGAAGGGGGCAGCCACACTGAGGCGTGACCAGGGATGGAGGGCATGAATCAAGATCACCATAAACAGAATTAAAAAGAATAAATACTTGCTATCATAGAAGCCGAGTGATTTATTCTACACATTCACAGCGCTGGCTTAACAGCGGACCCCAAGAAATCAATATGTAATTATAGACATCCTACCCTAGGCCGTTCCTCTCCGAGCATCCACCTCCCACCACCTGCCCTGCACCAAAACCACCAAAACAAATGTCAGAACAGCACTGGGTCCAGAACAACAACAACGAGAAATAAAATACTTCTCCCTGGGCACAGCCTTGTATTTTAGTGTGTTTACTGACTGTACATGCGCAGTTTTGTGTCTGAAAGACATTTTGCATGCTTGTTTCGTTTGGCTTCGGTTCAACTTTATGCAATTTTTATGTATCATGCCTTAGTGAGTAAGAAGCCTAATGCCACAAAAACTAAATAAATATATAAAATAAGGAATTAAGTAAATAATATGTCAAAATAACACATACATTAGCTTAGCATAAAGACAGCTAGCCTAGATCTGTCAAAGATGCGTGTGTAGTCCAGTGTTTATCGTAACATGTCTAAAGACTCGCACAAGCCTGAGAATATGTTAAATTGTAAGCATCTAAACAAGAAATACAACATGACATGACAGGTTATATTTCTCATGTGCATCCAGGGCTAAAAAAAACTTTAGATCACACTCCATATTTGGGTCCATGTCTCATCAGTGTCCAATGAAGTGAGCAGCATTAGCTCAGGTGATACGGTCACAGAGACGGGCCCCGTGGGCGCCTAAGGCCATGACACTTTGATGAACGGCAGGACAGGTCTGAACTCTGCTCATCGCTCTGTGCTCACTCCAAGCTAAATCAATGAGGTAACCAGTCAATTCTTGCCCACACTCAAGCTATCACCAAGCCCTTATCTGGCCCCGGCAGTTTAACACTGACCCCCGCACAGGTAGCAGGAGATACACTAATCCATCTCTTCTAACCCAGACAGAATCATCTCATCCTGGCTATCACCCCCCTCTATCTCTATCCACCCTCACCCATTCACTTACTCAAAGACCTTTCTCTTTTTCAGTTTCTCCCTTGATGTCTTGGAACAGTTTCATTTTCCCTCAATCTATGTACTCATCCATTTCCCAGCTTCTGCATTTGTCTCTGTATCCTGATCTATCTGTAACCCCCCTCTCCGAAGCCCTCTCCCCTTCTCACTGTGGGTGCCTCGCGGTCTGGCCACGGGAGATGGAGCTCTGGTCAAATTGACACACACATCATTGCCTATCAATATCTGCTCTCAATGAGGGCTGAAATGATTGGGAATTGGAGCTGTTTTGATTCGCCTCCCCCTCCTTCCGCCTCAGGCCCAAGCATTTGATTACAAAGAGCTTCAGTCGAGCTGCACAGGAATGTCTGAAAATATCTCAGTATCCATAATAGCCATATGGAAGTAAAGTCATTTGATGCAACGCACAAACACGTGTTGGTAGCAGACTGAGACATAATTTTGAACGTAGCAGCAGACAGTGAACGTTGGAAACAGCTATTATATGGTATTACTGTTGCGGAAACAGTTGGCTGATGTTGTAAAAGCAAGAGACTTAAACAACATCTTAAACACTTGCTATATGGTGCATTTGTAAAAAAAAACAATAGTGGATGCTTTTTGTGTGCAGCATGCCCTATCACTCTGTTGACAGGTAAGCTCTTTTACGCACAGCTGAGTTGGATTTTAAGCATGGTGACAGTCGTTACAAAGCTGATTAAACAAAATGGGCACAGGCTCCCCATTCAGGATTCATAATGATAAATATAAACTAAGAGGACATTCAGGGAGAGCCGATTTCCACCAAGACATGTCCTATTTCACATTGTTAATGCAGTGTACATTTTCCCAGTGGGGAACTAATTTTTGTGATTATTTCGACACCACATGAATGCAGCACAAATATCTTATCTCACAATGTCAACAAAAGTGAACAACAATTTTTGTAATTGCCTCATGATTCAGATCGGCTCCAAAATGGGTTCTTCCTTGGCCCATGCTATACCCTTCCACTTAGAAAGACACCATCAGACTAATTCAGAAATGCATATTTGTCAGGAACCTCTGAACTACCAAAATGCCTCTGGCCATAATTGGATAGATCTACAACCAATCAGAGCAATTAAATGAGACCTGCAACTAATCGCAGCAACCAAATGACGTTGCACTGAGTGACATATGCAAGCTGGGGTGGTGCTCTGTCCGTTTTGAGCATAGAAAAAAATGACAGCTGGGTCACGAACTTTCATCAATTACGTTAAGTTTTGTGAGCCTGGTAAGTTGAGCTGGACGGACAATGCCAGTTATGGTCAGTGACTACGTTCAAGCGTGAGTCATCGTCTTAAAACACCCCCATATGAGATATGAGAACGGTTGTGATTGGCCCATCAGATCTTAAGTTTCTGGAAATCTGTCTGAATGGGAAAAGGGCAAGGCATATGTGCATATGTGTTTTTCTGTAATCCCTCTGACAGACAAACAGACAAACTGAGTTGAAAACACAACCCTCTTGGCAGATGTAACTACATTACATTGTATTGTATCCTGTATGAGATCGGATTTCTGAATGCCATTGACCATTAATTACATGTTGCCTAAATTGCATAAGCAGGTATGCTGGGTGGGCTGGTAAACTATGAGCAAATTTACTGCTAATCTTCATCCTTTTATCACAACTGAGGCTTGTTTTGACATCAGTGTTTTTAGTTCAACATTGTAGCAATGTGATATAGAAAGAAAGAAATACTTAATTAATCTCCCCTGGGGAAATTCAGAGTTTTCACTCTGTTTGTTTTTTGTTTTGTTTTTTAATCTCTCTCTCTCTCACACACACACACACACACACACACACACACACACACACACACACACACACACCCTCACACACACACACACACACACATATGCACGCACACACACGCATGCATTGGAGAGATGCCAAAGTGATGGGATTTCCCAATAGTCGGTGCTTCAAGCAAGCAATGGGGCTTCGATGCCTTGCTCAAGGGCACACCGGCAGTGCCCAGGCAGTGAACTGGCAGCTCTCCAGAGACCAATCCATACTCCATAACATGGTCTCAGCCGGCCATCCTTCAGTTCCCAAGCTAAATCCCAGACTGAGCTTCTGCCGCCCCCCTTTACACTTCAAGTCAGGTTGACAGATTGCAGATACAGTGGGCTGGCCTCCCCAACTATTTGAAATCAATTAAATCTGTTTAAAAAAACATAGAAATAGAGGTGGGCTGCATCACAGAAATAAAAAATAGTTTATATTGATGTCACAGTGTGAAAACGACAGGTATGCAATGCATGCGCATCTGAATAAGTAGGCCAATAGGTTAATTTCCCAAACTATGAAAGTTATAGTCGAGTCTGCTCCCTGTGAGGGATGATTGATAGAGCAGACATATTATTTCTTGGCTGCAACATTTTGGATGAATTATATTGCAAATAGATTTGCGTTACAGTTCTGAATGAAGGCATTTCACCCTTTTCCCTCTGTCTCAACTCCTCACCTCGCTCAATGGAGGTTTTCCAAATGCACATCCATCCCTGAAGTGTAGATGGAAGCAAAGATTTCACAAGAGCAATGCAGGAAGAAGCTCTTTGACAGTCATATCTATAAATACTTCTGGGACCGGAGGATAAAAATATTTAACTGAAACTAACAACAAGTGAGGTGAAAGAGACTGTGTGAAAAGAGTTTGGAAGAGAGAGAAAAGTCATAAGTGTTTCCAGAGTTCTTCAGCTCACTGTTATGCAGGATGTCTGACTACAAAGTTATGACACGCTGAATTGAACAAGAATTAAAGGGAGAGAGACAGAAATTGACAGCGGGGAGAAGGAGGGGGAGTATATGGACAAGAGGGAACAAAGAAATGGAGATGCAGGGAGGAAGAGTGAATGCCGTATAGCCAGTAGGCATTGGCATTTAAGATCCATTATGGGTAACCACGCCTTTTTCAACAGGGAGAAACTCAGCCATCACCCTGATGTACGATAGCAGTATTTGCCCCTACATTCTGAAAGCCTACAGTAATTTGGTATTTAGTAAGTGATGTTTATCCGCCCTTCGTCTCTTTCTCCCCCCCACTCTTTGTAAAACCTGCACTGTGACATTCTGGTTCAAGGAGCTATAAGCAAGGTACACTCTCTGCGGATGTATTTGTATTTGAGAGAGATTGCTTGCTACAGTCCCGCTGTTATTTGATCTGAAGCGACATCAGGTCCAACCGGCAGACGCGTTAGATGCTGACTTCCAGGAATTCAACAGAACATCTACGACAGACTGGACAATCGTTGTGCTGGTCTCGCTGCTTGTTCAGACAGGTGGCATGATTTGAGCAAGCTGGAGCTACTTCAGTGTGGAGAAGGTCTGAGTCAGTGAATGTCTCACAGAGGGTATGTCTTGTTCAGGCATCTGTGAGCTTTCAGGACCAACTGAAGCTGAAGTCAGGTTAAGGGCTGTCTCAACCTTTTTCTTTTTGCCTACATTTGAGCTGGAAAATAATTCACTCATTTTAGTGACGCAAGCACTGTGGCTCTTTTTGGACTGAAATATCTCACCAACTATAGGATAGATTTTTTGGGACATTTGCTACAGATTTTCATGATTTCCAGAGACTGAATCCTAATGGCTTTTATGATCTCACATTTCATCTAGTTCCACGAGAAGGTCATCTGTCACAACAGACATTCATAGTTCCGAAGGATAAATTATTAATTATTATTAATAACTGGTGGTTTTCCATGACTTTTCATCTAGTTTCATCACCAAGTGAAAGTGTGAATTTATCCACACAATAATTTCATTTATGACCACTAGAATGATAGTAGAAAATCAAGTACAACAAGACAGTAACCTGTCTATTCTGTCACCCTGCACTACCATTTGCAACTTTAAACATTAAACGGACTGAAGTGGACCCTCACAGACACACGGACGTGGAAAATAAAAGTCCTTCTTAACATTATTGAGTACAATGGTAACAAAACTCGACTCATTCCCGGGACAGAGATAAAATCACCCCTGTGCTTGCTTCCCTACACTGGCTCCCTGTTAGATTCAGAATTGATTTAAAAATGTTATTGCTCACTTCTAAGGCTTTAAACGGCCTTGCCCTTACATACATTCCAGACTTACTCACCTGGTCTGTGCCTTCTTGACTATTAAGATCTGCAGATGGAGCCCTGCTGGTGACTCCCAGGTCAGTTTGGGACCAAAGGTGATCAGGCTTTTGCTATTAGAGCCCCCACACTATGTAATTCTCTGCCCAGTGAAATCAGACACTCTAAGTCTCTAGCTTCCTTTAAATCTCTTCTCAAAACTTTTTTCTTTGTTGTTTTACCCTTATTTATACTGTTAGTTTTTTGCCTATTTATTTGTTCCTATCAGTTTTATTGTTTTTACTTAATCTGTGCTTTCTTGTTATTTTTTCTGCCTTGTCTGGTTTTATGTTCTTTGTAGTGCTATAAAAATAAAGCTCTGCTACATTGATTGTGAACCCAGGAGCGAGATAAGCTTTTTCTCGACTTTGGATGCTGAGAACCCTCCGTTTTTCTCTTCCTCCGAGCCAAAAATATACCAGGCTTATACTTAAGATCTTGTCTAAATAATCTAAACTTGATAGCCTGTTGCGTCAGAGCACTGACAATCGTGCATCTTGAGGTTTTCACCTTTGTATCCTTTTCTCATAATCTGAATGCCTGTCATGCCCGCCGGGGCCTTTTTATAGCCTTGCTAGCACACCATAACCAGGGCCTGTGCTTGGCCTGCCATTGTTTGTTTTGTGATAATGTGAGCATGAATAAATGTTACAATTGTGCACATGTGCATGTGTCGCTGGCTGAGGTTTTAATACATACATTTACTTGGCATGCATGGGCGTAACACAAATAGTCTTTGTCTTTGTCTGCAAAGTCGTTTTAGCTATTTCTTCTGTGTGTCTTGAGCATACATCAGATTCATCTGGGGAGGCATTTTCCCAAAAGATCTTTGTACCAGTGAAGCAAAAGGGACTCAAATCAGACCAGCTGCACCCTTTGCTTTGGGCTATGTGGCTTAGATATGAAGGCAACTCCAGTCTTCCTTCATGCAGAATGTTTTCATTCACCCTCGAGCAGAGCCGCGCACAGCCCAGCATGGAAAATCTCTGCTGGTTGCCATGCGCTTTCTCATCATCATTCCTCACCTGGGGAGCTGGATCCAGCCATGGATGCATATGTGACAAAAGGCTAAGGCTAAGTGAAAGAGAGAGGACAAGAGAGAAAGAGGGAGAGTGGGAGATGAAACTTTCATGAGGTGCAGGGCTGGTGTGGGCAACCACAATGAAAATGCAAAGATTGAACTTTTCTCCAGGACTGAGGATGGGGTGATGAGAGTAAAGACAGCCTGGAGGCACAGGGGTGAGGGAAGGGGAGGGGAGGCAGGTGAGGGGGCTTGGGGAGTCCAGGAGTGAAGATAGCCCCTGGCTGTAAGGAGGGGAGATGAAGAAAGGGTTTATCACTGGGATTCTAATCCCACTGTTCCTCTTCTATTCCCACCCTCTTGTATTGTTTACCTCTTTAATCTCCTTCTTTCTTTATTCCCCATGGGCTTCAATTTTCATTTAAGTCCTTCCACTATCTCATTTGAACCTCCCACTGTATTAGTTTCCATCCACACCAATGCTGCACTATCCTCCCGAATGTGGTGGGCGAGGGAATGAGAACTCTGACCACAGGCTGGAGGAAGCATCAGGAGACCAGGCTGGGAGGTGGCAGATGTCTGGGTGGTACCTCAGAGGATGTCTCCAAAATGTCTTCCACTTCTCTGTTGTATTTGAACACACACACACACACACACTGGCTCAACTGTTCTCCCTCTCCGCATCATCTTGTCTCCTATTCCAGGAAATGTGCTGTGCCCTGTTATGATGGATGGGTTGCGTTCAAAGACGGAGCAGCCCCCACTGTTTGTTTGTCTCGGCTTCGCATGGCTGCAGAATGACAGCTGGGACCAGTGCATGTTTCGAGTCTGTCTGGCATGAAAAGTTGGGCTCTTTCGGTTTAACTCGTCTTTTGTTCCAAAGACGGACAGAAGAGAGTTTCACACGGCTCAGATATGAATACCCCTTGGCAAATCATATTCACTCTAGGCACTTGAGGAATGTTGAATCTGATCTGCTGCTGCTGCTAGAATTCATATCATTCAGACTTGATTATACAGCAGAAGCCATCAGAGCAATGTCATCTTAGCAAGTGTGTGTGTGTGTGTGTGTGTGTGTGTGTGTGTGTGTGTGTGTGTGTGTGTGTGTGTGTGTGTGTGTGTGTGTGTGTGTGTGTGTGTGTGTGTGTGTGTGTATTAAGTTTGTCATTAGAGTGAGCATGTTTGAGGAAGGGAAAAAAACACATGTTTACATGTTTAGGATGTGTGTAAGTGTAATTTGAATTATTGCTAATCTCATTTCCTGTGTATCTATACAATACATAATAACGATGTGTCATCAAAACAGGAGGAGATGTGTTTTCGATCTGCAAGTCTAAGTCAGGAAATGAGAAGAGATCCTCTTATAATAAATTGAGCTTTTGTGGCCCAAAAATGAAATTCAAGCATTTTCTGATGATGACTGACGATGATTCACAAATTACCATTGTCTTGGCATGGTGCATTGGAAGTTAACCAAAACTAAACTGATAAAAACCTACACTGCACACACTGCACTGCAACTAATCTTATAATAACATTTCCTGTGCAATCTAGCCCCAGAGGCTCTTTTTTTTGCCCAATTTGTGAGTCATAATAATAATAATAATAATAATAATAATAATGATAATAAAAGAACTTTAAACCTGCCTCACTGGTGTCACAAAGGTTGACTTCGATAGTTATCAACATTTTGTTGTCACAGATGACAAACAAGGAAAAAAGCAAAGGATGATACATTTTCAATTTGCTTTTTGGGGTGTTCTACTTAAAGTTATACTCCGTAAGATTTCCATCTATTTAATTGCCTTTAAAGTTTATATCTATCAAAGAGTGAGTTAAAACTAGGAAACCGGTCTGTGGATGATGTTATCTGGGTCATAATTTCCGGAAAGAGACATTTCTGTTGAGTTTTTCAAATGTTTTTTTTGGGGGCACTTTGAGCACCTCAATCCAAGTGCCATCTAGTTCCATTATATTCAAGAGAAGGCAGGCATCGCCAGGGATGATATGTCCAACACTGAGCAAGTCACACCATAACAATCTAAGGTCATGAAATTTAGCACTACAGGTAAGAGGAAATATGTGAATTTTTGATTTTGGGGGGAAATGTCCCTTGAACCCTTAAATGTATTTAAGCCTACCTCAGGCACTCATACAACGCGAGTAAAGCCATATATTAAAATCATATAGCTTGTAAACTTTCCGAATAACAAGAACAAACACACAAATACATCAATAACCACTTGTATATTCAAAATCTTAGTTAATATTATAAATTCAGGGCTGTCTGTTGCAAATAAAGTATGGAAAAACACCGATTTTTGTGTAAGATTATTCTGATACGCTATCTCAGTCAAAACACTTTACAGGATTTTGCACCTTGCAGCGCCCCCCCACCACCCCAGAAAAAAACAGTGATGAAAGGCCGTAAAAAAAAATGTATCAGGCCAATTCAGAACAAGTGAATTCACAGCAGCCTCGCACCGTCTCACCGCCACCCATACCTGTGAGAACATCAAAGGATTCCTCATCACAGTGGGGAAAGTTTTGAAGCTGGTTAAAATTATACGGCTGAACACTGTTGTTGTATCATCATATCATCATCTTCATGAAACATGCACAGAGAAATGCTGGCTGACGAGCAGGCGTCACGCTGCTTTCATGGATCCTTCTCACAGATAATGTATGAATAGTGCAGCGCTCCAACTCAACATCCTTTAATATTAAACATCCTCATAATGGAGAGTTCATCGCTGTATTTGACAGATATAGGAGGTTACACCATTATGCAAACAATATATGCATAACAGCTCACATGTATTTACATATTCACCTCATTAAATACATGTACATGGATATATGTATACATAAAACATGCATCTAATGGTTTGCGTAAGCATATGTGAATGCATATATCCTATTAACTAATACATGTGCATAGATGAAAATCCACGCACAAATACAATATTTACAATGTACTGCACAAATACGTACATATATAAATGTAAATTACTGTTGGTAATTCCATCTAATGCTCAAGCTTTACCATAAACAACATATATTCACATTTTTTAACAAACCAGCCCAAAACAGACATGAGGCCAATGATGCAAGCATATGAGCATACAGTACATGTAAATGTGTGAATAACACTACCTGCCTTTTTTCTCGGTTGCACACACCTGTATATGCAAATTAACCCCCCCTCCCTTGAGACTCTCACACATAAATACTTACATAGGTAGCGTATTTGCCTGGGGTTTTATGTGCACCTCTCGCCTTAACCTTGATGTTCTCAGCAATTCCCACACATCTGCTTAACACATGTAGCCCTGAGCACTCACTTCAACCTGACAAGAGAAACAGGAGAGATGAGAGGAGAGGGAGAGAAGGATAGGGGGATCAGGTGTCTCCAGAGACTCTGATTGGGATTCAGAAGCACAGCTTCAATTCCGCGTGCACGGCATCCCTTAGCGGTCCACCAGACCTTCACAAGGTGTCGAGAAACAGACAAAAAGTCTTTAGATGATCCTTACAGATATCCTACGTTGGTCTCTGACAGGAGTTGAATGGTTTTCAGTGAGAAGCAGAATCTTTGTGGGTGAATGGTTTGGGTTTGTGTTGCATCAAGTTCATTTGAGTCATGTTCAGTTTGGTCACAGACGAGGAGTCAAATAGTGAGGTTAACTTATATAGCTCTTAATCCACTCAGTAAGTTACACTTTGAGATATCACCAGCTTATGATCCTCAGATAGTGTTAGGTCTTTGGTATGTGCTTACTTTATTATTTTATTGGTGAACAGTACACACTCACTCACTCTGCCACATGTGGTGAATTCAGACAAAAACTACTTGGTTAGGTTTAAACATAAGTCAAGTCCCCCGTTTACTGGGTTAGTTTCCTGGTTGAAACCTGTGTTGACCCAACCATCCACCCCGACCTCCTCCCTACAAAAAGTTTGAGGCTCATTATACTATGTCTCCTGACTTCCAGAGCACTTGCTCTGAGGGTCTGGACACGGATGATTTAGTTAGCTGAAAGCCCGGTGTGTCAATTATGTTTTATATCAACCTATCTGTGGTTTGCAGAACAATAGTAACATTTTTTTCTGGCAACCGTGCTGCTGCGCTCACCCATCCCTTTCCAAGCAACTAGTAGAACCTACAATGGCCTTCAAGTAGTGGTTTGTCCATTCTGAGCTACTGTAGCTGATTTGTTCTGCGCATGTGCAGAGATAGTAGAGGTTAGGCATTGACGTTGAATGGTTAGGGTGAGGATGGTCAGGGGATAGGTTAAAGACAGGACGAGTGACAAGGTAAGCTGATGAAATCACAATGATTCTTAATTTCAGGTGATTATACATTTTTAAGCGTAATTAGTTTTATTTGCACATTAAGAAAGTGAAAAAATAATATAATTAAAAAACATACGTAAGTTACAGTGCAGGAGAAGAAGGCATATTTAAATGTATTCTCACTGCTCCTTAAATGTTTAAATATGGCTGGATTTCATTTAAATTTGTGTCTTAAGATTGCGGCTACAAGGCGGCACAGTGTTGTGGTGGTTAGCACTGTCGCCTCACAGCAAGAGAGTTCCTGGTTTGAATCCAGGAATCCTTCTGTGTGGAGTTTGCATGTTCTCCCCGTGTCTGGGTGGGTTTTCTCCGGGTTCTCCGGTTTCCTCCCACAGTCCAAAGACGTGCAGGTGTTCGGTTGACTGATGACTCTAAATTGCCCCTAGGTGTGAATGTGAGTGTGAATGGTTCTCTGTCTCTATGTGCCCTATGATAGAATGGCATTTTGTCCAGGGTGTACCCTCATGTCCAATGTCAGCTGGGATCTTCTTCATTCATTCATTCATCTTCAACCGCTTATCCCGGGGTCGGGGTCGCGGGGGTGCTGGAGCCGATCCCAGCTGACATCGGGCGTGAGGCGGGGTACACACTGGACAGGACACCAGTCTATCACAGGGCACATAGAGACGTACAGAGACAGACAACCATTCACACCTACGGGCAATTTAGGGTCATCAGTTAACCTAACACGTGCATGTCTTTGGACTGTGGGAGGAAACCGGAGAACCCGGAGGAAACCCACGCCAACCTGGGATCTTCTTCAGATTTTTCAAATATAATTACAATCTTTAAAATACTAGTAGGTAATTTAACAAAAACTTACCACTGCTCTGGAGGTATTTCCAGAAGACTCCTACAGTATTGTGTCTGTTGCATGATATAAGACCTGACCATGATGAAACTGTTTCCTGAGTTGCAGCTGTATTACCTTATCCATGTACATGCAGCCAGAACTGATATATGTCCTTGCTCTTTTTTTAAAAGACAAGTGAACACATTATTTTGTATGAAAATATAAAAATTGCAAATAAACATTAGTATACACCAATTCTCATTTTTTAGCAAGGACATAATATGTCATTTCTGGCCACCATCTTTGTTTGGATTAGGGGAAAGAGACGGTTATCCAGAAGGTTAGAAGAGTCTTTTCCACAAACGACCTACATTTTTCAAACAACGCAGATTATTTTTTTTGTGATAGATGATGAGCTTTGACGTCAGTGTCCATGTCACATACTGAAACCCTAGTGTCTTGATTATTAGCTTTTAAACGGTGCTTAGAGAGATATTTATTACATCCCTGGAAGACACAAGAGACCTTAAGAAGCAAACAAGAAGGGCAAACATTTTTTTTTCTGGTCACAGACAGGGAGAAGAACCAGATGGAAATATCTTTGGTTACAGGAAGAACAAACCCTGGGTGCTTCTGCCACTATATATACTGTGTGTGTGTGTGTGTGTGTGTGTGTGTGTGTGTGTGTGTGTGTGTGTGTGTGTGTGTGTGTGTGTGTGTGTGTGTGTGTGTGTGTGTGTGTGTGTGTGTGCGTTTGTGTGGAGGGGGGTGTTATTGCTGAGGGCAGAAAATCAAAGGGAAGAGAAAACAATACAGTCTATTCTCTCCATTCCCTCCCTTGGTGGTTCTCAGAGGCCGGCTTCTCTGCAGAGATGTGCTGCCTCCTCTTAATCTTTTCTCCCTTATTAGTTTTTTTCCCACAATATCTCTATATTTTCTTCTGTTTTTTTCTGTGTTGTATGCATTGTACCATGTTTCCACAGTTTTCCCCTCTCTCGCTCTCTGCATCTCCCTCATTCCTCTGGAGAAAACGACTCAAGCTGTCTCCGCATACTCAGCAGTTTGCTGCATGTAAGGGAATGCAGCTTGTGCCTGTAACTTAAAATGGTGCCTAAAGTGAAAGAAATTAATAGTGACATGCCCCCAACACACACAGAGAGGGGCTAAACACACAAACACAAATAGCCAATCTTCTGTAACTCATTTAGAGCAGCCACATTCAAGTCATGCCCCCCTTGTAACAACACATCCTGGGATAGATGCTTCTTCTCTAATCCCCGATAAACATTGCATGTCATCTTGTGAAATATCCCTTCTGTTTCCCGTCTGACTTTGACTGAGTCCTCGCTCTATCCTTCGCTCACTCCATCAGCATGATGTGACTTTTAAAAGAAGAAGTGGAGGGGGGGGGGGGTTGTCCTCATGGACAGACGGGTTCCTGTCCGACCATTTGCGACTTGCATTAGCCCGACCCATGCAGCCTCACTGGTTTCACACTACATTTCCCTTCATTCACTTTAACACTCCATTGGGTCTCAAAAAGAAAGGGGGTGTAATTGCAATTTGAGTGATGTTTGTGTCATTACCTTGCTTCAAAGTCAGCAACAACAACAACAATTTAGCGACACAGGCTCAGCCTGCCTTAGAAGTCACAGCTGGCAAATTGTAGCGGAGAATGTTCTCATCCGAAACACAAAGCCATCAGCACTCAATACTGATCACACATCTTCTCCATTAAATTAAAGTTGAATTATTAATTGAAATATTAATTGTACTCACTTTTTGTGTAAAGCAAATATTCAAACTACAGTATAAAGATATTGAGCAGATGTTTGGACAGATTTATGGAAACAAAATGTAAGATTACAACCTCTGGGTGGGCATTTCCCGCGGCAGCAGTTGACTGTCATTTAGCTTTTCACACTGTACTTAGCCCCAGGCTTAGGGAGTTGGTAGCCTGAGGTTAAGAAAGCATTCACACTGACAGAATCCTGGAATATTCAAGTGGGCTAATCCAGATTTTAGCCTAGAGCTTGCTTGCTCGTCATGCTTTAGAGCAGCGTTAGCCCCGAATTTGCAGGGTTATCCCTTGAAAATCCACTTAACCCGGGGCTAACATTTCTCAGTGTGAAAAGGGGGGTTAAAGTCAGGCTCAGACTTTAGGAGTTCTAAAATATTTCATTATAGATATAATGTAAGCATGTGTCATAGTGATAAAGTCATAGTGATAGAGGCTAAAAGAGTAACAGCATTGCATTATTAGTTGTGGATTGATTGAGGACATTATGTGATGTTGAAACCATAAAACTTGAACTTACAAGCAGATACAGAATGTATATGTGATGGTGTTTTACAGTGTCCATTCCCATATGTCAAATGTTAATAGAACAGAATAGAATATAACTTTAAGTAAATCTCTTAACTTTAAAGGAAATCACAGTTTCTCTTCCCCCTCTTCAGGAAGGCGTAACTAGAAATGAATTGCACTAAACAAAGATACATTTCACTATTTGAAGATGGCATGTCAGCTGTCTAGACAGCAACATTATTATGTTTTTTGATTTGTGATCTTCAAATTAGTCCACAGTTTTAGCAGTGCTGTCCAGTGCATCAAGACTTTTTTTGACTCTTTGTAAACTGCATAATGTCTTGATTATATTGTATATTGCTTGTGACAGTAGAATGCTTTTAAACTATTTAACTTAAATGCTGCACTTGTTTTTCCCTTGTAATTGTTATCATTTGGCTTATTGTTACAATGTTGATCTGAGCTAATTTTACTGCTCCTTTTATAGATGCTTCTGATGTTGAATTGATTTCCTTGTGGACAATTTTTAATGGCTATGTGAAGCTAGACTTAATTTATGAGTTAAGCAGACTCCAACAATTGCATAAACACAGCTGTTGTTTGTTTATGTTTACAAAGGCTTGCAAGTAAAAATTGTTCTTAAGTTTCTGATTCAAAAGATAATTAAATGATGTACTCAATTTCTACTCTAAAAATCTGCAGAGCGCTGACCAGAAATAAGAGTGCTGTCTGTCAGATTAATGCGGGAGTCATTAATCTGACAAGATTAATGAGAGAGCCAAGGCAAGAGATGCTCAGCTGGACTGATGAATCAAATAGCCATATTCCAACCCAAAACATAGCTTTGGTTCAACCTGTCAAAAAAGTCAGGAATCATCTTTTCCTTTTTTTGTCCTCAGTTGCCGAGTTGCAGGGACAGGTATCCTGCAGCGCCACGGAAACCTGGCGCTCGTCCAGCCCATGTGCTCATACTGTGTGTGTGTGCTTGTATCTGCAACATGCATTTGCTAGCACATGTGTGTATGCTTGTACTGTTTAAACATGGTTTTGCTGTGCTGTGTTGTGCTGTGCTGTGTTAATCTGCTCAGACAACAGGACCATCCGTGTCCAGAGGCTATGGGCTAAGGACAGGACGACCTTGACATCACTGAATCTGTTAGAGTGTAAGGGTGCCTCCACCCAAACTGACTGGTCAGCCTCTCTCACCGTGTGACTGTCAAGACAATTATGATTGTGCCCGTAGCATAGAATTAGATGAAGAAGGCTCGGGGAAGACAACTGCCTGAAATGTAGACACGCATCTAATGTGCATGCTAAGAAACAAGCAGCAGCGATGGGAGGTGAGTCGAATTCTTTAAAGTTTAAAATAAAACGGTTGAGATGAAATGAAAGACAAGGTAAGCTTAATTGAATGACAGGATACTGTAGGAATTTTACACAATACTTTTCAGAATTTCACACCAATCAAAAGGACCTAACAGAGTTTAATATTGCGTAATTCAAATTCTACAGGAGGCTTTCTGGAGTCAGCAGAGTCGTTGGTAGTTTAGTGCGCCAGCAGGCATTTATTAGCAGAAGGACATCGGATGATACAGACGTCTGGAGAAATGTTCTATTCTCTATCTAGAGTGACTGTGAGCACACAGTACCCGTGATCAGAGGCAAGAAGTTCTGATATCTATTCTAAAAACTCCAGCATATAAACTTGTTACAAAGGCGTGGTTATGTGTGCGCTTGTGCGTGCATATGTGTATTTTAGAAGTAGAAGTTGCTCCAGCCTCCATCTTCCTCCCTGTGCGTAGGAGTAGCCTCTGTAGAGCAGGAGTCTTCTTCTTTATCTGTGAAGAAAGCACAACACGTACAGCAACTTCCCTAATCTCAACTAACTTTGCCAGGTGCATATTTGCAACATGGCTAGTTCATTGTCTTTGTGACCTTGACCGACTTACTGTTCCTGTGCTTTTGGAGAAAGCAGAAAAAGATTGAGTCAAAAGTTTGTGTGCTTTTGGAAACAGAAAAGTTTGAGCTTGGACTAATAATCACTATCACACTTTAAATGATCATACCTAATAATCACACTTATCACATTCTTATTAATCATTACTAATAAACTCGCTAACATATGATTATTAATTGAATCATTGATTATCACACTCTTATTAATCATTACTAATACACACGCTAACACATGATTATTAATTGAATTATTACTAATACACACACTAACACAAGATTTTTTATTCTTCAATTCCCCCTGTTGATCACTCATCAGAGTGATCATTCCTCCGAGACCACAAAATCCTGGATGTCTAAAGTAATGCCACGAACGTGGCCTGCCAAGTTCCATAACTCTAACAATTATCAAACCATGCACATATGAGATAGATTGCCACTAAAATAATGAATATTACAAAAAACACACTAAGTGTCCACACACACAATGTTTGTTTTTGTGCTCTCTCTTTTTTTTTCCAACTCTATATACTGTGGTGTTTTTACTAATGGTGTATGTGAGTCAATAATAGATTATATGTATTTACAGAAGTCCCTTAACCCTGTTCGGTTAGATCTGTTCTGACTTGATCTAAGGACCTTTTGGGCTCCTCCCCCTGTCTACACCTTGAAAGGTGAATCCACTTGTCACTTCCCTGTATTTTTACTGCTGTGGAGGTTCGCTCCACTACCCTATGGGGTCCTGTCCACCTGGGGTGTGTCCACTTTCTTTTCAATGTCTTTACATACACCCAAGGTTCTCCTAGCAAAGTCAGTGGGGCTGGTACTGGTCCTGACCTCCCTTGGCTTCCTGCCAATGTTTTTACCCAGCCTTGGAGTTGAGTCACGTAGGACCATGCCAGTCCTGGTGTGGCCCCTGGCTGCAGCGGTTCCTGTTGTCTTGGTCCAGGGATGGTGCGACCTGTAAATAACTCATAAGGGGTAAATTTCTTTTCTCTGTTCACACTAGCCCTCTTAGAGCATAATGTCATAGGCAAACAATCTAATCATGATAAACCTATAGTTGCCATCATTTTAGCTATTTTCTCTGTCCTCATTTCCTCCTCATGCTTAATAGGCAGACCTGAAGCTGTCACAAAACCTGCTCTCTCTCACTCTTTCAACTGACAATGCACTGCTGCACTGGCCTATGCAGAGTCTGCATATGCCTGCCATCAGACTGTACAACGCTGCACAGCCACGCTGAGCGACGCTCAGGGAATAAACTAACACTACTCAAAGTGACCTATCACTGAAATGCACCTTTATCTCTCTTGCACATTAAAATCCACACAGCACATTGTAATATAGTGTTTATCTGCGATACTGTACTTTTATTTTATTTTATTGTTGTTCATATTTTGTATTTTATATTTTATCTTATTTTTAATACTTTTGATTGTTTTGTATCGCTGCTACGATGACCTCATTTCCCCTCGGGGATAAATAAAGTTATCTATCTATCTATCTGTCTGTCTGTCTGTCTGTCTGTCTGTCTGTCTGTCTGTCTGTCTGTCTGTCTGTCTGTCTGTCTGTCTGTCTGTCTGTCTATCTATCTATCTATCTATCTATCTATCTATCTATCTATCTATCTATCTATCTATCTATCTATCTATCTATCGTATATGTTCACTCTCTTTCCCTCACCATGCTTACAAGCTGCTGTCACTGCCATCACTTCCTCTCGCTGAGCTGACGGTTTTTTCTTTCACTTCTCTTGTACTTAGTGTCTCAAACTTTCCCTGATCTTTGATAACCACTGCCCATGCTGCGCTTACTCCTCCATTATCTTTTCTGAAACAGCAGCCGTATACATACAAGTCAATGTCTGGTCGATCCTGTGATTTTGCATGCAAGTCAGGTCTCACTATAATGGCTTGCGTTGTCAGTGGAATGCAGTCATGTGGGTTTTCGTCATCTGGAACTGCTAAACAGCTCGCTGCATTAACTCCTTTGTGTGTGTACATTATATTTGCATCTAAGCCGTCCTCTACCTTTCCCAGTTGAGAGCCTGATAGAGTAAAAACGGATGATGAGATTAACGCTATTACACTATGCCTGGTCAAAATTTTGAGTGGATGCCTGGATTACCTTTTTCTCTAATTCTGATTGTGAGGTGATGTGATGAGTGATCTTGTACACCTGTCCTTCTTTAGAGTATGTGACTGCCGGGATTGTGGTTTGTTCCCAGTCCTGTAACTGAGATGTTGTTTTTACCATGGGCCCTAAATCTTTAGCTTGACTTCCTGCTCCTAATGCTAAGCTAATATGGGGTGTTGCAGTGTCACCCATGTTGTACCACTCTGCCTGCTCTACAGTGAGCAGGACTTGTGCTACTACTCCTTTCTTTGATACATATGTACTATGAACTATGGTCACTTCTGTTTTTGCACTATTTGGTCTTATTTACTCATATTTATTCACTCCATATTATATTATTACAAAACAAACAAAACAAGAACAACTGCACCATGTCATGTGAATATGTATATATGTCTATTTCTATTTCTTACCTTTTTAAAATTTAACTTTATTGCTTATTTTTGCTATTTTTTATCTTATTTTGTAATATTCTGTTGGTGCTGTGACAAAAGAATTTCCTCCTCTGCGGGACATTAAAGGTTTTCTGATTCTGATTCTGATATATATATATATATATATATACAGTCCAAAGTCAGTGTCCAAGGGGAACCCTCTACTTCCCTAACTCTTTCCTCATACACTTCTTCAGTTTGGGTACGGTCATAGAGAAGAGTACAGTGGGGAACGTCAGGGACCGGTTCATATGGGTGCACTGAGTGAATCCACGGTGTCCATTGTTGATACAGTTTCAAAACATTGGTAATTGGCGGGTCTGGGTCCTCTTTCAATTGAGTCCAGTAAACGTTGGCCGACTGTTGCTGCTGATCAGGATCTTCCCCTAGGATCCATTGTCCAATGTTACATCTTGAAGTAATTGTCTCTGAACAGTCTATTTTTACCCTATTAGGGAAATGAACTTGCACCCCCTGTGGGCCACATAGGATATGTGTGTATATACATAGCTTTGATGAAACTGGTAACCAGCTATTTTAGTGGTGAGGGGTTCTGTGAAAGGGAGTGGCATTGGCTGTCCTCCAAATCCCACAAGGTCTATGGAATATTTGGAGAGCTGTTGACCGAACTGAGGTTGTATCAGAGTTGAATGTGTTGCTCCTGTATCGACTAAAAAGTTCACTTTTCGTTCGTTCACTTCTCCCGTAGCAAGGAGTCAGCCTCTCCCCTTGCCCTTGACCCGGGGCACCCCTAGTATTGGTCTGGATACCCGGTGCCTTGGGGCGACTGGTTACCTGGGGCCAGTTGTGGTTGTGATGGCACCTGCTGTTGTTGCCGCTGTGGCAGGGGTCCCCCTCTTGGTAGACCTCTCTGGTTTTGTGGACAGTCTCGTGCCCAATGTCCATGACCTCCACACACGAAACACCCATTGTCCCTAGCCCCCGGTGATCCGCCCCTGCCCCTTCCATAACCTCCTCGAGCATTAAAGCCTCGTCCTCTTCCTCCTCTATAATGTGATTGTGGTGGGCCCCATGGTCCTGGTGGGTTCCATGGTCCCTGGGGAGGGGGTCCTGCATAGAATTGGCCTGCAACTGGGGCAACTGGAACTGGGGATTCCTATTGGCGCTGGCTTGGCCTGTTGTTGGTTCATCTGATCTTGTGTCTTTGCATTAGCTGCTTGTTTGTGGCTTGTGCCTTCCTCTCTGGCTTTTGCTAACTGTAATTTGGTCAGTTATATTTTAAAATTCTCTATCTTTGTTTTGCTCGCAGCCTTTCTTTCATCTGCTCTACGCATGTGATGTTGAAGTGTCCTCATCCATGTGTGTGGAGGCTCTGTGTCTGCTCTGGGGTCATCCTCCATCTTTGCCTGCACTTCCTTATCTGTTCCTTTCATAAGTGCAGCTTTAAACATTGATCCCTGCAGTGGATCTGACCCTGGGTTTGTTCCTGACCTTTTCCTGCCAGTCTTTCCTACATCTAAATCGAATTGGTCTGTTGTCCCTAATCCGTATTTCTGTCCAAATAATTATTAGTTCTGTAGGAAATGCTGCTACATTTTTAACACTGTTATCACTTATCGCTCTTTACCACTTATTTAGTTTGTACTTATTTTATTTCATATGCTGCTAAACTGCACAGTGCGTATTGTTGTTTATTGTATATATCTACGTTTAACCACTATGTCAGTGCACTCTGTCACATTTAGTTATTGTTTGATTTATTTTACGTTAGCTTTATTTTATTTGATTATGTTTCTATGCTTGTTGTTACTCTGATCTTTTCCCACCTTTGTATTGAAACTGTTGCAAAATAATTTCCCTCAGGATAAATTAAGCTTCTTGAATCTTGAATCTTAATCCTCTCACATCACCTATAATGGGATACCGTGACTCTACTAAGGAGCTTTTCATAAAATCTAATATTTTAAATTTACGGATATAGTCAAGCTAAAAATACTTGAAATCTTATTCAGAGCTGTAAAAAATATTTCTTCAGTTATTCAATCTTTATTTAAATTAAGAAACAATTGCTATAATTTAAGAGGACTGCTTTGATTTGAAACAAGAAAAGCAAGAACTAACATTAGACAAAGATTCACGTCCGTTATTGGTGTAAAAAATGTGGAATGACCTTAATGATGAACTGAAAGTAATTTCAACACGACCGATATTTAAAAAGACCTTGAAATTTGAAATAATTAATGCATATGTATAAATGTTATAATTGGAAAAGAGCAAAATAAATAAATCAATAAGAAAAGGGAAATGTTATTCATTTTAATACATGGAAATGAGAAAAAAGTAAACCTTATTCAAGCAAATATGAATTTTGATTTTTCAGATTTTGATTTTTGCTTTGTGAGTATGTGTATGTATGTTTACATGTATAATATGTTTAAATGTATATAAAGTAAGTCAATTATTTCATTTATTTAGGTATAAATAAATATACTTTTAATCAAATATATGTTTAATCATAAGTAAATACGTTGTGTTTAAACAGTCAGAACTGTGATGTTAGTTAAGCAAGTTGCTTCAGCCCCTTTAATCCTTTTTTGGTTGAAATTTGTCAAAATATTATGTCATTTTATTTAACATCTGATGTAGAACCAAAAAATAAAATTCATTCATTCATTCATGGTGAGCTCTGTGCCCACGGTTAGACCAGCTAATTTCTGTAACCATATTCCAGCTCCGTCACTAAGTGGTGGTAGTTGTGCATTCATGTGTTCCTTGTCTGCTAAACTAAATTGTTTATATATATCGGTGGTCCTGTCCCTAGTCTTAGTTCCTGGTCCGTCACTTCCGCATTCTGACCATAGTATCTCCTCTTCCTCCCCCTCTGAGCCTGAACTCATCATACTGATTTTACGTGTTTGTTTTTAAATCCCTCTCTCTTTCTCCCGTGTTTGTCGCTTTCTGGCTTCTACAGTCATAGTCAGAGTGGTCTGAGTCAGTTAAGTCAGTCTCAGGTTTGGGTTTTCCTGCTTTGTGTCGCTGTCTTGTGTGTGTTGCTGCTCCCTCTATTTCTCCCTCTAACTCTTCTCCTAGTATTCCTGACTTCCCATGTTCCCTTTCATACTTTTTTTCTCATACTGTCTCTCCGAAAGCCCCTCCTTTCTCATGCACCCTCCTTTCCTCATCTTGCGCTCCTCTCTGACGCTGTCTCTCCTTCTCCTACTGTTTTTCCTCCTCCCACTGTCTCTCCTCTTCTGTCTACCTCAGCTGCCAGTCCGGCCATATGCAAATCTGCTCTTCGCTCCTCTCTCTTCTCCTACTCCTTCTCCTCCTTCTTTCTCTTATGCCACAACCTACTCAGACCATTATTTCTGTTTCCCACTACTTCTTCACGTGCTCTGTCCTCCTCTAACTCCTCCTCTAACTGAACCATATATTACATACATACATATTTTACCATATTCTCTGGCTCGCTTCACCCGTCCTGCTACTCGCTGCCAGTATTCATCCCAACCTAATCCTGGGCCTGTAAATTACCTTTAATATAGCACATCATATTCCCAAAATGTGTAGTTGCATTTTCATGAGAAATCTCTTAAAATTTGTTTATTTTTACCGTTACTTCCTGTTTCTAGGCTTGTGCTTTTATTTTGATAGAGTGTAACCGGAAACGGAAAAAAAGAACAACTTTACAGAAAGTTAAGTGTATTGCAAACGGGTCTATCAAAAGTGCAAAAACTCAAGGAAATGTAAACTGACAAGTTTGTTTAGCACCTGGTGGATAAAGGCACAAGGTTTGTCATCATTTTGTTTCATGTGGTGCTTAATGCGTTATCAAAACGGGATGTCCTTGTGTTGCTTTGCATCGTTTTATACAAGTCTATTTTAAGCTTTTAATTTAATCAGTAACGCTGTTTTGGAGCGATTCAGACTATCTATCTTTCTGAAGGAGACAATTATTTCATTACACTGCTTGCTAGTTTTTAATAAATACAGCATTATTTTTGTGTGCATTAACAATCTTTGGAAGTTAAAGCTGCAAACTGATATAATAACTGTTATAATATAATTTTTTTTTTAGTTAGATATGTTTGTTTATTGCACTCTATTCTGAGTTTGTCATGATTGTAAATGACAATTCATTTTCTGTAAAAGGTTAAAAACACACTATTTTGATATTGTTGAACATGATATTATATAGATGGTATTATTTATTTATTTATTACATATTATTTTTGTTTCATTCCATAGCTCTTACTCTTATTGTTCACGTTGTGTTCACGGTGTGTTCAGAGTCTTCAAGGTGTCAAAAGATTTAATGGAGCAACTGTATCATCTATTTTGCCCAAAAATAAACACTTGTGAACCATCAGTTAAAGAGTCCGACCATCAATCAGCCGGGACTCTACAGGGCCTGTCATATTTATTTCAGCTGTTAAAGTACTATTCACAGGTATTTATTTATTCTTTATTCACACACACTCGTTATCCGGTCAGTGGATCTAGTCCCCAGTGATCCTCCCCTCACTCAAGCTTCTACTCTACCGTGATAGAGCGGAGTGAGACGATATAAATCACTACTTTTAATGACCAAAAGCCGAGTGTCACAGCCCCGTTATTTATGTACCCCCAGATAAGAGAAGACCAGTGGTGAGTTTAATCGTCAGGCTTTTCTGTGATGTCTGCAACAAGCTTCTACTGACAGTGTTTCACCATCAGCGGCTACAGACTGGGTGTATCCACCACCACAGAAACCTACTCACACTTTTATCTGTTTGTGTTCTCTATTATCCTCGAAACTTCCCACACAACAATCCCACAAATAAACACAACTTTTAAGTATTTCTTACACTTTGGTTCCCAGAACCTTTAGGTCCCAGACCTACATTTTTTTCTTTGGTTCCCAGAACCTTTAGGTCCCAGACCTATGGTGGCTTTCTAGGCTCACCTAGGGGCTATCCCCCTGTGGCGCTTTTAGTCCTTAATGCCTAATGTATATTCGAGGGTCTCTACAGCCTCCGGCCTTTCTGCGTTCCCTGAACGTCTTACTGAGCACCGTTTATGCGCCTAGGACCTGTCGGGATTTATGATCCCAACACTCCTTTACCTTTTACTTATACTGATTCCAAATCAGTTTAACAGGCCTTTTTTCAATCGTCAGTCCCCCGGCTAAATTTGGATCAAATTAACCTCTAGGAAACATACTGACATTCTCCACCAATTTAGATTTTAAGGCCGAATCACAGTCTTCACTTCTTAAGAAGAATAGGTGACTGCTTACCTTTTGTCAGTGATGGGCCCTTGTGGAGAAGTTCAGTCGGCCCCAGGAGGTTCCCAGTGACTCCGCGTGGTCACCGGTCCAACCTCTGCAGCTCCTTTTACCTGAGCCTCCTTGTCAGAATCACGTCCGGGGTCACCAAGTTTCTCTGTAGGAATTTTACACAATACTTTTCAGAATTTCACACCAATCAAAAGGACCTAACAGAGTTTAATATTGCGTAATTCAAATTCTACAGGAGGCTTTCTGGAGTCAGCAGAGTCGTTGGTAGTTTAGTGCGCCAGCAGGCATTTATTAGCAGAAGGACATCGGATGATACAGACGTCTGGAGAAATGTTCTATTCTCTATCTAGAGTGACTGTGAGCACACAGTACCCGTGATCAGAGGCAAGAAGTTCTGATATCTATTCTAAAAACTCCAGCATATAAACTTGTTACAAAGGCGTGGTTATGTGTGCGCTTGTGCGTGCATATGTGTATTTTAGAAGTAGAAGTTGCTCCAGCCTCCATCTTCCTCCCTGTGCGTAGGAGTAGCCTCTGTAGAGCAGGAGTCTTCTTCTTTATCTGTGAAGAAAGCACAACACGTACAGCAACTTCCCTAATCTCAACTAACTTTGCCAGGTGCATATTTGCAACATGGCTAGTTCATTGTCTTTGTGACCTTGACCGACTTACTGTTCCTGTGCTTTTGGAGAAAGCAGAAAAAGATTGAGTCAAAAGTTTGTGTGCTTTTGGAAACAGAAAAGTTTGAGCTTGGACTAATAATCACTATCACACTTTAAATGATCATACCTAATAATCACACTTATCACATTCTTATTAATCATTACTAATAAACTCGCTAACATATGATTATTAATTGAATCATTGATTATCACACTCTTATTAATCATTACTAATACACACGCTAACACATGATTATTAATTGAATTATTACTAATACACACACTAACACAAGATTTTTTATTCTTCAATACAGAACAAGATAACAGCATGACACTGGCAAAGAGGGCAAGATAAAAAGAGAGAAAGAGCTGGAGAGATATGGGCAGCCAGCCAGTGGTGGTTCTGGAGGGAGTCTGGGATTGCTGGCGGTTGAACAGCACGTCAAGCAGCTGGTCAGTCCGCACCATTTGCTATATTGGCCTTAAAGCACTGCTGAGATGAAAGCCTCCCACAACCCTTACACACACACACACACACACACACACACACACACACACATGCCATATGCCATCCTCGGAGCACATGCACCTGCACTCCTGTGGCTAAAAGGCAACGACAATTATCACATAATAGATCCTTGCCCCTGTGCTGGAACCAAGCCACTTTGATATCAGGTAAACTAAACTTCTCCAGGTGTGTGTAACCCAGAGCAAGTGAGGGAGATAGGGTTGGGGGAAACACAGCTCACACACACACACACACACACACACACACACACACACACACACACACACACACACACACACACACAAACACATACACACACACACACACACACAGATTTGTGGGGTCAGTCCAATATTAGCAGTCCACATGGCGCAGAAATCACATGCATCAACAATAATAGCTCTCATTCATCACGATGCTCACTGAGGAAGACCAACCTTGTACATACAGCGCTCCCTGCCAAAGACTTATTGCTTGTTGTCAGTGCGAGGGGCACTTTATACATTAGATTCATCACTGACCTCATCAAGTGCACAAAAAAAACAAATTGGCTGAAAATGTACAATGTTTGTCATTAGATGACATGTGGCCTACTTTTCCACCCCCTCTTGTCACTCCCTAACTTGGAGCATTGACGCTGCTGGCCGCCATGCAATGCAAAGAAATGTAACAGCGATTATCCAAGAGCGCGCACTGACTTGTATCTAGACAAACAAATCGATAAGCAGTCCACTCTGTTCCATTATCAGGCGGAAAAGTTAACCAACAGCACCAACAGCAGGAGCACAACAGCAGCGAGAGAGTTGCGAGGGGGAGGAGGAGAAGGAAAAAAAAACATGAATTCATGTGAGAGCAAACACTTACACTGGCATCTTATTGATTGAGAACAAGTTGGGTGGAAACTATTAGTTTTTAATGCTGAATTCAGCAGGGCTTTCTCTGCAGTGCCACCAGTAACTCTGCCAAAAATATCAGGCATGGCATTAAAGTTTGACCTTAGTTCCATCTGAGGTTTAAACTTCAGATGAAACTTGTGCTCAAAGGCAAGGTTTTACTCAACTCTAAATATCAAGAGGGATTATTGTCTTTCAAGCCATCTGTTTATTTTGTATATTTTACTTTTTGCATTTAATTTCATATAATCACCCATAAATGCAACATTTTTTCCTGGAATGACACTTTAACAACAAATTGTCCCATATTGTAAAAAGTGAGATTTTCATGTCTTTTTTCAACGTATTCTCATGAACAAGTCCGTAGCAAATCCTACATAAAGTTATGCATAGAATTCGTACGAAAAATGCCATTTATTATTATTTCTCGCCCTGAAAATGGAGGATTTGATTTCTAAACTAAGAAATTTTTCAAAGCTGGACTTTCAGTCAGTAAAGTTAAGATATGCTGTAATATACAGTTGCACTGGTGTTTGAAAATGGTTTTCAGCATCCTATTCGCTCCTATTCTCTCATCCTATCCTATTGGCATCCTACTGTATGTTTGTAAATCTGACTTGTGAGTCAGTGCCTCCCCAACCCCAACTCTCACTGCACGTCACTGACGCCAAGTGAGCAGATGTGGAAAACCCCAAAACACTGACCAATCAGAGCAGACAAGTATGATCGTGAAAATTAGCATAATATGGGACCTTTAAAAACATTGTTTCCCTACAGAAAGATACAACAGCTACTTACTGTAAAGAAAAAGGCCAGTCTTCAATATTTAAATTAGAAAGCTGCATAATTTGAATAAAGTGGTGTGCTGTGATCTAAGTGATGTAAAGGCTGCCATTTGCGATGTCGCAGCCTCTGAGGCTGAGGTCATTGCTAATCAGCCAAACCAGTAGGGGCATATAATCTCTCTCACCTCCGCAGCTGAAAGGTGGGCTGCTTTGAGGGCTTCTGTAGGTGGCACATATATTTTCCAGGCCGTCTCTCCCTCATTACCTGCCTTCTTTCCCTCTCTCTGTCTGTCTGTGGCTCTCTCTCTCTCTCTCTCTACCTTATTATAAACACAGTCTTGCTTCTCTCAAATCATCGCTGGCTGTTTCTATTTTTACCAATCTAACAAGGTTGCTTGGTCAAAGAGGACTGTGGGGAGCAGGGAAGGAAAGAAATGTTCACTGAGATCGAAGATGCAGACATGCTACTTCTGTTACGCCAGCCCCCATGAGCAAAGGGCCCTGGGGCTGAAAGTGGAACCCCCTGAGATGGAGAGAGATGGGAGAAAAAAGAAGACAGAATGGGTGCAAGAGCTGCTGCTGCAGACCAGTTGATAGTTAGACAAACTCTTAACCTTGGAAATGGATGAAAAGAATCCGGTGGGAGCTGAGAATATGAAGAATATCAGGGTTTAAATCAGGGTTGTGTGATGACATTTGGTGAAGAAAAATTGAACCTTTGAAAAGTCAAAAAGGAAAAAGACTTTGATGTACTGAATAAAGTGGAAGTATTTGAAGTGGTCCTACCCTCTCACCATGTTAACTTTAACCAGAAGCATCAGTTGATCTAATGATAGCTTTGCATTTGTGTCTTCCTTCTATGAATTACCTTTTACCTTTGAATAGAGTCGGGCCAGCTGTTTCCCTGTTTCCGGTCTCTTTGCAAAGCTAACCCCCTACGGCTCCAGCTCAGGCCATTCAACCATTGTCGAACAATTGAATGGGTGTTGTCAGTTGCTTATCAATAACATAGACATAAGACAGTATGGCCCTACTATACCTACTAGTTGGCTCAGTAGGCCATTTATCATCTATTTTAAAGGTAAGCTGTATCACCCATCGGTGTCAATCTCAACTGTTTGACCCCAGTGCTGTAAGATGACAATATAAACAGCAACATGGTAGGGAGTAATAAAAGGCCAAAAACTGTGTAAGAAGGAAGGTATTGGATAGGTCAAACTCACGCAGGACTCATGAACCACTCTTACCCCTTTGGACTGATTCAGAGAAAAAGTAGCAATTACAAATGCATCTGCTTCTTCAGCACCATGGACAGGACACAGTTAGGCTACTAATATTTAAGAGCCATGGTCGGGCCATAGATTCTAACTAAACAACCTCAGTCAGATAAAGGATCAAGAAGTCAGGCAGACAAAACTAACATATTCAAATATACAACCTATCTGCCCCTGCACTGTCTCTGGAGATGTAGAGAGAGAAAAAAATCCACTTAACCACTCACTAATTAACACATAATATCTCATATAAAATTGTACAATAAATGAAACTGACATTTACTTATAAGATATTTTGATGCAGTGGCAATATAATTTTAATATAAATATATAATACGTCACTGTCACAGTAATACATTGTCTGCACAACACAACTTTCACAGACCTTGCTGGAAAACAATCAAAACCTCATAAAGCTCAATACATCCACAGTGCATGAGGTGAGGATTTAATGCATTATAGAAATACTGTGATGATCAGGTCATATGAAATACAATATCATCCTATTTACATAGCGGTCATACGCACTCCATTTGATATAGTCCACTGGTTCCCATGTCATATGAATAGCTCATGCTCAGAGGAGAAGAGCAGACGCCAATGGACAAAAAGTCATTTTCTGTCTGTCAGACATGGAGACCCATTCAAACCTATTTAACCGTGCTTTACACTATGTCTAGTCAGCAAAAAAAACGGAAGGGGTTGGACCTGGGAAAGATAAATTATTCAGTGCTTTAATGAAGGTGCACAGAGTAAATTTGCTCTGTAAAATGGTGCGTCCCTGGGAGAGGAAATTCACTGAATGACTCTGAACAAACAGAATAGCTGTAAGGTCATAGAATATCAATATTAATAGATGTAAAGCTACAGAGAGCTGTACTATTCCCCAAAGGTTAAGGCTAGTGACAGGTTACATGACACGACATCCATACAGTCTGACCCAAAGAGGGGAAGGTTGGATTTAAAGGTGCCCTCTTTCTGTGGCGTTATTCCATCTTGGTGACAACAAGGGATCAAGACCAATTACATCCTAAATAGACAGTATGAGTGATAAAATGACAAAAACTGCTAGATGTTTAAATGTCATTCAAATGATTTAACACATATCCTAGATGGCCATAGTTTTTTTTTTTAAAACATTTGCAACCAAAACATAAATGGGCATGCTAGTTGCTTGGCATGCCTGTCATTCTACCCCTTTGGTCCGGACAACCTGCTGTCTCAGGGTTTCAGTCACCTCAGAGCGGTTTGCCATGTTGCAAAGTAACCAGGAGAGCTGCCAGATAAATAGGGTGTGTCTAACAATTAAGTAAATTATCACCAGATGCCATATTAACAAAGGTACCAAGGTATCTGAAAGTGTTCTATAATTTTGCTCACTTTTTGTTAAAAACATGCCAGGACAGCAGTGGTATAGCCACAGCTTATATTCTATCTAATGCTTAACAATATAAAAATAACAGCATCTCAGAATAAATCAAGAATTAATAGCTTCTTCTCTAATTTTGATTTCCAGTGTATATAGTGGGGGTACTTGGAGGGGAAAAAAAATTCTAATGCTTGCATTGAGGATGAGTAGTGTCGAGCGTTCAAAAATCCGTGACTGTTATGAGTACAGCATGCAGGTTCCTATAGCACACTGCATTTTGCCATACTTCTCAGTGTGAATGCACTATGAACTCAAAACAACAAGTATAAGTAGCTACAGAAGTATACGATTTGAAACACAGCATCAGTCTTGCTTTCTCCTCAACTCTCTCAAACAGACCAGCAGCAGGACAGAAATAGAAAACAGTGCTTGATGGTTGGCATTTTTGGAGACCACTTCACAGAACCTGCAGCTCTGTTGTGCTTGCTCTTCCACTAAGGCAGTAAAAAGTATTTCATGGACAATAATTGCTTAAATGAAGGAGAAAGAACAAATCAATTATCAGAACTAAAGAAAACCGTTTATGTCTTCAATCACTCTGAAAAACATCATAATCCTCGCAGCCGGTAATCCAAGTCTATTAAGGCTGACAAAGCTGCAGTTGGTAACTTTAAAAGTTGGATACCTATGAAAAAAATATACTGTGTCACTGTATCCTGACAGTTACAGGGGGCAGGTAATCTGTGAAAAAGTACGTATCTCTACCTCCAGCATGTGTTCCTGATTGCTTCCAGAGCCCTCTGTGATCTGTCCACCACACCTGACCTACAACAAACAGAGTCAAGGAATCTCTGATGCAGTGTCAATGACCTCCTTGAACTGTGAAGCAGCACTGATAAAATTTGAATCAAGACTATGTGTCTGTATTGCCTATTTCTCACACAAGATATGTGGGGTGTGGGGGTACTTGGAGTTTGCCTACTTTCTCTTGAGGGTGGTAGGGGGGAAAACTCTGACTGTTGTTTGTGCATATGCACCGAACAGCAGTTCAGAGTATTAAGCCTTCTTGGAGACCCTGAATGGAGCCCTGCATGGGGACTCCATAGTTCTGCTGGGAGACTTTAACACCCACGTGGGCAATAATGGAGACACCTGGAGAGGTGTGATTGGGAGGAACGGCCTCCCTGATCTAAATCCGAGCGGTCGTCTGTTATTAGACTTCTGTGCTAGTCATGGATTGTCTATAACTAACACCAAGTTCGGACATAAGGATGTTCATAAGTGTACGTGGTACCAGAGCACCCTAGGCCAAAGGTTGATGATCTGATCTGAGGCCGTATGTTTTGGACACTCGAGTGAAGAGAGGGGCAGAGCTGTCAACTGATCACCCTCTGGTGATGAATTCGGTCAGAGGATGGGGGAAGCTTCTGGACAGACCAGGTAAGCCCAAACGAGTAGTGAGGGTGAACTGGGTATGTCTAGAGGAGGCCCCTGTCTGAGAGATCTTCAACTCACACCTCATTGCCCACTCCGGCATTGAACCGGAGTGGGCAATGTTTAAAGCTACCATTGCTGAAGCTGCAGCGGTGAGCTGTGGCCCCAAGGTCTTAGGTACCTCAAGGGGCGGTAACCCTCAAACACCGTGGTGGACACCGGTGGTCAGGGAAGCTGTCCGACTGAAGATGGAGGCCTTCCGGGATATGTTATCCCAGAAGACCCGGAGGCAGTTGCAAGGTACCGACCAGAAGGGCTGCAGCCTCTGCTGTGTCAAAGGTAAAGCAGCGGGTGTGGGAGAAGTTCGGAGAAGTCATGGAGAAGGATTTTTGGGCGGCACCAAGGTGCTTCTGGGAAACCATTCGACATCTCAGGAGGGGGAACTGGGGAACTGTCCAAGCTGTTTACAGTGAGGAAAGGACGCTGGTGACCTCAGCTGATAAGGTAATCGGGCAGTGGAAGGAGCACTTTGAGGAACTCCTCAATCTGACTAACACGCCCTCTTTTGTAGAGGCAGAGCTGGAGGCTGATGGGGAATCATTGTCAATATCTCTGGCGGAAGTCACTGAGATAGTCAAACAACTCCACAGTGGCAAAGCCCCAGGGATTGATGAAATTCGTCCAGAAATGCTGAAAGCTTTGGGTTTCAAGGGGCTGTCTTGGTTAACATGTCTCTTCAACATTGCGTGGAAGTCTGGGACAGTGCCAAGGGAGTGGCAGACTGGGGTGGTGGTTCAACTGTTTAAAAAGGGGGACCAGAGGGTGTGTGCCAATTACAGGGTTATCACACTACTCAGCCTCCCTGGTAAAATCTACTCCAAGGTGCTGGAAAGGAAGGTTCGTCCTATAGTCGAACCTCAGATTGAAGAGGAACAATGCGGATTCCATCCTGGACGTGGAACAACCAACCAGCTCTTCACTCTCGCAAGGATCCTGGAGGGGGCCTGGGAGTATGCCCATCCAGTCTACATATGTTTTGTGGATCTCGAGAAGGCATATGACTGGGTCCCTCGGGAGATACTATGGGAGCTGCTGGGGGAGTATGGGGTGAGGGGGTCACTTCTGTGGGCCATCCAATCTCTGTACACCCTATGTGAGAGCTGTGTCCGGATCCTCTGCAGTAAGTCGGATTCTTTCCCGGTGGGGGTTGGCCTCCGCCAGGGGTACGCTTTGTCACCAATCCTGTTCGTGATTTTCATGGACCAGGATATAGAGGCGTAGTCGTGGGGAGGGGTTGCAGTTCGGTGGGCTTAGGATCTCGTCTCAGCTTTTTGCAGATGACGTGGTCCTGATGGCATCCTCGGTCAGTGACCCTCAGCACTCACTGGATCGGTTCGCAGCCAAGTGTGAAACAGCTGGGATGAGGATCAGCACCTCTAAATCTGAGGCCATGGCTCTCAGCAGGAAACCGGTGGATTGCTTACTCCAGCTAGGGAATGAGTCCTCACCCCAAGTGAAGGAGTTCAAGTACCTCAGGATCATGTTCACAAGTGAGGGGGCGATGGAGCGTGAGTTTGGCCAGAGAATCGGAGCAGTGGGGGCAGTGTTGCAGTCGCTCTACCGCACCATTGTGACGAAAAGAGAGCTGAGCAGGAGGGCAAAGCTCTCGACCTACCGGTCAATCGTCGTTCCTACCCTCACCTATGGTCATGAAAGCTGGGTCATGACCGAAAGAACGAGGTCACGAGTACAAGCGGCAGAAATGTCTTTTCTCAGGAGGAGTCTCCCTTAGAGATAAGGTGAGAACTGAGAAGGGTGAGAAGTTCAGCCATCCGTGAGGAACTCGGAGTAGAGCCGCTGCTCCTTTGCGTTGAAAGGAGCCAGTTGAGGTGGTTCGGGCATCTAGTAAGGATGCCCCCTGGGCGCCTCCCTAGGGAGGTGTTCCAGGCACATCCAGCTGGGAGGAGGCCTCGGGGAAGACCCAGGACTAGATGTAGAGATTATATCTCCACACTGGCCTGGGAACGCCTCGGGATCCCCCAGTTATTCATTCATTCATCTTCAACCGCTTGTCCTGTCGGGGTTGCGGGGGGGGGGGGGGGGGGGGGTGCTGGAGCCGATCCCTGCTGACATCAGGCGTGAGGCGGGCTACACCCTGGACAGGACGCCTGTTTATCGCAGGGCACATAGAGACGAACAGAGACAGACAACCATTCACACCTACGGGCAATTTTAGAGTCATCAATTAACCTAACACAGGCATGTCTTTGGACTGTTGGAGGAAACCGGAGAACCCAGAGAAAACCCACGCAGACACGGGGAGAACATGCAAACTCCACACAGCCGGGATTCAAACCAGGAACCCTCTCGCTGTGAGGCGACAGTGCTAACCACCACACCAGCTGGTTGGGAAGGGAAATTTGGGGTCCCCTGCTAAACCGCCGCGACCTGACCCTGGATAAGCGGTTGAAAATGAGATGAGATGAGATCAGATCAGATATTTTAGTGTTCTATTTAGCTGTAAAATTAGAAAGTTTATGACCAAGTTGAGCCCAAAACAAGCCATCCAACAGACCAGACAAACTTTCTCAATTTTACCTCTAAAGGTACTGTTTCTGAAAACATTGTGTGTAAGAAATCTGCAATACAGTAATAGAATCTTTATTAATATTTGATCAGCGCTGCCTAGTTTCCCGGTGTGACCTGAATTCATGATGACTGGAACCGTTCATTTCCTATGAACTAAGCATTTCCAAAGATAATATGCTTCCTATCACCCTTAACACCCTAAACTCATTGACATATTTGCAGTTGAGCCTCATTACATTATTTTTTAAAAATGTAGTACCTGTAGTACTTTACTGTTTAATAAAGCCATTATAAATCCTTTCAAAATGATCTTCTTCTTGCATTGACTGGATGGGCAATGCCCCTCACAAGTTGAGGATGAAAGAAATAGAAAATAGAGTCTGCATGCTGTCTACTGCTCCCGTCCTCATGTATTATTTATTAACACTCAAACAGGTTAAACTAAGTCTACTCTTTTTAAGGCAAAAAAAGATGTGTAATTATGCCTTAAATACACCTGAGACATTAGTCATGTGTTCCCATTTTCCAGAAATACTGAAAATTGGTGAAACAACCATAGAAAACAACAATACTTATATAAATTATTATTTTATCTGGTAGATTTGAGATATTTTTGAAGTCTATGACTTCAAGGAGGTAGGGTGAACCTACAGTAGAATATAACAAATACCCTGGTGGATTGCTGGCATCAATATGAAAATACACAGCCTGTGCTTTTCTTTATCTATGTATAGCAATCCAATTAGAAATCTTGTTAACGAAATAAGTCAACATGAAAATCCACTCTAAATAGGTGTGAGTGTTTGCTACAATATGTGCTCTACAATGTGCTGATCTTCTACTAACTTGTTTTGACACTGGGAGCAAAACGGTTTCTATGGTAATTAGATTACTTCTGCAAAGGCAACTAAAACCCTGTAATACTACAAATATGGAAAACACTCTAATATGCAAATATGTTCCTACATCCTTTGAATGGTCTGCCACTTTACAAAACATATGGTGTTAATGCATGTCTTGTAGAAATGTTCTTTCGGCTGGCTTCATTTTTCTTTATCCGTCTGCCCTTTTGAAGCTGCGGCTTCACATTGTACTGTATGGTCTGTTTTCCCTGGTGGTGATTTCAGCTTTGTACCTGATAAGAAGTGCTGTGTTCCTCCAGGATAAGCTGTCTGATGTGAGAAAAGCTTAGTATCCTGGAATATGTCCATTTCCTCAAGAAACATGCTCACATTCAGGGACATGTGCACATGTGCCAGTGGAAACTGACATACTGCCTCTCGCCGTACGAGATAAGGTAACTGACTTCAAATCACCAACCAAATGAGCCAATCACAACAGCAAGCTGTCATGATGTGCTAAAGGCACCGTCACATCAGGGATGTGTCATTCACTGGACTGGGGGTATATTTTGATTCAGCAACCTGACCTTTTAATAACTTTGTTGTGACCTTAATTACCCCTACACCCCCGCCCCAAGACCCGGGCGTAAAGAAACCTTTCTGTAACTTTATCAAGCAGACGTCAGTCGGTGGGTCAGTTGTCCTTTTCAGATGATCTTAAATCCAGCAGGATTCCAGAAATGAAATTATACTGAATCCCACAACACGCAATGATTAAATTCATGCAAGCTTTAGTGTACAACCTCTTTGGACAAATATGCATATTGAAGCTACAAAATGTAACACATGACAAAATCAAGACTTTTTGATTTATTTTAAGGGCCTTAATTATTGCTCAATGGATTGATCAATTTATAATAATTCTTGAGACTTTGCAGACACCCTGCAGTGAAGACCTAGTGAGAAAACCTAGTGACTGTAACTAGCTAGTTTGTGCAAATGTTAAAATTCAATTAGTTGGTTGGCTGACTTTTGAAGGTTTCCAGATGATTTGTTTTGGGCTACATGTAGGACTACATTTAGTATATTACAAAAAATGGAAGCTACATGTACAATGGACAAAAAGTCCTCACCTGCTGATGATGCACACAAGACAGAAGACAGAAAAGCTTGTTAGTCCGAGTATTATAGTACAGTATTATGAATAAAAATGTAATCAAAATAATATGTATATAAATCCCATGCCATGCCTTGCTGTTCTGTGCCTACTTACAACTGCCATGCCATTACTAGACAACTGTTGTTGGGGCAAGGGTTTAGCAAACGGCCAATTAAACAGCTTTACGCCAGGCCTTCAACTCTCCAGGACAGTGACATTTTCATTCTTTGACACAAGCAGTACAGATTAGCTGTACCCTTGGCCGTCTTATATTATATCGGCTTAGACGTTGCATGAGCTTGCAGCAGCTTTTTGCAGTTATGGAAAAACAAAAAAACCTCAGCAAATCTTTTTTCCTTTCTGTGCGTACAGTAGCATCAGCCATGTACATACCACTTCGACTGCTTCAGTCTCTTGACGTATCACAGTGGGGAAAAAAAGGCTCCCCCTGGTCCCCTGGGGCAACGCTGTCAAGGACACCTGTCTGCTGCTGTGTTTCGCTGTGTTCTACTGCACTCCAGTCAGCACGCTGCCTGATTACATAAAACACTGACTACATGAGTGTCCTACAGCAGAACGCCTAAGGCTTCAACAGTCATGTTGTGCAGCGCCCACCCGAGTTCCTCTGTCCCAGAATCACTCCACCAGCTGGCTGCTCATCTGTCTCACTCTCTGTCTCGCTGTTATTTGTAGCTCAGAAGACTCACGAAGGGTGTTTGTTAGGATGGGGTTCATGCTTCCTTGAATATCCAGCGAGCAACTCTGGTCAGTTTATGCGTGCATGTCCGTCTCTCTGAGTGACAAAGAGGTTAGCTCTAATTAAAATCAGCATGTGTTGCCGAGGGGAATGGTAACCATTGTCGCGGCAAAAGTCGGCCCACTTGGTCCCCTAAGCAACAGAGCTACAGCTAATGAGAGGGGAAGACGTGTCTCTGCTGCTAGAGGAGCGTGAGCTGTTCTCTCCGTCTCATTTTATTTTCCTTTTTCTCTGCCTTCTATCTATTTATATCTATTTATCTATTTACATTTAGTTGATAAATGGTTTTGTATGTCTGCTCTCTGTCTTCCTCTGACTCTGCTCTCATCTATCTCTCTTTCACTCTTACTAATTTAGCAGACCTATAGGTGCTTGCCACACTTTGATTATGTTTTCTATTCTCTCTCCTGTATTCTGGCTTCACCCCTACTTTCCAATTACATCTAGCTTTGTCTTTTAACCGTTCATTTTGCTCTTCTTCCATTCACTCTTATTAATGGCAGCACATGCACCTCCTCCCTCGTTTCTTTTTTCCTCTCTCTCATCTCTGTCAAAATTAGCAACTTTACATTTCTACCACTTGCAGGCTCGCTCTCTCTCTCTCTCTCTCCTCCTGTCCCTCACTCTCCATGATGAAGTAAAAATTAACATTTATAAGATGCTCAAATATATTTGCAGTGTCTCTTAGCATACAGAGACATTTTAAATTCAACGCAACATTTATCCGTCTGTGGTCTGCAGCCTTATCTCTGTATAGTGCTGGCTCTGTTTGCCTGCAGAAATACCACCAAGTTAATAATTTGGGCTGCAATTCAAATGCTAAAACACTTTAAGAAAACTGTGTGATGAGAATCCAGATAGACACTTGGACATGGATGACAGAATACTTTAGTAACCCTTCTTTGCGACAAGTGCTATCCCTATGATTTGATTGCCTGCAAAATGAGTACAGCAAGCATCCCATCCTCATCCCAATTCGTCACACGGACGTTTTGTCAGGCACTTGTCAATGTGATGGGTAGCCCTTCATGTCAAACACATGACACTCCACTACAGTCGCTTTATTAAACATGAGGAACATGTTAATGGTGTTAATTAAAAAAACAAAACCACCTGGTTAGGTTTAGGATGATATTGTGGGTGGGGCTTAAATAAGTGCGTTTGTAATGTAACTATAGTGACATAAAGGACATGAACAGGTGAAAGTGGGGTGAAGTCTGGGTGAAAGTCAGGTGTTTGCTTAGGTGTTCGCGTGATACATCCCTGCAGATGGATTAACAGTTGAAAGCCTGGTGCATTCGGGCTGGGGCTGTGAGAAACAAGGAGAGAATAACAGGCTGCAACAAATTGCTCCCCCTCATTTTCCCTAAAGTTGGGATGTTTGATTGCTTCATTTTCAAGTCTTTGATAGGAGAGAAGAGTACAGGGATGGCTTAAGCTCACAGTCACGCTGAAAATGAACTGCAATTGTAAAAAGCCAAGATGTAATTCTAGAAATGGCAAGAATGTTTACATGTCATTTTTCTCAAATTGAGAACCACAATGTCAACACACTCCAAGATAAATGTCTGCCTTTGTCTCCCACAGAGCTGTTGTCTTGCTTTACTTGTATACTATGCTTTGACTGCATGTCAGCTGAGGCAATACTGGAGAGGAAAACCACAGTGCAGTGCTCAAAATGATAATGTTACCAAAATAGCATGTTTAGAAAAGTAGGAAAGAAAGAGTGAAATTACTTTGACCATGAGTATCAGCGTGTTTCTTTAGCATTGCAAAATAATGTATTGAATATTTAATTTTTCTTTAGTCTTAATTCACATACCCAATGTCCCAATAAAGCTTTCCGAACATTAGCTTATGATTCAAAAGCCAAGGTCTACCTCTAAACATGAAATACTGAAACAAATAGAGAGCACATTCATGAAGTTTTTTCTTGTTTTTGTTAATAGTCATGTATCCCTGCTGCAGTCTTCAGCAGCCTAAGTTCAATCACTTCAACAGCACATAGTAAAGATGATAAATACTTGGTGGGGGCAGTTTCTTCTTTAATTTACCAACACACACAGTGTGTGTGATGGAGCAATCCCTTATGTGCCAGATCTTGGTTAACGGAACAGTACAGCAGCTTTCATTAAAAGCTTCAGTTCTTGTTTGAATATGGCAGAAGAAACTGTAACCTTAACAACACATAGATGTCTGTTTTGAGTGATTAGGAGAAATAATGTTACAGTTGGCGGAGCTTACACTAGCGGGCTCAAAGCCTTAGATCGATTGATCAGTCACAGTTGTCACTCAGCATAGTGAAGAGGACTGAGTGTCCAGGCTTTAAAGCTGCACTAATATATTCTATATAAACAATGGATCTAAAGACAGGGAAAGATGGAAAAGGTGTGGCTGTTAGTGACGAACCTAAAGAGAATTATGACTGCCTGCAGTTCCCTTCAGCTCTACAGAGCTTAGCTGCTTTTAGCTCATTGTATACATTTTCTGACCAACTGTATTCTATCTGCTCAGCACCAGACAGCTGACAGACAGAGTTATAACTAGCCTGTGAACATAGTGGAGCGTTTAGCAGCTAAAGAACCAGAATAGTTAGTGGAGATTATGTAAATATGCAGCCATAATTACGGGACTGAGCATCACCTTTGGAAACGTACAATACTAAACCAGTCAGATCAGCAACGTTTTGTCATGTCAGCTAGCTAGAAATTCATCCGCATTAGCAAGCAAGCTAACATTAGCCAGCTAAAACCACAATATATTTCACGTCAGTGTTTGATCTAGGATTTTTCTCAGCACCATGGGAAAAGGATTTTGCTTCTACCACCACAGCAACGCTGGTTAATTTGTTGACATTCGCAAACTGCATATAAATGTCAGTCCACAGGCTGTTATAGGCAACTGTCAAGTCGGTGAAGGTCTCATTTTAGTTACGTAACAACAACCCATTCACCCATTGGCAATAAAAAACGACGAATACATGCAAAATGTTACACAAAGGACCTTTAAGTATTTGTCTATAACATTACAATGTCAAGAAAGCTACAATTTGGCAAAGTTTGGATAAAAACGCATGAAACTGCTCCATGTGGACTTTTTGGGTGTGGTTTGATGACATTTGTTTGACAGTGGTCTTGCAAAAAATAAACAAGCAACACAACTGTCATCCTATTTTAAATCAAATATTGCTAAAGTCTGATTGGTGCACAGGGCCAATTCCTACTGTCCAAACTCACAGGCGATAGATTTTCAGGCAAAACCCTAAGTCCAAGAGGGTTTGGGGCTGTCCCACTGTCGTACAACAAGTGCATGAGGGCTCTCTCGCAGACATTTTGAGACATTTATGCACACTTTATGTAAGGCCGGGTTTTCTGACATTGCCTCGGAGTACTACCTACAATTAATTCAGTGTTGTAACGTTAAAGCCAAGAAGGGTTAAAAAATAGAAAAGAATATTCTCAGCATACATTATTTAAAAGAGCACTAATTGTATCATAACCCAGACGGGAGTCACCCACAGACGTCTTCGGTTGCAAAGTGTTGTGTATCTGCCAAAGAAGCTTACTACCCCTTTTACTCATGGTGTTGAGCTGAAAGTTTGATTAGACTAAAAATATTTCCCCCTCAGAGTAAGATTGAGAGTTATTTACGAAGCGTCCTACACAAACTCTCAGCAAGTGGTAGACAGACTCCTCTCAGCATCAATGACATCGTCATTCTAAGCTGTCTTGCACATTTTCAGTAATCACCACGTGCATTCAAGACAAACAGGCTGACTTACATGCAGGATGTTTTCTTCTGGATACCTATGAGAGTTATGTATTAAATATGAACATGCTTTGGCTCTTCAAGTGAATTCGTTTACATGGTGACCTCTATGTTACAGAATTTTTTTTATATGAAGCTATCCAGTTACAAATCCAAGGAGACCAGTTTGAATGTCATATTTTTAATCACGTTAAGTAGCAGATAAATGATTGAACATGTGGTCCATTGGTAGGCTCGTGGTTGAGCCGGCCTGATGTCACAAGCTCCATTGTATTTTACTCGCAGATCAGTCTGGCAACGTGCGGCAAAGAAAATGCCACGTGACCAAACCAATCAATGTCGGTTTTGAGGCAGATTTAAGTATGCCGAAACGAGAAGCAACTGTTCAGTGTAAACAACATGGCGGCTTCTGCGGATGAGATGAGCGCAGCTATCGAGCAAGCCGCTAACTAACGCTTTTTTTTTCTTAGATCCTTGTTCCTGTTGGTATATGGACCGGGCACCTGGAACTGTGACTTTTATCCATAAAATTTGTGTTACACAAATGGAAAATATCCTTTACCGACATGTTGTTTATTTTCTGAGCTTTGCCCTGATATTGTTAGTACGTCATATGCTTTGTTGATCTGATTGGTTGATTTGACCCTTATGTTGGTGATAGACAGAGAGTTTATCCAATCAGCAACCAGTATTTTCGCCCTTCCCAAATCATCTCCAAACGAGAGTATACCGATGGATATGCAGAGCAAATGAGAATCAATCTGGTGGAGTCATGTTAGTCCATTGGAGCAATAAGGTGTAATAAACTTAATCACACTCGTGAAGGGGCCAAATCATCGCTGACAGTGGAGATCAAAATTAGAGACTGTTCTCTAAATTTGCCCACTGCTTTTTTTTCCACAAAATAATGGTTTTCGTTGAAGTTCCTTGGTTATTTGAAAAACATTCTAGTACAGCAGTGGTATAGCCACAGCGGAAATTTTATCAAATTCTAAACAATAAAAAATAACAGTATTTCAGAGTGAATCAAGTATTTCTTAGTTGTTCTCTAATTTTGATCTCCACAGTATTTGTTTATGACATGGCATATGGTGAAAATGACCCATAGACACCAAAACATTTTTTTTTTTTTTTTGTACCAGCCTCAAGTGTCCAATCGAAGAACTGCAGTTTTTGGAACTTCCACATTGGCTTTTTCCCCAGCCCTGGAGGTTGCCACTTGATTTTACCAAGGGGAGTGGAGTAGCAGCTTTTATAGTGCTTCAAAGCATTGGGCATTTACAGCCCTGCCTAACAGCTACCTGCAAAAGAGCAGGAACAAATGAGGCACACCCAACCAGGGAGATTTGCCCCCTGGGACACCCCAGGGGGCAAATCTCTGAATTCATACGGGCTCCACCACACAGATGTAACTTACATCCTGGGAAGCAGGAAAGAAAAAGTTAATTCTCCTGTTGGATTGCAGTTCGGATCCAGCCAGTGGACTGTCAAATGGAAATACTCTTTCCAAATCTAGAGAAGCCCGACATACATCTCATTGGGATGTTTGAATTAGTTAAAAGGTGCCTACGGCAATGTTTCATCAGGGGAGCCATCGTCCCCAGTGAACCCCTGGCTGCCCAATAATACTGCCGTCCCCTGCCTTGTAATAATGCTATTAAGCATAGCCAATGACAATGACAATTTGCAGGTACTTGGTCATTATCAGAATCCCCTCTTGAAGATGGAAACTTAGGATCTAATTCCTTACGCAGAGAGAGAGAGAGAGAGAGAGAGAGAGAGAGAGAGAGAGAGAGAGAGAGAGAGAGAAAGAGAGAAAGAGAGAGCAGGCAGTGAGTTGTGCGGTAGCCTGGAGCATCATAAACATCTTCTCACCTCACCGAGTTTCACCACACGGTGGCCCTGTGCCTCTCCTTCTCGATGCTCCTCCTCGCCTCCGCCACCGTAAAGCTCAGCCTCTCTCCCCCTCCTCATCCTCCTCCCCTACCACCTCCTCGTCCTCCCTACTCTAATTCCACTTCTTCCTCCCGTCGCGCTGCGGAGAGCCACAGACGGTCCTCAGCTCCGTGCAGCCCCGTGCGAAGATGGTTGGCGGCTTGTGTGCTCGCAGGTTGGCCCGCCGGTCGCGGTCCGCCCTGATAGCAGCCCTCACGGTGCTGCTTGTGCAGACGCTGATAGTGTGGAACTTCAGCAGCCTCGACTCCGGTGAAGATAGGGAAAACGGAGGCTCCAACGTGCGGGAGAAGAGGGACCGGGTCGCGGGCAACAAAGCCGCTGGCAGCGACTATTTCCAACACGGGGACCAGCAGCGGCAGCATCCTCTCCCGCCTGGGAAAGGGACGTCTCGCCACATACAACAGCCGGTAAGACAGATGCGCTACCGATGTATTCATATCATATCCCCGTTGAAAAGACACTGTCTCGCCGGGGATGATGCCCGGGGGGGTTTGGCAGGCAGGTCAAAACATCTCCACTTTGCGCTTCTGGGAGACAAGCACACGGTCGGGCCTGAAAATGAATGAATTGTCACTTGAACAGAGGCTGCCTCTTAGGGAAAATAAAAAGATGTCTGAAGCAAGACAGATGCAAGCGAGCACCCCCCCCCCCCCTCCTTTTTTTTTTTTACTCCGAGCATCCTCAGCTGAATGCTTGCCGAGGACAGGAGGCACATTGCGCCGTTTGAATGAACGCACTCCATCCCAGACTCCAGTTTAAACATGCCAAAGCTGAGTATACGATCTGAACTCAGCACGTAGTTCACTCCAGGGCAGGATGATACCCCATCAGGGCAAATCCTTCCATAAGACAGTAGCTAAGGGGGTGTCTGAACAGCAGAGGCTGACTGGGGTTGTAGCCCATACCTGTCACGGTCTATTTGGTATTTTTAGTCAAATACAGTAGCTGCATAGCTCAGCAGCACTGTCTGAGTGAGGCCAAATTGAAACATAACCTAATTTGCAGAGTTGTTTTTGATGAGTGTACAAAGATAAGAGTCATCTGCTGTTTGTGAAAACACAAACAGTTTTATTTCTTGTGGCAGCATGAGACACAAAGGTCAAGATAGATGGGATTGTGGAGCCAAAGCAAACATACAGACCCGCATAATAAATAAATTGAGTTTAACATGGCCTGTGCAACTGTGTCCATTTAGAAATAGAGGAGCTCATGCCACACTTTTGCTTATTGAGCATTTAAGAATTGGCTCCCAAAAAACCAAATGTGTATTTGTAGACTCTACTGACTTGCTCCCTGTGCCCTGCAGGCGCAGGTTCTGTACAGTACAGTGCTTGCGCGCAGCATGTGATTAATTTCCACAACCTGATCTCTGCAATTAAATTTATCCAAAATTGAGCTTCTTGTTCGCATGGTCTCTCAAGCAGTTAGGCTGCCCTAAAGAAATTGGACGTAAGTTGTTCCTGGCAAGCGTGCAGCGCTTTTCCCTCACAAAGCTGCCAGACATTCAAGTACAGCCTACTCCTCAGCCACCATGCAACCAGTAGATAACCGGCTTTGATGTAGTGTGATACACTGTGGCTCTACGCTCAGCCAGTCAGTCGGAGCCGTGCACTGTATCATCTGTCTCTTCCACAGAATTGACAGTGACTCACTTCATCTGGTAGGACTGTCTGTCTCACCTGTCCACGTCTCAACAGCAAAGTCATGTAAAGGACGGGTTTTATTTGAATCTATTTCCTGGAGAATCCTCTAAAGAGATATCTCTGTAATATCCCTGTAATAGTACTACAGGGACTCATTAGTGAGTTTACATTAGAACACTTCAGGGTATTATGTATTGTATGAAGTCGCAGCAATATTCCTGCTCCGTCCATAAATTAGTAGTGCAGTGACACAACAGCGGCTGGGGATCAGTTATGTCAGAACCTATTCACTCTGCGTCAAAAGTGGTTTGTCCAAATGTGTTTCACTGTTAAAAAACACACAGTGGATCTGCACCCATGACCTTTTAAAGAAGGGAATTCATCCACCATCGCCTCAAGGTACTTCACACAGCCTGTGTGCCAGTCAGTCAGTCCACCAGCCAGTCAGCTCGCCTGCTGCCTGCCTGTCAGATTTTCAACCAGCTCTCTGCAGTTCTGTGGCCCCTGGACTCCTAACATTCAACTGGTCCCCCTGGGCCACATGCATTCCCTCAACTGGTTAATCACTGCATTTTCATTCTTTCTCCCCTTGTGGGTGGTGTGTGTTCATGTGTGTGTGTGTGTGTGTTTGTGTGTGTGTGTGGCTTGGCAAGGCAGAGTTTGTCCAGCCTAAGGGTGACGCATAAGCGCCAACTGATGCTATATGAGGCTCCGCGTCTGAGAGAGGGGAGGGCAGCACTTTGATCCAGAATAGAACAAGCCAGAAGCTACAATATGAAAGAAGCTACAGTATGACAATAGCAGAATTTCTATGTAATAACTTGTGTTGGATGGAAACATTATGCATAGCTTTGGATGTGTCATTCCAGCAGGCAGGGGCTACAGTTGTCATTAGTGACCCCCTGTTGTGTCTCTTGGGGGAAATACGGCTAGAGAGTAAAGATGTTTTCTTCTCCACTCTGCTCTATGTATCTGGATATAATCGCATGAACAAGAGATTTAAAGTCTTGGCTACCTGTTGCAGATTTCCCATCAGAAATTTTCTACACTTATTAATTAGTCTGTCTTGTTTGGCCTGACATCAGTTTATTATAGGAGATAGCATCACAATTATATTAATAGGTGCTTATTAAGGCGGTCCTGGTGCCGGGTGTAAAAAAAAAGTTAATGCCAGAATTAAACCAACCTACTTCCAGCGGGAGACTAAGTAAAGCTTTGAAAAGCGTCTGGCTCCAAGCTTCACATCTGGTCGTCAGCAGTTTCTTTCCATCTGCCGGTGGTAGTCATACACTGTCATGATCCCCATGTGCCCAGCGGGTGTCCACCTCACACATGTTGTAAAGAGTTTCTCTGTTAGTAATGGTATTACATGTAACATTACCTCTGATGTACACTTTTTCCATTGCACTGAGTTTTCCTAATGGTTTCCTACGGCAAAGATTGCAGTCCATCTGAGAATGGTTCTTCATGGTTCCACAGTATGATGATAAAACAATGCATGACAGGCTTCGCCACAAAATATCAAACATTATATTTTATTATAAAGACGTTCACCACAGTTATTTTCCCACAGCGGCTCACTTGGCTTTTGCTATAGATGCAAAGAAATGAGTGCCAGCAGATATTTTACTTGAATAGTTTAAGACTGACAGAAGATGTTGCACACTGTGTCGGAGGGAGAATAACTGAATTTAGAGAAGGAAAAAGTGGAAGAAATCTGCTCTGTGGGGTTTCCCATGTGTTAAAAAATAAATAACCTCATATTAAAGGTTCCATATTATGCTCAATTTCAGGTTCATACTTGTATTTGGGGTTTCCACTAGAACATGTTTACATGCTTTAATGTTCAAAAAACAATGCCAGAAAACAGGTATATGCAGACAGTATATACCTGTCTTCCGCATCTACCCTTTGCAGCGCGGGAATGACTGTTACAGCACTTTCTACCTATATAAGGTATAGTTGTGACATCACAACCATACAGAAGTCCCGACGGCTAGTTTAAAGGCACAGTTTCTGAATATGGGCTGTGTGTATTTCTCTGCGGATTCAGCTTTTTGATACTTTTTACAGTATTTATATAGCACCAAGACCTGCTGTAGAATCAAACTTTGAACACTATGGACAACAATTATTCTCATATAATGGTGGGAACTGATACTAAACACAATCAAAGTCTTTGAAGCTGTTATTAGCTGGTATTTAATGAGAATAAAAGAGGTCTTCACTGTTTGGCAAACACTCTCAGAATTAGCATTAAAATGAACGAAAATGATATACATTTGGAAATGCTTAAGTTACGCTGGGATTATTGTTTACATTTGAATCATGTACAGTACGATTTACATTGCACTGAACATGTGTTTTTTTTAATCATTTGGGAGCTTTGCTGAAATCCATTGTTACCAGTCAATTCTCCAACCACCACCACAACCACAATGTGATTCATCCCACTGTGTCCATGATCACAATGCTGACTCACACAAACTCCAAAAAGTATGTACTGTACGTAGATGCGGGGAAGCAGCGTCACACAAACACACCCACGTACACATACGCATTTATAGTTGCACACTCACCTACACACAATCCAATTTCCTTTGGAATGAATCAAGTGAGCTGTTCGGATTCCAAATTCACAGCATGTGACAAAAATATATGAGGCAAATTTACTCGTTTTACGAAAATGAGCTTCCATGCACCAGCATGCAACTTCCTTACAGCAATGTTAGTTAATGCCACTCCAGTGAAGCAGCAGAACAAGAATGTCAAGTTAACATTAGTTTAGAATTAGGCCATGTGGGTTAAGTTCAAATTAATTTCAAGTTGCAGGTAACACAAAAGTATGCTATTGTGTAGTGTAACTTGTTTTAAGAATCAAATTCAAATCCTGTCCAGTTAAACTGAAAGTGTCAGCTCCGTACAGCAGCAGCAGAGCCACAGAACATGGAATGAGTCAGGAGAGTAATCTAACAAGACGATGGCAGAGGAATTGGTCATTGAATTGTCTGTTTATTAATATTTCTGATTTAAACCCAATGCTAATAGGGTACCTGATAACGTCAGTTAGGCAGTCTGTACGTGCATATGTGCCTTCTCCACATTGGAAGCTTGACCGGAGAAGCCATAGATGAACAGAGAGGCTATTGCTGATATCACAGCAACTGAGTGCTGAAGTTTCTTAAAAAGCCAAATAATCGTGATGGCAAAATAGACGCAGTGTTTTTAGTGACCGCCACTGTTACTTTGGAAAAGAATCCATCTGGTTCGCGTGGTGTTGACTTGAAAAGTGATTGCACGGTCATTCTTTGTTCATCTTTTTTTCTCCATTAATGAAAAAAAAATCAAATGCTTCTATATGCTTTTACATTTCAAAAAATGACAGGTAACAATAGATTATGACAGAATTTTTTTCACACTTCCCTCAGACAAGGCTCTGCCAGCGATGGTCTCTGGTCTCTTGTGTGGCAAGCTCCATCTTGACAATTCAGTTCAGTGTAGATTGTTGGTAGATGGATCCCCCAAAACAACAGCTCTTCTACACAAGTTTGTGAGCTGGAACAGTGTGAAGCTGCAGTGTGGTCTGAGTAGCATCTTCAAAAACCGACAGCTTAGCGCAGCTACCCACACTCGCTGCACTCGGGCAGTGACGTCTTTCTCACACACAGCGTAATCATACCTCCAACACTCTGTCAAATGAAAACCCAACCCAGAAAGAAAAGTAAAGGAAGAAGAAAACAAGATCAACCATATCCTCTAACTCCTAACCGCCTTTCTCACCTTCCCAACATGTTTCAGATTCTCAAATTGCGTTCCTCGTGTGGTTTGTTCCAGAGTCATTTCACATGCCAGTCACTGTCTGTGCTGGTTTTTGTATCATAGCAAAGCCACTTTAGCAGAGGTAATTGGCAGTTAAATTGGCACTCCCTGAAAGTAAATCGTCTCAGAGTGTGAGCCATTCTGCTTTAAACAGACCTCTGAACATACACAATTACGGTCCAGAGACACCCAAAAGATGCACTGTGTGATTTCAAATTTCAGACATCTCAATCATTACATCAATAAAGTGTTACTCTGTAAAGCCTATAATGAGGGAAAAGTAAAGTACAGCCTGCCCATCAGTCCGTCCATCTGTCGTTGTGATTGCACAAACAGAGATCTTCTTTTTCAAGTGCCGTCTCTGAGAGAGGTGGGAACATATTCAGATCTGAGGGAGGAAGTATGCACCTCAGACTTGAAAGAGATGCATCGAAAACCCCAAGACACTTTGATGTTGAAGTGGAATTTGTATACATGACACCATCCTTCCTCAAAAACCTGCAACGGAAAAACATTTTTAATATCATCGTATTGCAGTATACCGTTAGAGCCCTTTCATGTTACTTGCTACACTGAGCTTACCCTACGTATATGCCAAATATCAACGTCAGTATGGAATCTTAAAACTTTACACTATGTATAGTATGTTGACTGAAACTTTGGGTAGCCATAGCAGCTCAAACATCACAACGCAGACACTTCCTTGCGAAGCACTCCTTCTAGCACAGGTGCTGAAAGTACTGCAGGCCTCTTCTGTGTAATACATGTCCAGCCCCCCCCCCCTCTCTCTCTCTCTTTCTCTCTCTCTCTCTCTTTATCGTCCTCTGTCTCTCTTCTGGTCGTAATGCAGTCACAAAGAATGGGGCTGGAGTTTTTCAAAATATCAGTACAAGAACTTTTCAGGTCCGATTGAAGAATGAGAAGATAAAGGCTCTGCTATAGTAGTCAACTTTTAGTACTTTTACTTCAGTACTTCAGTTTCTGATGCTTGATGGGAATATTTCAAAAGCAAAATGCTTATTTTTTTATCACAAAGTTAGAATCTGTGAACCATAGAAATGTAATGAGAGTAGAATGGGCATTGAACTGTTTGCAGCAGTCATTTGACAAGTTCAAGAGAAAATTGTGATTGTTGTTAGTTGTTATGGTGACAACACACATCAGTGGGGCTGTAAAGTGTGTCCCACTCACTAGTTTGAGAACTCTGTTTTGAACTCATTTGCCTCTGTTCCACGACAGCCTTGGCTGGAAGCATCGTGTTTTCAGGTTGTCCTAGGATGAACTGATTTGATTTTGAGGGTCAAAGGTCAAGGTCACTGTGACCTCACAAAATGCGCTTTTGTCAGTAAGTCAAGAATTTCCTAATTATGACAGCCTTTCACACAGATGTCTAATAGGGTAAAATGATAAAGTGATGACATTTTATATCCAAAAGGTCAAAAGTCAACTTTACTGTGACATCATAATGCGTCTGTCCATTTATGAACATATAACACATAACTCAGGGACAGGGGAAGATTTTGGACGGATACTGAATTGGTGACAGTAAGCTTCAAACTGTGGAGATTGTAGAGATCTCCTGTGCTGCCGGGTTGGAGATATGTATGAAGCAGCCATGTTGCGCCAAAACACACTTAATACCTTTTGTTAAATTCTTTCAAAGTCTCAATTTAATATATTATGTAAGTCTCAACAATTTGGATGTAAATCGCAACTTGATTGTTTGGCGGAGGCAAACAATTGAATGTGGTAATTCTAGGTGAATTAAATACAATTTGATGACGTATCAATAGAAAACCTCAACAATGCAACGGACATAGTGCTAAAAAAATGCCTTTCTATGCTTAGTACTACTCCACTAGTCCTCAGTGAATCCGTGATTTGCTTAAAGTCGGCTTATTCAGAGTTATGGAAGTTCGCAATTGATAATCTGAGGACCTTTCTCTTCTGTAATTATAAATTGTGACAGTGAAATATTCTGGCTTTTACACTGTTGGTCGGACAAAGCAAGCAATTTGAGGATATGTTGGAAAATGTTCACTATTTTCTGATAACTTATTGACTCAAATATTTATCAATAATAGCATAAGTGCTGTAGCTCCATTCAAAATGCCCCTGTCATGTTTCAATGAGTCAACATGGAGAGTTTCCATAACAGAAACCTACAGATGGGTAACAAATAAAGCAAAAGATGTTCTCCATCTCTCTGGAACTACACTGATTTTTTAAACATTTCAACGTAAACATATCCTCTCATTTGGAGTTTTGATGATGGTGGTGAAGAGCTTCATCTTACATTTCCCATAATCTTTATGTTTAAAAGCCTCAAATCCCATTACTTTAACATATATGAACATGGTAATCTTACAGATTCCATGTCTGAAAGGGGCAAGGAAGGAAGACAATCAACGTCTGTTTTTACAGTACATTTACAGAATAATGAGCATGTCTGAGAGGGGCTTAACAGACACACTATTTACTATCCTTTGTCCTCAGTTAGACTGTGTATGTGCCTGCATGTTTGTGTGTGTTTTGTGCATGCTGCTCAGCAGGATGCCTTTGTATGTCTCATCTGTAAAACTGCAAAATCAAAGATCATAAATACCGTTCATCTCCCTCCTGTCAGGTCTATTCAAACAAACTTCACCATTACCTCCAATTAGAGTTGCATCGCTTTGTCAACACCCCCCGCCAACACCACCACACACACACACACACACACACACACACACACACACACACACACACACACACACACACACACTCATCATCATCACTACAACTCCAGGCCAGCCTTCCTGCCTCTGTGAGACAGCCTGCCTTTCTACCTCCCCAATCTTCCCCTCATCCTCTGCCGCCGTTACAGATGGTTTCATTCGCCAACACATTAATAACGCATCATCCAGATGAATGAAGCTATATAATACCTAGCGTTGCCAATAATCCCATAGGTAAGAGGCTTAGCAGACAGCCCTGAGAGAGAGAGAGAGAGAGAGAGAGAGAGAGAGAGAGAGAGCGAGAGAGAGAGAGAGAGAGAGAGAGAGAGAGAGAGAGAGAGAGAGAGAGAGAGAGAGAGAGAGGAGGACTAGGCTGGTGGGGAGCTCAATTAGTTTGATCTGAAGTCGGGTATGCATGTTGACATTTGGCGTAGCGCTAAAAGGCTGCACACACAGACACACACACACACACACACACACACACACACACACACACACACACACACACACACACACACACACACACATTCGGACCAGACCACCGCCATATGGAGGGGTTATTAGGCCAATGGCTCAACTCCCTTGCTGTTTAGTAGTTTTATGGTGATCCCTTTAAATAGATCTGCTGTATTGCATAAGTCAAGATCAGTGCCAACTGCCGGAAGACAATGTCCTTGAATTACAGAAATTTGGATTTACCTTCATCACGCTTAATTGCTCATTAAAAAAGAAACAAAAAAAACAACTTAAAGATACTATTGTAAATGAGGTGCAGTGGTTTGAATTGAATTTTAATCAGATTATTGTCGACTTGAACTTTGATCCGTCTCTTGGTCTTTCTCAGTACAGATGTAAAGCTTCAGTCCATCAATGTGGGAGAAAACACTGGTTTTAGTTTTTGTCTGCATAGGTACAATTTGATACAGAGTAGAGGAAAAATTGCTTGCCAAAACTACGACTCAGAGCAGAGTATGATCGGCTTATTATTTTTAAGCCCATGCACACAGCATGTGTCTCAGTGCCTAATCTGAACCTGAAACCTGAAAAGCTATTTTCTCTATCAGCTTTTATTATGATCTTTTATTATGAGTTTCCTACATAAACACAAATCAGTCTGACAAAGTTAGAACAGTCATTTCAGTCAGACAACTCATGTTTGAAATGTTTATTGTAAGTAGTTGGAGTTTGGTGTCTAGACTCTGACCTCGTAGTTTACATGAGATCTTGGATAGTGATGATGAAATATTTTCCCATAAAGCTATGTCAGTACGAAGCAGTGCAGCTTGAGGTGACTGCCTGAACAAGCTTTGAACTGGTTTGAAGTGGCCATAGCTTAGTTGGAAAAAAAGGCGGTGTCATGTAGTTTTGTGAACCAATCAGAGCATTTATTTTTATTTTTAAATCAAAGTGTGATGCTAGTTGTAGGATTGTTTGCAAGCTTAATACACCCACACAGTCCAGATAAGCAGATGAGCTGTGTTTTTGAGTGTTGAACTTAATTTATTTTCATTTATTTTTTCCTTTCTTAACTTAAACTTTCATTGGTGCCTTTTTGTTATGCAGATTTAATGTTGTGGAGAAATACTCAAAGGAGGACACGATTTCCCACATGGCCATTTAAGCACTGCTGTTAAAACTGTTGTATAATGACTTCTGTAGTTCTGGAAGAGGTTTGCCAAGCCTGAGAAAATCATCGTAGTGGTGTCATTAGGGTTATCTCAGTTTGGGCTAGGAGTCAGAAAGTCTGTGTTACAAACTGGAGCTGTGCAGTTTGACCGTTTACCACCAGGGAAGTAAACGAAAGGCTCCAGTTGCATTATGGGAATTGAAGGACATAGCATTTTTGGGACTAAAGGGCGAAAAAACGTGATCTCAACCTCTGCTGCACAGGTTTTGATTCATTTTTCTTTTTAACTCTGTCTCTTATAGAGTGTCTCTTAAGATATGAAGTTTTCAGGGGGCGTTAAGATCAAGAGTAGAAGCTAAATTTTGACAAAATTTCACACATTTTGCATTTCAATTCTAATTATGCCCTACAAACTCAATTTTGACGTAACAATAAATGCATCTTTTAATGGACTGATTGCTCGTATGCATGAAACATGAACATTGCTGCAGTTAAAATACAACCTCTGCAGACACTGATCTTTACAGTATTTATAGCCATCAGAAAGAAAAAATTACTATTTTACTGATTGTGTTTCGATACAAAAATTCTGTGGGGACTTTTATTTTTAGGGAGAATCTCTTTTCTATAATAGAACATGAGTGAATTTTCTCCTTATAGAGTAAGCTGCCAAGCTCTGAGGTGGGACATGATGAGAAGCTGCACAGCGTGCTCTCATCAGGTCAGATTCCCTGTAGAGGCAGTCATATATTCCTTTTGTTGCAGATTTCCGCCTTTATCACAGTGTGTACTGTATATAGCATCTATATTGTACTCCCTGCGGCATTCGGCATGAATAGACTTCTTAAGGGCATCATTAGACCGTAGGGAGTGTGTTTGTGTCTCAACCTTAATGGTCACATCACAATGAAGAACACTTGACAGCCGTGTCGTTGTGGAAGTGTACGGCAGATTTTCCACCTCTCTGAAATCGCTGCAGTGCCGCAACATAGACATGCAACATGCTGATCCACATGTAACACCCAAATGCACATGAACATGTAATCACACCCACACAGACTAATGACACTGAGCATGAGCCACTGTCTTGCTATCTCCTCCTCAACACACCATACACTAATCTTCGCGTATTGTGTTATTCTAATAAGACAGTGAGTTTGTGACAGAAACAGAAAAGAGTACGTGGCTGTATGATGAGGACACAGGGTGATGACACGTCAGCTGGGTAGAGATAGGGGTGATCCGGTCTGTCAGGGAAAGCTTTTGTCCTTCCAGTCCCATGGAGCAAGAAGAGAGGAACTGACAGCAGCGCTTTTATTCTTCCTCCTCCTCCCTTTCTTCATCTCACGAGAGGAGCTGAATGCCAACAGCCTAGAAGACTTGTCTCTATCTGTGATTAAGAGAGAAAGTGAGAGGAGAAAGAAAGAAAGAGAAATACAGACAGGCAGAGAAAGACAGAAGGAAACCAGAGGAAGAAATGTTGGGGGGGGATAAACGTCTCATCCCTTCTACAAATCCGACTCAAATCCCAGCTTAATCCTCAGGGGAACCCGGTTTGGTTTGAAGGCTTGTTAGTGTAGCTCGGGCCCGGCTGGCAGAGACTGTGTGGTTGGAGACTGTTTGCTGGAAACTTCCAAATGGACGAATGGCCTCCAAGCTTGCAGGGATCATGTCTGTAATTTTCCCCTTGGTTGGTGAAGTTTAGGACTTAAAGGTAAGCTTTTGCCAAGACACTGATCAAACTGGTTTTACCAAGCATCTCTCAATAGGACTTCTGATTTAGGATTACTCTGAAGAGGAGATGAGGGAATCTCCACTGCCACTTAAAACAGGTTGTGTTTCCTCAGGTTTGATGATATTCACCATGATGGACATTTGCTTCTGCTACTATATTTCTTTATATTATTCACATCTGGATAACATTTCAAAGTGAACAATGCTTTAAAATGAGGAACAATGATATAATGATCCTCATAAATGCAGAGCGATGTCAAATATGTGAAAGGCTTTCACAATTTTCCCTTTTCTTTATTATGGTGGTGTATTGAACCTTAATGGGTTTTTTTGGTGCCCGCCGAGTATTGGCTGAGGTTAGAGCAGTCGCCCCATGTAAAGAGGCTGAAGGTCCTCGAAGCAGCAGCCATGGGTTTAATTCTGACCTGCGGCCCTTTGCTGCATGTTTCTCTCTCTCACCCCATTTCCTCTCTCTCCTATCTAAAACTGCCAAAAAATAATCTTTAAAAAACTGTCAACTTGGCATCAAATGTCTGGTAATTTTTTATTCTTATTAATTTATTTAAATTGATCAGGGGTTCGAACCAGGAAGCCTCTTGCTGTGAGGCACCACCAGACCACCATGCCACCCTGAATTTGCTGATTCCAGCTTCTGAAATGTGAATATTTTCTATTTTGTTTTTTTACTTCTCTATGACAGTAAACTGAATATACGTTTTTGAGTTGTGGACAAAACAAGACTGATACACTGATCAACATTTGCCACCATTTTCTGACACTTTATAGGCCGATAGTTGCAGCCCTAGTGCAGCTTTAAGCTACCTAACGGATGGTTACAGGAAACATTGCTGACATTCGTATTCAGTCTCCTGTAAGAATACCTTGGTGTTTGACCCAGAGGGTCATAGCTACAGAATCACCTCATATTTCACCCATTACATACTCTTGACACAGTTACTGTTACATTGTGAGTAAGAGAATAATCAAGGTTAGCGTTTATGGTGAAGGTCATGTTGAACAGAGAGACAGCCAGGAGGTCCTAGTTTGATGTACACACCTGCAAACATCCACACAGATGCATAAGTGCATACACTCGCCCACGCACTCTTCAGCATCCCCTCTATGCTAAAGTAGCACACCTACAGAATGCATAAAATAATAAAATACTCTTATTTCCTGCATCACAAAAAACACTCACCCACACACACACACACACACACACACACACACACACACACACACACACACACACATACACAAAGGCCTCTCTCTGCCTGCTCACTCCCCCTTGGCTAATGCACAACACACACACTTTGAGAATAAATAAATTTATAAAACACTTTGTGAACCACATGAAAAGCTGCTCTTCAGTTTTATGTTAAACCACCAGGACCAGCAGGAGATCTTGTACTCATTACTGAACAGGTGTGTTTTCCATCAGCAGTGCATTTAGATCCTGTCTTCCCTTCTTGCCTGTCTCCACTCTGCCAAACGCCTCGAGGGTGGATCTTGCAACGTCTTAACGCAGACGCATGCCCTAGCGCTGTCACATTTGCGTCCTTCCCCTCAACTACTTCCTCACCCTCTTCATCCCCGCGTGCTCCCACTCCCCGTCTCCCCGGCCGTCTCCTTCTTCTCCCAACTTGAGTGGGGATGTCTCACCGCACCGCTGAGTCGTTCACTGGTCCTCGAGACTCCGCAGGCCTCCCAAATCAGTTTCAACGAGGAGCCCTGCAGAGGCTGTCGCCACCGGGGAGAGATTGCGCTGTAATTGAGCTGCGTGATAATAATACGTTCTTCTCTCTGATTTTCTTACCAGCGGTGAATCATCAACACCATCATCATCAGGCCATCACATCAGCAACGCTCGGCAGACGCTTCCACGCTGCCGCTGCCAGAGTTGAACCGCTCTTTTACTCGACTCTCTCTCCCTCTCTCGTCAATTGCACTCGTTCCACTTGTTTTATTCCCATTTCCTCTCTTTCACTTCTCTCTCGCTCCGTCCTTGCCACTACATGCTCCTCTCATCTGTCTCCAACCATCCTTTCCGCTTCTGTTGCATTTGATTGGACAGCATGCCTCAGAGGTATACAGAAATTACATTGTAGGGAAATAAAAAAAGAGTGTGAGTGTGTAGATGGAGGGGAGGAGGGCAGATAATTAGGATGGGTGATTATGTGAGCACAATGTCAAATGCCTTTTTGCGACGTACTTAAGGCATTCATGCTTCTATGGCAGGAAGTGGGGAAGCTTTCGTGTAACAGTTTGATTTTCTTTTTTCAGAAAAGGATCTGAATTTCAAACACTTTGAACATTGAACCCATACGCGCACTCTTTTTCTTACTCCCTCATTTTGTTGCTAAATATTCTCTAGGTCATGCATTCCCACATACACATACAACTTCCGCAGGGCATAAAGGCCGCTGTGTTTTTCACTCAAAGGGATTTGCAGCCAGTTTGTTAAAGGTGAGGGAATGTGTGTGAGTGTGCATGTTCATGTGAAAGTGAGAAAATATGAGACAGAGGGAAATTGTAACTAAGTAATATTGGGAAGATGAATAAATCATGAGGGAAGCTTTTTGGCGTAATAGTAGAAAAAACAGACAGAGGGTTAATCGACTCAGAGATACACAGACTCAGATGTAAAGAGAAAAGACGTTAAAGGGAAACGAGTGCTTGCCAAGACGGGTTTTAGACTCTGTATGTGTGTGTGTGTGTGTGTGTGTGTGTGTGTGTGTGTGTGTGTGTGTGTTTGTGTGTGTGTGTGTGTGTGTGTGTGTGTGTGTGTGTGTGTGTGTGTGTGTGTGTGTGTGTGTGTGTGTGTGTTTGTGTAAGTGTGTGTGTCTGTGTGTGTGTGTGTGTCTGTGTGTGTGTGTGTGTGTGTGACACGAGGGGAGTTTACACATGGCTTTCAGTGCTTTAACCATCCCCATGAGAATTGCCTTTCCATAGAAGAGAACCATTAGGAAAATCATTGACTGCTTATTGGTGTCAGCACTCTATTTGTGATTGTGCGTATGTGTGTGTGTGTGTGTGTGTGTGTGTGTGTGTGCGTGTGTGTGTGTGTGTGTGTGTACGTGTGAGTTAGCTCAAACAAAGAACAATACTGCCCTTTTTTCTCTTTCACTCTCTCCTCCTAAATAGCTAGTCTAGCTTTAAGTGTGTGGGGGGAGTTAAGGCTTTTTTTGACTTCTCTCTTTGTCCTCAAGTTTCTTAACTGCTGAGAGAGGAATCCGTTTAACTCTGCCAAATCGGCCTACAACAATCTTTTTATGTAACTCTCAGTTTATCCACAGGATAAATGAATATGTCTATTTTCTGCCGGAGGGCCAAGTAGACCTATAGGTCTCACTGCACTCAGGTTACTCATAGTGTTGTGAGGTAAGCGTTGGACGAGGTTTGGCTGCTCCTGTGGGGCTGAAAAGTGAGTACACCAAACCACGTACCATACACGTACATATGAAACAGTAACAAGCTTGTGTACGGATGTGTGACTGAGTTAACGTGTTTATTAATATTTGCTTCCTGCACATATGCATGCGTCCCAGAGGTATATAGACTATGCACACATAATTGTCTTAACTGCTGAGAAAGAGATTTGGTCAAGGCAATTATGATTCAGCCAGGGCACAGCTGCTTGTTTAACACTCTATTTGCCTGAAAGACAAAAATGACTGCAATTTAACAGCAATAGAGGACTGTAATGAGTTGATAACTATTTTCCTGATAGTAGTGGCTCTAAGGTGGGAAGAACAGTCAAAGCAACAGGACTATATTTTCGCTGGCATTAAGTCCAGTGGCAGCAATGGAGATTAATGAGCATTCTCTCTTTTCTTTCTTTTTTCCTTAATAGACTCGGAACATAGCTTATGTATTACTTTTGCTGAAATGATTCTGTTTGATACCTGATGGGAAGATTGGTGGTCATAATGGTGCCTGGCAACAATAGCAGTAAAATGTACAGTTAGACAGAGTTCCATGTTCACAGTGTTTTGAGCTTTAGGGCGCTGCAGTGGATTTTGTTACCTTTGACCCTGTTTCCAGTCTTTACAAGGAGGTAAGCTAGTGGAGAGTGGTATTCAGGGCTTGACACTAACTTTTTTGCTCACCAGCCCCAGTGGCTAGTGGTTTTTCCAAAGTTACTAGCCACTCAGCATTTTCACTAGCATCAAATTTATATATACAGCATATTAAGAAACAAATACCCTAGAGAGATAACTCTACTGAAAAAAACCTGGCAAGATGAATACTGTCTGTTTGAATACAGCATTTATTAACAACATAATTTACCTATAACAACAATAAACACTGATGCAATTCAAAAAGATACAATTCATAAAACATAGAACATTTCAATATTTTTTTAATTGAAAGCCTTAGTAATTACTCTATATAAATGATATCTAAGCAGCGATCACATACAGGGGCATCTCAAAACATTAGACGATCATGACAATTTGTCCCCCATATGTTAGATGAGTTACTGAAACAAAACCCCTTTTGCTTTTCCCCGCCGTAAGAAAATACAATCTGCGCAGCATCATATGTTAGCCACTCTCTACCTGCCTTTCACTTGCTGTTGAAGACTCTTTTCTTTTTCCACCACATCACGATAGTTGCTAATCACGTCTGGATCTACTTCTCTAGTTGTAGCTGTGTTTTCTCAACTTACCTGTTTTTTTTTTGTTTTTTTTGTCAATCCAACACGGAAGTGTCGTCGGCACAAGTGCTCATGGGAGTTGTAGTGTCATTGTATCACTTTGCCAACAGTTTATTAATTCAGATGACCTTTGAGAAGACTACAATTAAATTCAACCAGCCAAAGTGGCTACTAGAAGAAACTGTGTTACCTGCCAAATCTGAAATTCACCTGCATTTGGGGGGTGGGCGGGTGTTAATGTCAAGCCCTGTTGGTATTGATCCTCTTATCTAAGTCTCGGCCAGAAAGAAAATAATTATATTTCACAAAATGTCAAACTATTTCTTGAGTGGTGGTACCCTGGTTTTCGACAGAAGGGCGACAGAGGGGCGACCGCTCACTCAAAACAACAATGGCGGCTCCTAAAGATGTGTTTCTTCACTGAGAGAAAAGTTTGATGGAGTTTCACCTATATCACACGGTACTTATCAGCAGATAGTTATGGATGTTTAAACTTTACATTGGGCTGCGAATTGTTACCCTTAAAGTGATACCGATACTAATAGAATACTTCGTTCGATATCTTTATTTTCTGCTTTACTTGATATATATCATGTATCTATCCATTACGCTGAGCTCCGTGTGTTTGAAAGCTGAGATTGTTTTAGGGCTGCAACTAACAAATATTTAAATTGTCAAATAATCTGTTGATTACATTAATTGATTCCTCGTTTGGTCTATAAAATTTCAGAAAATAGTCAAATGGGTCATATTATATACATTTATTTAATAAAATATAACGTTTTTTTCCATTTTTGTACTTAAAGTTACGCTACAGTAGGTACGGCATGTGTCATGCTCTCTGTACGCACACTGTCACCTTGATCCTGCGTGTTACTGTCAAGGCTTTAAATTGACACCCGCCAAATGTGGGTAAAAATTGCCTTGGGAGCATAACATTGTAAAGTTACTTGCCTATTTTTCAGTTTTAATGATTGCAACTTTAATGAGCAGCATAATATCTACAAAGATAGCATGTGACGTAGTTAGCATTCATTTTTGGTATTGGTATTGCCATAATATGATTATTTTAATATATAACTGCCATCAACGCAAATAAAAACAATTTAAAGAAACACAAATGCTTAAATGTGTTCAGCGACACTTATAATCTGGTTTATTTTCCCGGGAAAAAATGGTCTAGGGAAAAATATAATTGGCTGGTAAAGATCTACTGGCCATTATGGCGGGTGAAAAGTTAATTTAAAGGCCTGGTTAACTGTAGTATACACACACACAGTCTCTATATATGCCGAATAATACATGTGTGATTTAGTGTCAGAGGTGTGTGAGATCAAACTGTTTGTCTCCAGCAGGGCTTGTGCTGTCGGACATGTGTACAGAAATCCAGTACAGTGTTGTGTTACTTATGTTTAGCGTATGAAGGGTTGAGAGTTTATGATAGCCCGCGGCTCTACTTGTCTCTCTTTTTGTGTGTGTGTGTGTGTGTGTGTGTGTGTGTGTGTGTGTGTGTGTGTGTGTGTGTGTGTGTGTGTGTGTATAGAAGTGGGGTACAGCTTAGGAGATATGTGCATGGTGCATTGAACATCAAAGGTCAGGGAAGGTGATAGTTTTTCCTCCATTTGTGTGTGTGCATTTGTGTGTTGTCCTCCACATGGCGTTCCCAGCCTGCAGCGGGCCCGATGATTCAGAGGACACAGGCTGCATGACGTGCACTGTCTTTGACCCTTCTCTACAGCAGCTGTTAATATAACGCTGCAGCTGTGTGTTTGTTTATGTCGTTGTGCTGTGCTGATGCGGGGAGAGGGCTGTGTAAGTGGTACTAAATATGTACGTTTGTCATAAACTTGTCACTATTAGTATGCACTCGTTGTGAATATGTACATCTTTGTGTGCTTTTCATATCAGTGTACAGCTGTGTGTGTTTAGTGTCGGCTGGGTCACCCCAGGCCCTCTGTGCTCTTGCCAGTGCCCTGCTTTGGCTCCCAGGAGCCCCAGAGAATTTTTGCAGGGATATGCTGACAAACTGATGCTGCTGGACTGGCTAACTGCGCCTTCTGTGGCTGGCACCGGTCGCAACGTTCTGTGAATACCAAGCCATGGCAATGAGCACATTCCTGTCTCTTTGTTTCCCACAAACACACAGACATGCAAACAATATGACACAACCAAGCCTACCCAGGATTTCAGATGGGCCCAGTTTGAGAAAAAAGCCTCAAATCCAGCCTAAAATCTGGATCAAAAACCTAATCCTCAACTCCGGGGGATCCAATCTGAGTCGGTGCGGGGTCTGGCTATTTGCCATTGCTCCATTCTTCATTGCCCTCTCTTCTTCTCTTTCTCCTTTTCTCTCCTTTTCTCCCTCTCTAGCCAACTCTCTCACATTCTGAACAGCTGTTTCACACTGTGAAAAGGAGAGAAAGTAGCTTTAATTTTGCCAATAATGCCTCAGTCTGTACATCTGCTATGTCGGAGTGATTAGCGCAGCAGAAGCTGTCTTTGCTATGGTGACAAGCCCATATGGTTTCCGTATGTAGAAGTATGCAGTGGGCTTGATCTGTCACTTTGTATTAGAATTGGTTTTACATGGTAATATAATCTAATTAAATCTTTCCCACAATACAGTGTGAACAGGGAAAGTTAGTGTTTTTGATTGTTTGCTTGTAAAGGATTCTCCAGGATGAGTTAAAGGTCCCATATTGTAAAAAGTGAGATTTCCATGTCTTTTTTGATTATGTAGCAAGTTTAGGTGCTACAAAAATGCTGTGAAAGTATCAGAACACTCAATCCACAGAGAATTCCACACAGCCTGTATTCAGAACTGTGTCTTTTAACGAGCCGTCAGGACTTCTGTACAGTTGTGATGTAACAACTAGTGTTTTCACGATACCAAAATTATGACTTCGGTACGATACCTGCCTAAAATATCTCAATACCGATACTGAAACGATACCACGGCGTAAAACTAAAATATCATCAACAGTAATGGCATAAAATATAAGATGACAGAATGTCGAACTTAATATTATGTATTTCTTTTTATTAATTAAAACCCTTAAAAACATTAATATTTGTTAAAGCTGCTGAGCTTTATAGTTACTTAACTTGTTATAGCAATTAATGAAATGATAATGCAGCTGTTTAAAAAATAAAAAAGTTTTTTCACAGAACATGGACATATGAAAACAAGAACATCTTCGTTTTTCTTTGGCCAATTTAAGGTTCTTGGCATTGTTGTGTTGTTGATCAGCATACTTGTAAAGACCAGTGCATGTTATGGTTTAAGTTAATGTCTCAAGTGTAAGCTGTTTGCATACAGAGATGTGTGAACCACATTGGACAGTTAAACAGTTGGCTTTACCCCTGACTGCCTCCCGCAACTCTGATGGTGAAAAAAGTTCATTTGTGACAAAATATACACTTGCTTGACTTAACGTTACATCCGGGGATATTTATTTTATCTAAATCTAATCTAAAGCTCTTTGAACTCTTTAAACAAGTCCGCACGTTTGTCAGCTCGATGGTTCTCCAGGTTGGTCGTTGGTCAGACGGGCTTGCCCTTACTGTCACCACGCCCCCCTCTGGCTGCAGGCAGCCTAGCTGTCGCACTAAGTGCATAAAGTACCGATACTAATAAAACGTGAAAAACGGCTGGGTACTATGGTACCTTTCTAGTATCGGTTTACTGTGCTACACTAGTCACTACTATACTTTTGGCTGCAATGATGGTGCAGAGACGGTGAAAGTGCAAATGCAGAAGACACAGGAACAATGACCAATCAGAGCAGAACGGGCTTTTTCAGAAGGGGGCTTAAAGAGACAGGCATTTCAGAGAGAGTGATTATAGGCATATTAAAAAAAATTTTTTTTAACATTAAAGCATGTAAACATGTTCTAGTAGAAACCCAAAATACGTAGTATGAACCTGAAAATGAGCATGGTATGAGTTGGCGGTCATTGGCGGTCATGATTGAGGCCTCTGAGTTAATCTAAATTGAGTGTGTGTGTGTGTGTGTGTGTGTGTGTGTGTGTTTGTGTGTGTGTGTGTGTTTGTGTGTTGGCAAATGTGTGATAGACTAAATGTAACAGTTAGGCACTCTTAAGTATAATCTCACACACTCCCCCACACATGTACACACACCCAAAAATCACACAAGGCAGTCTTTACGTGCACAATGTGACTGAACCAAGTGAACCTCAGCTATCCCCACAGTCCTCAGTTAAGGTACTAATCACTGCATCACACACACATACACAACAGAGGGGGCTCTGTATGACTCTTCAACAATTTCCTCTCTGACAGAAGAAGTTCAGCTCTAACTTGCTTTCGGCTGCCACACAGTGCACCACTGTAGCTGGCTAGCCGTGCCTTCAGCTTCTGGGACTTTAGCTGCACCAATAATCAGCTAGCCTTCACCACTTGCCAAGGTTAACCACATAATTACTGCAGTCATCTGGCTGAATCTCTTCTCAATGCAGCGCAGGAGCATGATCCCGCAGTTGCTGAGAGCCGCTTTAGCCAAACCCTCGAGCACACAAGACTACAAGGCTGGAGCTCAGCACTCAGAACCCTCACTGCAGTGGGGTGAAGATAGAGCCGACTTTCTCAGCTTATCTTTCTCAGAAGGTCATGGATTAGCAATCCTTGGGCCTTGTAGTTCTGACTCATTCTCGTGGATCAGCATCAAGCACAGTCAACAAACCCGTATCGCAGCATGAACTGCTCAGAATTGTGGTAGGAAAGTCTGATTGGTGTTAGTCGGACTGTGGTGGAACAGGATGTTACTGACATTTCTCTGGAGGAATAGAGCAGAGCAGGAGACGGGGCCAGACGGACTGAAGAAGCAAATTAATGAGTTTTTGGGGAGTGTTGAAATAACAGGTAGGTATATTCACTTGCATGGGTTCCTGAGACTCTGTGCCATATATATATATATGTGTGTGTGTGTGTGTGTGTGGGTGTGTGTGACACATGGGTGACATGGATTTCCCCTTGCTACATTGTGACCCCATAACAGGAAAAGAAGTAGACATAACCCAGCCAGGAAATACTCACATTTAAACGTCTCTGTGCAGTCGTTGACAAAACATGGGGACTTCCTCAGCCTTGTGTTTTTTTCTGCGTTGTGCGTCAGAGTAACGGAGGAACTGTCAAAAATGTAAGATCTGAGAGAATTGGATTAGCGTATCAACTAAATAAATAATGGGTTATCTCTTATTTCAATCTCCATCCCTCTGCTTGATCTTGAGTGTCTCTCTGTCAGGTTACTCCACAAAGACAAAACCCACACATCTCACAATGTAGGCAGTGTCCAGGCGGTGAACTGGCACCTCTCCATCTACCAGTCCACGCTCCGTACTGGCTGGTCCATTCTGGACTTCACTTTCAGTCCCCAAGCTATATTTTTCGATGGACTGAGCTACTGCCGCCCTAAGAAAAGGGTCACTATCCGAATTGAACCAGGGAACTTTAGATCTTCTATAGCTCTCCAGATGAGCTTCTTTCTAAGCTATTTCAGCTTTTCTGCATGTAGGCAAATATTCACATACAAGTATACAAAGCTAGAAGCAGCAACATTTTGGAATTTTTGATTTTTTGTTATTATCTGTTATATTCTTGTTGACAAAAGAAAGAAAGAAAGAAAGAGGGAAGGCCTTTATTTGTCCCGCAAGGGAATCTATTAGTTGGTCTATAAAATTTCAGGTAATGTCAGAAAATGGAAAATGATTTCCTCTAATGTCTCGTTTGGTCCACATCTCAAATATATATCCGGTTTACTGTCATAGAGGAGTAAAGAAACCAGAAAATAACCTAATTTAATCAGAGAATGTGCCCGTTCTGAACAGGCATGTTTGGAATAAAGTTAGACTGGAGCCGATGGTGTCGTACATACCTTCAGAACTACAGGCCATTGTCCGTCAAAGACATTCAACGACCACCAACAGTCAGCTGGATGTGTTGGGGCGCTTACATCTCCTGACTGATTGTAAAAGAGAATTGCAACCAGAGAGGTACTACCTCAGTTGTTCAACCCCCTCAGCAAAGCACTTAAGTTGTAGTAAATGTCCTGCTGTGCCAATGGAAAACGTGTAAAAGATTTTGCCTTGTCAGACGCTTTGTAGAAAAGTAATTTCCTCTTGTTTCTATTGAGGAGATAAACCAAGACCCCTGGCACACTGAGGAACAACGTACAGATTATACACACTTTCTGTTATTGCAGAGAACAGACAGACACACACGAACACGCAAGCGTGTATGTTCTATGCTGTGGTCACCATATTAGGTCTCAAAAACACACTTACAAAATGTAAAATATCAACCTACACCCAAACTTGCTGCACACACTGACCTACATATGTGTGCTCATATACAGGCACTTTGTCAACTGGCATTAGGCACAACATATACGCATCTAAAAGCTGACAGCAGTTTCCTATTTACAAATCTCATAATTTTCTTCCACCAAAGAGACACTGAAAAGAGAGTTGTTTCTTTAAACCTGCCCATTTACTTAATCCCGCGATTCAATTATGTATTTACCTCTGCAATATTTACTCGTGGCAGCAGCAGCAGGATTTGGGAAAAAAACACCGTACATCATTAGTAAGCTAACCCGCTGAGCAAAACTGACAAGTGCGAAAAAGAAAGGAAGAGACAGAATGAGAGACGAAGGGGGCAAATGACAAATATGATGAAATAAAAGTTTTTCGGAATAACGCTGCGTGGGAGGAGATTTGGAGTGACCTAATTAAAATGTTGGAATCCTGAGAGGAATAAATTAAGAAAATGTCAGTTAGGCTGAGCCGGAGGAGGGGAGATTAAGAGGCGCAAGCTCGAATACTGTCTCATTTCTGCTGTCTTTTATCACTACTGCATGGAACATTGGTCTTTAACAACAACACAGTAAGTTAGTGTTGCCATAACATTAACCATTTGAGTACATGTAGAGAGTTTGCAATGACATACATGAAAAGAAAAGGAATGGCGTTTCAAGTTGAGAAAGTTTTGAGCATTAAGTGCAAAAAAGATGAATAGGCTGTAACAAGTCTGACACGGCTGATGTTCTATCCTTCAGACTTCCTGGGGAAACTTTTAAATGAAAATGGAAATCTGAGAATAAAAAAAAGAAATAGAGAGACAAGAAGCTACAGAGCTTCATCAAAATAGTTCCACCTTGCAGTTTTAAGAAGCTTAAAGTTTCCACATCATTACTGCACAGAGGTAGTATGAAAGCCACCGGTCTATTAGCATCATGGAGCTAGCGTCCTCACTGACATCCACCAGCCATTACAGATACAGTCCCCCTGTGGGCAATCTCCATATGGGGCCAACATGTTAATGTTGTGCTGGGCAGGACAGGACCATAAGGATGCTGTCGGACTGCATGTAGCGTGTATTAGAACAGATGACAGCAATGGCGATGCGTCGATTATCAACGTAGAGAAGGGAAGCAATGGGATGAACAATGAGAGGAAGGAGGGAGGGAGAAGAAAGAAAAAATGACAGCTGGTACAAAGATTGGTGTTAGTTAAGGATGACTAAGTGACATGTTGACAAGGGACAGATAAGAGGACTCCAAGGACCAAAGATGAAAAAGGAAAGTATCAGTGAGCCTCTGATGCCAGTGTGCTTTAGTATAGTACAAGATCTTTGATTCCACGTCCCTTTGAAGTGATCCATGGCAGTAACGCCATGTGGCATGCATGAATTTCAGCATTGGATGAAAAAAGATCCAGTCTAGTGAATCATCCCTAATGCCGATCCTTCACAGTCAACTCTGACTTGCACAGCCACAGTGTTTTCAGCGTGCTTTGACAACATTACACCAGTGTGCAGCCTCACACTGTTTGTGCGATAAGCACTCACTTTACTTTCAATTGCAATCAATTCAGAAAGTTGGATTGCATCAAAGTTTTAACAATGAAAAACTTCTTCACTGAACAGGATGTTAAATCTAATCTATTGGACAATAATCACTTGCAAATGAACAGCAGTTTGAGTTTATATTTTCTAGCAAGCTAAAATGAAAGTGAATTGCCCCCCAACACTTGCGTGTCACACTCCAGCACCCAGACCCACATCCACAGCAGGTTTTTTGTTTCAATCTAACGAGAGATGGTTGCAACAAAAGATGATTTTTTTTTCTCAGTTCCTCCCAAAACCTTCCGTCAGCCAGGGGAGTCTTAATACATAATTTCTGTCATCATTCCTTATCCAGCCTTAAATCTCCCGTGGACTCTTGGGTGTGTGGTGCTCTGCTCTCCTGTGCAATGCCATGCAGCAGTGGTGCCTGCGTTGGTGGTTATTGGTGATAGTGTAACAAAGGCTGTGGGGCTACACTCCACATAAGTTGTCGAGCCTGTAATGAACATCAGATTCCAGTATGAAGCAGCTCAACTATTGGTAGAATGGGAAAAGGTCTGACTAACTGCTGTAGTGGCTTTACTTTCTGTTTTCATCCACCTGTTGATATGCACTTTATAAATTTGCCAATAATCCATACACTGTATAAAATATGAATGTAAGCTGTCAGACGTCAGCCATAGGTTTCTAAAGAGCCAGTGTGACACTCGGTGTGGGTGGCGCCAGTCTTTGCCATCTTGGCAGTGCCCAGCTCTGCTTAACTCATAGCTAATCCAAAAGTGGCCAAAGAGTTGGAGCGTGAGTTGAAGTGGGCTGAATGAAGCTTACAGTGTACCATCTGTGACGGCACCCAGCTATAGCTCGAAGTGAAAGCAGTGACGCCCTAATTATGCATACATTTAAGCCTAAATATAATTTAAATGGGCGAGTTATATAAAAATTCAGTTGTCATGAACGGGGAAATATCTTATACCAAAACCATTTTTGTAACAGGCTGTAAACATGTTTATTTTGCTATAAAGTTTAACATGGGGGACTGGGGATTTGATCGTGTTCTCTTGAACATGTTCGTAGCAAATCCTACGTAAAGTTATGCACAGAAATTCGTACGAAAAAAACATGCCGACGGACTGCAGGACCGGACCGGAAGTGAAAAGACGCGAAAGCGGAAGCGCAACAACACAAAAAATCAACAATTTTAGCCATCAAAAGGTGACGTTATGGTAAGGCATGAATGGCACAAACAGAAAAGAGGCCGTCGATTGGTTTAGTACGGATGGGAATTGAACCCTGCTACCCTGGCTTAAAGTCCTGTGTTTTAGGCCTCAGTTTTCAATATCATCTCACTGCAGACACAAAATGGCCGTGTGGTTGGCATTCTCATTTACGCAGACTGGAACGCCCCCTTCTTGAGACTGGAACGCCCCCTTCTTCTTCTTCTTCTTCTTCTTCTTCTTCTTCTTCTTCTGCGTTGCCTCACATCTTAGCTGTGTAATGATAGTACCTGGTTATAGGGATACTATCTACAGATAATAATGATAAACATTTGTAAAAGAGTACAGAAAATAACCCATATTCAGTTTTTAGTATAGTCTTCAATTTACTATAGTATTTATAGGATGCATTTTTTTATTTAACTATTTAGCTGTAGTATTTGCAAGTTGAAGTAGGTCAAGTAGTCAATCTTTAATATAATTCTTGGTTTGAAAAGCTGCTGGAAACTCACCATCAGCATTAACTGTAGATTAACTTGGTCCAGAAAATGTGATAACTGAAAGAAGTAAGTAGAGTTAAATTATTTCTCTCTCAGTCCGTGCTCCCTCTCCTCCGGTATCACCCATATCTGGCATTACATTACGTTACTGGTAAGAATTAAATTTCCTGCTTGGGAAATTATTACCAATACTATTTTATTTAATGATTGATGCCACAACTAGAATGTTGTGATGTTAGCAATCGACAGCTAGGGGAAGGGAAGAATACCCAGTATGCCTTGTGGAACTCTTTGTGATTGGTCGATGAAACGCTACCAGGAACGCCTAGTGGGCCACCCATGCCTGCAGCCGGACCCTTCTCTCAGTTTCAAGGCCTGGGGGTTGCCACTCAAGTTAAACATAGGCTCTGATATTTTAGCAACATTGGTGGCATGGATGTAGTGTTCTGTTAAGTGCTAATTTAGCATGCTAACACGATGAATTAAGATGGTGAAACATCATTATGTTAGCATTGTTATTATGAGCACGATAGTATGCTGATGATAGCATTTAGCTCATATTACAGCCTCAGAGCTGCTTGTGCAGCTGTAGACTCTTAGTCTTGTTGTAGTCTAATTTAAAAAACATACACTCACGTACCAGAAAATGTTATTAGCCGCTGCAATCCTTGTTCTTGTCCACACTGGCTGTGAAGTCCATTAAATCCCAAATCCAAAGTAGAGTTGAAGCTAAAATTATGCAATTATGCTTCATCAGTGTTAGCCAAATGGAGTGGGTTTCTTTGTTCTGGCAGTTGGGTTTAGATTAAGGTCCATGTTGTATCCAGGCAACAAACTTTATACAGAAAATATTCAGGAAAGGCAGAAATGCAAAGCACCAATGTAACTTTGGATGATAACTGATTTGGCTAACTAAGACTGAGAAAGTATGTATGTAGTCAGGGTCCTATATTCCCTAGCTCAATATCCTCTTAATATTCCTAATATACCTTAACACATTAAGGACACCTTTCAAATGGTTTTATATTCTAAGCAATGTTTTCCCAAGGTCAAATGTTCAACACGTGTTACTGTGTCAATATAAAGAAATCACCCACAGTGTAGCATCTAATGGTGTTTTACTCCACTATACACATTTGTGGAAGAGACAGTTTTCTAGACTTTTGACACTGATATCTCAACCGTGGCTGAACACATTTTTACCATTTAAACTGCATCGGAAACATTCATCTCCCTTGACCCTGACCAATCACTAACAATATCAGTTTATATCAAGACACACATGCCCTGGGAACAGAGGAAAATAGGGTTGATTAACTCAAACTGCCAACGCCTCATATTAGCTTATTAGTTTATTACTAGTATTAGTTTATCACACATGACGAGGACTTTGTAGTATAACTTTATGAGATCAATTCCCAGACAGTACATAACAAACTAATTAATCTGAACCTACCAACTAAAAAAGAAACTGCGGAAATGGTTTAAAAAGGATCGCTCAGCTTTTTTGAAGTGGGGTTGTATGAGGTACTTATACACAGTAGATGGCGGTTAGCGCGCCACTAGTTTGGAAAACCAGACACAAGTACAGACACAGAAGCGGCTGGTGACCGGGCCAGCAGCCTCAGTGAAACATATTTTAGTCACCTTGCACCGTGTCCTAACACTTATTCACAGAATGTGAGAACAAGTTGTAAAATATGCCCTCTGAAAAAAGTCAAATGTCATGTGCACCAGCAGACTCCCAAGGTGAAGGAGTCAGCGGCGTCAACTCACAGAGGCTTCCATCTCCCCAAAGCTCTGTCGTTCAACATACTCATTTCCTTTATTTCCTTAATTCATCAGTTACTGGTATTCATTTAATTATGTAGTCCTGTGATTCAATTCAACAGTAGTTGAAGAAAACCTAACTAGTGAGGCTCAACAGGATGCTGTTGTCTGGCAGAGCAGTCTCTCCCTCCAGTTTCCCTTCCTTTTCTCACTAGTATTAATTTAACCTTTTTTTCTTCATTTGCGCAACCCTCATCAATTTCCTCTTCTGCTGCACGCCTGTGTCTCGTTTGTCTCCTTTGCCTCATTCTGTTTCTGTCTTCTTTCTTTTTGCTTCCACTTACTTTAACACAGGAGCTCTGTCGCCTCAGCACTTCTCCCACTGTGTGTGTCTGCTGCGAACAGTGTGTGTGTGTGTGTGTGTGTGTGTGTGTGTGTGTGTGTGTGTGTGTGTGTGTGTGTGTGTGTATGTGTGTGTGTGTTTCTTTTCCTAGTGACATTTCTGTGCCAGGTGTGACAAATGGCAGGCAGAGAGGAAACATTTATTCCCTGTGGTGAGCTTAATTAGCCTATCAGCTAAGCCTTGGCACCAGCTTGTTTTGAAAACCACACACACGCACAAACACACGCATGCATGCACACACATTTATCCCCAAGTAAGAATCCACCAACAAGTGAACACTCAGGCACACACACATACACACACATACACAAACAACAGACAAATCACTTCAGTACATGAACCGCATAGATAATTAGACAGTACAATTAAATGATGCCTAAATCAAAGCTCCAATCCTTATTTTTCTTCTCTGGCTTCACATCCAGAGGGACTCAACTGTAGCCAACCTCATCTTTTCTCTATTAAAAGGTTAAATCATTTACAAATTACAGCTCTCTTCCAGCAGTTAGCATATGGTGGGAGTGTAGAGGCCATACAAGGCCAACAGGCAAGACTGGAAGAGAGACAGTAAAAGGATTGTATGTGTGTCTCTTCTGCGTATGATTTTGTGAGCAGGGTATCCCATTCAGTGCAGTTTTACTACTTACATATCCATCTGAGTGTGCATGTGTGTAAACATCTGTCCACTTCTGTGTCGGCCCACTGTCGTGCCAAATCCAACACCTGAAGCCGGGGGATGGAATGGATGGGGGGCGATTAAGGAGGACGACAACGTGAAGGAGTCCTGGTGTACACTAGCCCTGCCGCCAAGCAAGGGAGCTGTAACACAGCGCTGCTAATTACACACACACAAATACAAATACACAGGCTGAATAAATGTGCTGGATGAGTGGTGTCTACGGGCCTTTCTTTGTCTCCTCTCTCCTCAATCTGTGGACAGACATTATTGGCTGCAAAGGAGACTCCCTGTCTACCTCCATCTTTTTCTCTTTCACTCTGAGCTGGGGCCCTGGCATATCCATGTGCACCCCCGCTGCGGAGAATGAAATGAAAGCCAAAAATGTTGCTGATGTTTCTCCCTGCTCAGCACTGGGTTTCTGGGCTTTGATGCCAGCCAGGTGGTGGAGGAAGGATATTAAGGTGCCCTTTTAAGGGTAGAAACGGGGGAGGTGAACATTGTAATTTGACCAGATTGTGTTGTGACTTGTTTTGGGTGTGGCCTGGTCCAGCAGCCCCGCTGGCAACAAATGGCTTTTGATGTCAGGGTTAAAAGGTTTGGTGGGATTTTAGAGAGACTTCAAGCTGTTCTGAGGTGGGATTAGTGTTGGAAAGTCAACAATGAGAAGAGAAAAGCATGGTACCTGTTGTTCTCTGGCGCCTCAGCAGCTGATTAGCTGTAATCGCTGGAGAACTGGATACAATGATTGCCTGTTAATATTTATGTAATATAATATTTATGTATCACATTCACATGACGTTTGGGTGAAGTAGTTTTTTGGTGATGACAAGCAAGACCACATGCTGTGGGGAAAAGGCAGCATGCCTTCCTACATTTTGTTATTCTTTGTCATCCTGTCCTTTATCTATATCTTGATCTCAACCCAACCAAATTCTCCCTCAAGCTGGCAATGTAGATACAGCAAGAGTGGACCTGTAGTCCTGGTTAAGCTGGAATCAACATTTATCACATGACCAACTGGTTAGTGAAGACAATCCACTTTGTCCAGTCTGGGTTTGGCATTTGTAAGAAGCCCCTTTAGCAGCTTCCAAGAGATTTAGAGTCATGATAGAAAGAGAGAAGAGAGAAGGGAAAAGCAGCTCTGATGTGACTTTGTTTCTGAGGAGCAGGACAACGATGTCCCCATCTGGCCAGTCATTGACTACTTGATTGGACGGTCGGTCCACCAGTTTTGTCCAGACTGAAATATCGCAACAATTATAGGACGGATCAGCATTAAATTTAGTACATTAATGACTTTGCTCAAGTGCACTTCTGCAATGCTCAGAAGGGGAACTGGCACCTCTCCAGCTACCAGTCAGCACTCTGAGTAGTCCGTGCTGGACTTGAACCAACAACCCTCCGGTTTTCCAGTTTCCAGTTTCTCCGAGGACTAAGCATCTGCTGCCCTGAAAAAAAGCATCCATGTTTGCTGCCACAACCCAAGATTGAGCCGGGGACGCACTCTCCCAACTGAGCTATTTCAGACATCAAAATATTCACATTTGTGAAGCTAGAAGCAGCACATTGTTTTGGCATTTTTGCTTAATAAAAAAGATTAATCAATATGGAGGATAAATTAGCTGTTGATCGATTTGTTTTGCTCTACACTCATCCCCTAACATGACATTGTACTCTAGTGGGAACACTGTAGCAATTATTTTTAATGAACTGGACAGCTCTGGTTCTGTGTAAAGCTGTGGCTTCTCTGGTTTCAAAGCCAATCCCTACAGACTGCACTCCTGCCGCCTGCTACTGGGTAAAATGAACAACTATTGGATGGATTTACATGAAATTTTCTTTGGTGATCCCATGGCTTTTCGTTCTGCAGCATTATCAGGTTAATATTTAATGGAGTGGTTTTTTATAGCGCCTTTTTTAGTATTTAAGACACTTTACGGACGTTCCATTAATTTACACAGACATACATTGTGGTGGTAAACTACAATGGTAGTGACGGAAGACCCACCTCCTCAAACATACAGCAGTCTTACACATTCGCACAGGGCAAGGTGGGTGAAGTGTCTTGCCCAATAACAACAATGACACAAGTACGGTGGGGATCGAACCACCGACCCTTCAGATATTGGCTGACTCACTCTAACAACTGAGCCACTGCGCCCCAAGCTGCCCTCCTTGTCCAATTGTTTGATATATGACCAGATACCTGCAAAATCAACCATCAACCCTGTCTATGTTATCTTCAGTGCTAATCACCAAATTTTAACACTCTAAACTAAGTTGATAAACATAGTAAACAATATACCTGCTAAACATAAGCTTGCTAGCATTCTTGTTGTGAGCATGTTAGCATTCTGACTTTAATTTAATCAGCACTGAAACCTAAAGCCTCACAGCGGTTTGTCTGAAACCATTATCTCATAGTGACTTTAGTATTAATTTGGCACAGCTAGCTACTGTTTCAGATAAGCCGTTTTCTCATATGAACTCTGGTATCTCTTTCCCACATGTAGCAGACTACAAGAGATTGCCCGTGTCAGATGTGTTCTTACTTAATGGAAATGCTCCTTTTGGTTTAGGCGAGGGGTGGCACCTGGGTAGAGCGTACAGGAGAAGAAATTACTTGGATTATAGTCATAAACAACTGATTCTCATGCTGTCCCTAAGTTTGTCTGATGATTTCATTATCTTTTCAATGAGACAATTCCGTTACTGCCTTTGTGTAAATCACCCTTCTTGTTTTCTTCCAGTTTCATGCAAGCTGCATGATAGAAACACCATCAACGCACCTACTCACTCGCTGTAAATTCTCCAGACAATCTGCGCTATCCACACTTTGGGCTTAATCAGACACTCCACGGACTTTGTACCAGAGAGTTGGCAGGGTCCAAGTTTGGTCCAACTGATTTTGACTATTGGATTCTCACATACAGCTCCTACGGGTAATGTTTAGATAGTTTCAGGGTTGCAGTGCATGTGTGAAAGGGACTATAGACATCTGTGTTTGAATAAGAGCTTTACAGGTTCTGAACAGTTCAACCACTTCATCCCTTTCTCTGTCTGTCACTGATATCCAGTTAGTTTGCACTTTTGAATTATGACTAACCTGCATTATTTGAAAAAAAAAACTAATAATTAAATCAAAAAGTATTCAATTTAATAGCCAGTCAAATAAAATGATTTAAAAAATCCTTTGTTTTTCAAAAAATTAAGTAATGCAGTGGTCAGGAATCTAGCCAAACATTGTCAGTGAGGGAAGGTGTCCAAAGTATTTATTATATAAACTACAGTACTTAATCCACATAAGTCTATTGCTTTGCTTGGACAACACTGATCAGAGCAGTGTTATAAAAAATAAAAAAAGAAAAGCAGTAGGTAATTGGTGCCAAAATGAATACTGGGGTCAAGCAGGGAAATCTCTGGCAGTGTCATTCCAAACAGGATTAGAATGAATCAATAGCTCCTTTGATAAACACAGTCGGTGTACAGTAGTTATTGCAAAAGAGGGACTCACTCTGTCACAGAGACTAAAGACTTTTTTTGTTGCAAAATGACCACATAACATTTTCACCTTGTAAATGTTAGAATTAGACTGTATCCATTTGTTTTTAAAACTAGGAAAACAACTTAAAGTCTAAAGTCTCTGTTGTGCCTCAGGAAGCACTGTGCTGAACAGGGAAGCCTTCAATCACTTAGATGTTTTAATGATCTGGATGTCAGACCAAAAGATCGTATCAACCGACTCTCCACTCGTTATTGCTGGCTTAGGTGCTTAACTCCTCACCTTCACTTTCTCTCCTTCCTCTCTTTTCCTTTGATCTTTATCTAGCTGTCATTCCATCACACAGATGACTCTAACTTTTGCGACTTTAGAAAGTTGTCAGTTATATTCCTCTAAAAACAGAGCTTGTTACAGGAGTTTACCTGTTTCATTTTGGGGTGACTAAGCATGGCAGTGTGTTATACATTATAAACTCACTGTATAAACTCACTGAGTATCACAGCTGTTTGGAGAAAAGACATTAAGTGCTTGCATTTGTTGTTTAAATGCAAATCTGACCACATGACGTGACTTTCAAATGAATTGATTATAATCATTTGCAAAATGATATTCAAGACAAATGTTTAACTGCTCAGCATGCAAAATGCATTAAGCAAATGTAAATGCAACAACTGAACCATTCACACTTTTGAAAAAGTAATTTTTAATATATTTCTGCTTCACTAAACATTTGTGCTACACCCTGACAGATTTTCACCCCAAGTTCTCTCGACAACCCAGCCAACAACTGTCTCTACAGGCTACAGCCTGAACACTTGTTGTCTGACAGACTTGAAGTGATCATAAGACTGTGACCAAATTCAAAATACCCCCTCTGGAAATAATTGGTTCCACAGTTATACTGTAATGCATCAAGCATTATGCATACATGAAACCCCTGCATATGACTGGCCCTGGTGCCTGTACATTAGTCTAAGAATGGTACCACAGTGTCACCACATGTTATTTTAATGGTGGCTAAACACTATATAGTTCCATTTTGCTGCTGCTGAGTACTTAGTGAATAAATTACTTTTTCAAGCTGTAATGTGTGATGAGTAAATGATTGCAGTAACTATTGGAAACCGGACACTGTTGGTGAGATGTGTCCAACAAAGGTGAAAACACAGAAAATACCTGTATGTATTGTTTAATGTAATGGGGTATGCTTACCATTTATCTTATTGTTGCAACTCTCAAAATATATCAGTATGCTATACTGCATGGAGGATGCTTCTCGAAACCTCTTCCACCAACACTTTTCTAACGACAGAAGTCAGGGGCTGAAGATGCTGATTTTCGTAGCCCACAAGCACAACCGCTTTGGTTTGACAATTAGACATAGATACAGTAGATAGAAAGTATGCTCTCGTCAAGCAAAGTTTTTCATCCTTACATAACTACTTCCATTACTTTTATGTGTCCAACTGCGTTTAACACCATGAATATCACATTTGGCCTCCCTTTCAGGCTTATCGCCCCACATTTGATGGGGCAATTTGGACCAGCTATAAACACTTAATGCGTGGACATGCGATTTTTCATACGACTTACATCTATTCAAGCATGCTCTGGCTATAAGGCCCAACTTAAGACCCACAGGACTTGGGATTGGCTCACATAGATATGTACAAATATAGGTGGTTTAATTTAATTTGTGCCCTTCATAATGTTTCTAGAAACTAGAGCCAAAATATGTATCACATTGTCACCACATCTACAGTATAACCAATATCTGAAGCAAGCCAAATAACTACCTCACCTTCTTCAGCACTAAGAGTAAAACCTGTATGTGTAATGAACCCAACTGTCTCGATGATTCAGTCATCCACCCTGAGCCCTCCACAGAAACTTAAATGTCTTTTCCTCCTGTTTTGCCCAGGCTATCAGTATCTCATCTAATCTTAGCTCAATGTTTCAAAGCATCCAACTTTAGTCAAACTTGTTCTAGTCTGTAGCTCTCTAAGACTACTTCCACACTACAACATTTTCATATCCACGCTACTCTGGCATTTCCAAGCCCCTAAAACAGAGACTTTTGGATATAGTATGTGAGCCTGTTTTAGTTTGAAAACTCCAGGATTGTGTTTTAGTCTGGATGGCCAGAAAGGGAGTCTTAGGGCGCACTCACACCGTCCATCGGTACCGAGCCCAAACAGGTTTTACGGGTGAAGCCTAGTTCGTTTGACCAGTGTGAGTGCAACCGCACCGCGCCTAGCTGCAGGGACTGTTTGGGAGAGGTGGGCTTTTGTAAAGCACGTTTGCACGTGTACGAGCACGAGCTAGCGCACGTGTACGAGCATGAGCACGGTGGTTCTAACGTCATTTTATGTGCGCCTGTTCGGACATAAAAAAAAAAAAAATTTAGAAAAAGATGGACCATGCGCGGACATTTAACAACAACAACAATGGCGGAGAAAGGTTCACGTTGGTGTGATGCGGAGGTGGAGTGTTTACTGCAGATTTGGTCAGATGAAAATATTCAAAAACAGTCGACAAGACGCACAAAAACTCAGAGGTCTGTGGAAAGATTTGTAAACAAAGCGACGCATCGCGATGACGTCAGTCAATGCGCGTGACGTGTTACAGCGTGATGACGTATGGACAGGCAAGAAGCATTCGCGCGAGGCCCAGGCAGTGTGAGTACAAACGGGCCTGGCCCATGGGGGAGAGGGAGGGGTACCCTAAGTACCCTAAAGCACGGGGCACGGTACGGACGGACAGTGTGAGTGCGCCCATAGACACCCATGCCAATCAGTTTTATCAGTTAAGTTGGCTAACATACCTATTTTTCCATCTTGTACATGTCTTGTCTTACTTTACACCATTGTTTTTGTTTTGCCAGTATTTTCAACTTGTACATCCATGATTTTCAACCGCAGGGTAAAATTAGACAATCTCCAGTTTACATCAACATACGCATACTCAGTGTACGCGAATCGTTATGTGACATGCATCTTCAGGCTTGTTTTTAGATTATTTCTGATATGTCAAACTCTTGTGTAGATGGATATCGTTATTGTTCCGTACTAGTGTGGATGTAGAAACTGCAGATGTCTATGGTGTTGGGCTCATAGGAGAAGTTCAAGTCCACACACACAAAGCAAAGATAATGAGCATGAACATTGTGCCTCTTCAAAATCTTTTAATCTTGTTTTTTTGCCCCACCATCAGTCTATCAGTGCACAGGAATTAATTTCCTCTGCAGGTGTAAACAGAGCAGATAGGGTCCTAACCTCAGTGCGCAGTTTGTGTGTTCTTTGTATTGCTAGAGTGACACAAGGCACTGACAACATATGTCATTGACAAACTCTGTTTCCAGAAAAATGCGTCTTGTTATTGTCTGGGCCTGATGCATTAAGGTGTTCTTTTCCAGAGCTGAATTCTTCTTGACTCTGCATACAGATACATATATATATATATATATATATATATATATAGAGAGAGAGAGAGAGAGAGAGAGAGAGAGAGAGAGAGAGAGAGAGAGAGAGAGAGAGAGAGAGAGAGAGAGAGAGAGTGATGGTGACAAGACACGAGACTCTTCTAATCACCAGGCTAACCAGGAAGCCAAAACATAATTAATACATTCAGTTAACAGGTGTCTTCCATTCCCATGACAGCAGAGACATAATTGGAAGTACATCAAAACAAATGAAAGCAATACTGTTTCTACCTGGGATAAGGAGGTCAATTTTTTCTACTCTTTTTTTTCAGCAAGAAGAATATCTCAGAATGCTTCACAATTTATTCTTGACGTTGGAAACAGTTGAAAAACCAATCCCAACTCATGCTGTATGTTGTAGGAGTCGTGTTAGGTTACTGCTGAACAAAACCTGACGACGAAAGAACAGACCCATCTGTAGTAATATCCCACACATATGTGAATTAAGGTAAAGGGTATATCTCATATAATATAATATATAATATAAAACGCAAAGATACAAAATATGGCATAAGTGAGCCTTGAGGGTTTTGTCAAATGAAAAACCTGTAAAAAGATTTAAAGAGAATTTGGTGGAAGTTAGGCCAACAAGAAACATGTACCTAGTTTTGGTGCAGATTTGCGTCCAGGTGCTGAGCCACACATTTTGGCAACGGCTCTGTGAAGCTGAAACATAACCTCCTTATTCGACGTAAAACAGCCCACGGGATTGCTTTAATTTGTTTTGATTCACTTAGGCGCAGCGGTGCTTTGAACTGAATTTCCCAAACATGCTAACATGCTCACAATGACAACGCTTGATGTTTAGGTATAATGTTGAGCATGTTCACAATCTCAGTTTAGAGTGTTAGCATGCTAACATTCCCTGATAAGCACTAAACTCTTGCAGCGTTTGTGTATTTACGCCTTTGCCATAATGCACATACTCATGAGTCTGATGAAGTGCTGAGTTAACCGAATTTCTCTTTAAATATATAATAAAAGATTAGTGATTATAATTTTACAAATTTTTTTTAAATTCATACTTTTTTTATGCTAACATGCCGATAACTGATAAATGAGTCCGTTTGGTGTGTTAGCATGCTAATATTCTCCTCACTTGAATTTTTACCTATTAATGGTCTTAGATGAATTATCACCACACCAAAGTTATTAAAATGTACCCTTTGGGGAACATTAATATCTGCACCAAATTTTATTGCAATCAACCCAAAATTTTTCAAGTCATATTACTCAAAAATACAAACGCCGACCTCATAGTGGCAGTAGGATTCATCCTCTGAGGACCATAAATGTCTGCAGAAAATGACATGGAAATCCATCAAATGGTTGTTGAGAGATTTCAGTCTGGACCAAAGTGATAGGCCGACATTGCCATCCATAACACTATTTAGACAATAGGAATAATAGCTATGTATAATCGTTTTCAGTCAGGCTGGTCATCAGGGAATAATCTTTTCACTTCTCCATATCATTTGTGTTACACAATAATGTGCTTCTGGAGGTTTGTCCTGCTGCCAGAATTTGTAGTTTCATTGTGGAAGTGAAACCAAAGCTCTCGCCGGTGTGATATATTTGCACATCATTAGCATGCTGTATTCAAACACAGGCACATGAGAGAAACACACACATCCGCCTCATCCTATACAAGCATGACACAGAGAATGAATGGATCTTGCATGAATCCACAGCTTGTCATTTTCTGTTTTGCCATGACACAAAGGAACTGACTCACTCCGACCTCTGCATCGAGGTCACGCTGGGTCCCCGCCATGTCACCGTTATGTCACGCAGATGCCTGGAATCTCAGCTATGTTCCCTGACACACTCGCTACAGACCTTACATCACATATTCACATGTGGTTCCCACCACCCCTTTCATGCAGAAGAAAGAAGGGGGATGTGGTCCTTTTCAGTCAGGGGTCTTTTACCCCATCTTTCTTTCTCTTTCTTTCTCTTGTTCTCCTTGTTCTCCTCTCCTCCTCTTATTATCTACTTTTCTAATTTTTATCTCTGGCTGTATCCCACTCTGTCTCCTCCACCCTTCTCCACTTGTAGTCTCTCACTCAAAACCCCCCTTTCCCTGCTATTCTGGACCCCTGGTCTTTTGGGGGCCCTCTATAAAATGTTTGTGTGAAGGGCTGGCTGTCTGTGACACACACACACACACACACACACACACACACACACATACAGACCTGCTCTGCACCCCAATAGATCAGCTGTAGGATCCCACTATGCTGCCTGACCATGTGGCCTCAATGCATAGAAGGGACCCTCTGTTGCAGTGCCATTGAGCAGGGGCCCATGATGTCACAGGGAAATCACCTTCATCTCTCAAACACACACAATGCACAGTGCGCAGCCCCTCCCCCGCTCTCTTTTCTCCTCATCGCCGTGGTGAATGGAATTGCATGGCTGTGCAGTTCAATCACTGTCAAGTGCAAAGAAAAGGGGTCTCTTGTGCAAAATTTCATGATTCACAATTGATTAAATAGGGGTGTCATTTCATGGCTGAACAGGGAGGTGTGCGAAGACGAGGGGGGGGGGGGTTCATGCCCTTGTGAGATATGGCTCAGAAATCGCTTGATGGGCCCCATTCAAAGCTGGAGATGTAAAGTTCTGGGGTTTATTCACAGAGGAAAATCAGAGGCCGGTATACGAGAGAGGAGGGGGTAAAGGGACACAGTCGGAGAATGGCTCGTATCTTCTCATGGCTTGTTAAAAGGCTTTCATGCCCTTGAGAGATATAGGCCTAATATACTGTATGTAAGCCATATGATTTAGATTCATGCTGTCATGTGGAAACTCCAAGGGTTCACCCAGTGGGGAGGCAGAGAGAGAAGAGGACAGGAAGTGGTTTTGAGAATGAACGAAAAGGAAATGGATGGTTTTGAGTAGTGATTAGGCATATATAATTTCACTGTATTCTACACCAAGACATCGACTACAATAGTAATGAGGTTAGAGAGAAGTATTTCAGTACTATATCGTGGAGAGTTGCAAACCTCAGAATGTAACCAGTGTTGCAATTGAAATACTTTTATAAGTCAGAACTGTGTCTGACATGCACTCACCTACAGTAGACTTCAGCCAATCCCAAGGTTAACTCAGTTTATCCCACTAGGGTTCTCATGTTGAGAAAGACAATCAAACTACATTTAGGAGACTACTTTAAAATTGCCAACTCCATCACAAATGTTGAGATGCCAAATATGGACTTTCTACAGGTCAAGCTAAACATTACAACTATTTTCTTTGTCTTTTAACAGGGTTTGAGAAAAAGGTTTTATTTTCTACTATTACATAGATTCTATAAAACAAAGCTAAAGAACAAAGATTGACAAATATTTCAGTTTAGGTTTCATTGTTATTGTATAGCATAAATAGCTGCTATTTGTATACATTTTTATTTTCAAACTTTCCACTGGCTTAGAAACACTTGTTTCTAACTAGATTAAAACACACACATAAAAGACAGTCAGTTTTCTAGACTTCCCAAAGGTTATCAGACTGAGGGCGCACTCAGACTGTCCGCCCGTACCCTGCCCCAGGCTTTAGGGTACTTGCCCCCCCCCCTCCCTCTCCCCCCGCTGGCCAGCCTGTTTGTACTCACACTGCCTGGGCCTTGCGCAAAAGCTTCTTGCCTGTCCATACGTCATCACGCCGTAACACGTCACACGCATTGATTGACGTCATCGCGATGCATCGCTTTGTTTACAAATCTTTCCATAGACCTTTCCATAGAGTTTTTGTGCGTCTTGTCCGACCTTTTTTGAATATTTTCATTGGACCAAATCTGCAGTAAACACTCCACCTCCGCATCACACCAACGGGAAGCTTTCGCCACCATTGTTGTTGTTATTAAATGTCCGCGCATGGTCCGTCTTTTTTTTTCTTTCTATGTCCGAACAGTTGTACATAAAATGACGTCAGAGCCGCCGTAGGCCTCGTGCTCGTGCTCGTACACGTGCACACGCTCGTGCTCGTACATGTGCAAACACGCTTTACAAAAGCCCACCTCTCTCAAACGGGCCATGGATGGCCAGCTGGCCGCAGCTATGCGCAGAGCGGTTGCACTCACTCTGGTCAAACGAACTAGGCTTTACCCGTAAAACCTGTTTTGGCCCGGTACGGAAGGACAGTGTGAGTGCGCCCTGAATGGATCAAATTCTAGTTGTGAAAGGACTCATTTTGCAGAGTTTATGATGTTTTAACAAATACATTATAGCCTCTGATTTAAAGATGTCTCATTCCCATTGACATTGGAAGTCAATGGGAAAAAGGTATTTTTGGGCCCAAGGGCATCACGTGACAGACCTTGTAGTTGCAATTACACTGTTTGGCAATTATGTGCAATTGGCTTCGAGCCTGACGTACTTCCTGGGGGCTTAAGTTTAGCTCGCTAGGTAATGCTAGCTGTCAAATTTTCTTTTACTTCGTTGATAGGTTGGGAGTGAGATGGGTTAGGGTTATGGTAAGAATACCAGAGTAAGCCAACCAGAAGCAGCCAAGGGTACGTAACAATCTTGGGAAAATAATTATGGCATGTGGTAGAAGTTATGATTTATTTCTTTATGTTGGTTTTCAAGAGGATTTTAAGAGGATTTTAAAATGAAATAATCTCCATGAGGAGAATTGTATCCATTTATTGCTGAATGGCAGTTAAATAATACTGTATCCATAATCATTCCCTCATCCACTTCTCCCTATTATAGACACACACGTTTACAGCATGGTGAGTAGTAAATTGTGATTTTGAAGTCATCACTATTTTGCCTCTTTATTGCACAATAGAAATATTTGCATCTTGTATGTGCAAAAATAGCCCTTGTCTTTACTGCCTGTAACCATCCAAGGCCTAACTATTCCAGGAAAAAAAACATAATAATGCACAAACAATTATACACAAATAGACACATTTCTATTTCACCAGTTCATTTTGGCATAATAACATAATTCATGTTATTCTAGATGTGTATTTGTATATGATGCATTAGCAAGTAGTATTCACACCCTTGTGAATGCCTTCTTGATTTTACATGTCAGACACATACATCGATAAGAGAAAATCCAGGTGGGCATGGATTTGCATATTGGACTGCAGCACAGTCTCTACTGTACATAAACACTGAGGCTCTCAGACTCTTGGGTTCTGGCTTCTGCTGTCTCCACAGCAGAGAAATCCTATATTACTTCACACATGCACACACATGCACACACACACACACACACACACATAGACAGACCCCAGGATAAATGGGACTTGCACTAAACCGCACTCACAATGGACTAGTGTGTGTGTGTGTGTGTGTGTGTGTGTGTGTGTCTGTGTGTGTGCGTGCGTGCGTGCGAGCGGGTGTGCGTGTGTGTACACTATAGTGTGTGTGCGTGTGTGTGCGTGTGTGTGTGTGTGTGTGTGTGTGTGTGTGTGTGTGCGCGCGCATGTGCGTCTAGTAATCCATCTATGTAAGCTGCTGGGATGCCGAGTAAAGATTTTTAAGGGGAGAAGGCGAACCAAACCTTGTGAGACTCAGGCAGCCCGACTTCACTTTTGCCACATGCTTTTGGGATTTTAGCTCTAACATTGTTCTCAGTGTGGGTTTCCTTGTTGTTGATACACACTCAGAATAAATCTTTAAGGTTATTTGAGGTCGCCTTTCAACTCCATTTCTCCTTAATCCAATTTAGGGGGAAAGTTCCAGAAAATATCAACATATTTACAGTATTTTCATTTTTTTTTCCACTGTAGCATTCACTTGACTTCATTTCGACAACAGTAAGCAGATTGTAGATGAAAACATTTTGGCCCATTAAGTGACTCATTTACATTTCTGCCATTTAGCCAATGCTTTCATGCAGAGTGACTTGCAGTAAGTTTGAATTCTTAGATTTCCGATGCGCAAAACAACAAAAAATGTAATGGTCAAGATTGTGCGCATTGAATACTAATGTGTGATCAAGAAGTACAATATTGGTTGCCAGGAAGCCATGACAGTGTGATAGAGAGCCAACATGTATAGTACGAGGACCCTTAATATTAGCACAACAGGAGGCTAGACAGCACTTTGGTGTTAACCTTAAGCCCAACATTAAATAGATAATACTGGGTTATGTTAATCAGCATTACAATGTAGCATCGGGTAAATATGTTAAAGTGTAATATGTACTTTGATATTAGCCTGTGAATATGTTGTTAAATGAGCGGGTCATTATTGCGAATTAAACCTCTTCAGGCTGATTCAAGACTGAGGTTTAATTTTAGCAATGATGACCCACTCGCTCTACATTATCCAGATTATTACACAGTCAATAACATGCTTTGATTGATTTCGAAATAGTCCTCGAGAGTCTATGATCAGAACTTAACTTGTGTATGTCGTACTTGTCCTGGGGCGGCTGTGGCTCAGGAGCTAGAGCTGGGTTTCCGTAAGGACAAGGTTGATAAGTGTGACAAGTGCGTGTCTTCAATGTAGCTCCCAGTGGGCAGGCTAGCACCTTGCATCAGTATGTGAGTTTGTGTGCGGGAATTTAAGGTAGCTCCATTTGTTCGTTAAGGTAGATATAAATGCAGAGCCACATACACAGACACACACACAGACACAGACACACACACACACACACACACACGTATCTATACTATCTTTATGATTTGGACTGAACAGGCCATCGGAGAATATAAATGCATTTATAAGCATATATATATATATATATATATATATATATATATATATATATATATATTCAAGTGGAGCTCTGGGAAAAACTATTGTGAGTGATTGCAAAAGTATTTCAATGGCACGCAAACATATTGTGAGGGAAGGGAAAATATTTTTTGAATTCCACTCTGGTATTGTAGGAATTCCCCCGAGAATCCTTCACAGTTAATATATTTCTTCATCTTTGCGTGGAGTTTTTCATGCACTTTAAAAAGTGACTTGTTTGAAGAAGAGGAACTGTATTTATCTTGCTTGTGTCTGTGGTTATGAGGGCAGAGGTCTGTGATTTTTGTCGCTTTGCCCAGTTGACATCCTCGCACACAAATATAGCCAGTGTGGCCATATAATTACAATACAAGAATATCCGAAAGAAGTTGAAATTCAACAGCAGCGTGTGAAGTCAACTCTGCCCTCTGAAATACCCATGTGTCTCAACCCCAGGATCATTGTCTGTGGAACACTTTGATTTTGTTCAGTGGTTTCAACCATATGTAGCCGATTGCAATCATTTGTCTGTTAAGAAAATTCCCAGAGGAGCGGCATTTTTTTCATATTTTAGCCTTCTTGTCAGATAATGCACCCTTTCTACAAATTTAATTTCCCGAACATAAAGCCGTTAAGTAGTTTTCAGAGGTTCTCGCTGTCTGTTTTCTCTAGGTATTTGTAGCACATTTGCACACACACACACACACACACACACACACACACACACACACACACACACACACACACACACTCCCTCTTCACCACTTTAGCTCCGGGGTTTGTCACAGGGCACACAACAAGAGGCTTCTGTGCATACCAAACCCAGATGTTCATTCAGAGCTGCCACTAATCGTGCATTTGCACACACATACACGTACAGCCCTACATTACATGTGACCAGCATTCCTCCAGTTTTAGCTGTTGGTGGGGAAGGGGATTGAAGAAAAAGTAAGAGAGACGTAGTGTCTAGTCAGGAAATATTCATAACTAGAACACAGAATAGGATGGAAACCCTTGAAATGTTGAAGTGAACTTAAGCACAAGATCTCTTTGAATTCAAAAAATATATCTCTCGGACTTTGTGTTTCAGTTGTGAATGTTGAACTGATGTACAGTTTTTTTCCCCCATGCTTTACAAATCATTTTGGATAGTGTTTGATTCTTAAGCTAGGGCTGGGCGATGATTCAGTTTGATAATTTATTGTCTTTTAATGAAATCAATATTGTGAAATAATCTTTCGGAAATTTAAAATAAGAAGCACATAAGGGCGACCTGTTGTTCCTTATTTTAGGTTACAATGTTCGATGCTCATAAGAAACTTGGCCAAAAAAATCAAATAATGAGGTAAACATATGTAAACGTAATCCCAGTGAGCAAAACCTCAGGTTTAGACTATTGTAAATGATCCGTTTATATTACATTTGACATTAATCCGTAGTGTTATCTCCGCTCCAGACAAGCATGCAGGCCACGCCCACAGCAACGCATATATCAGTTCCTCTAGGACAGAACTCCCAGTCTTTTTAACCTCTCAGCACCCACCGGTTCATCAGCAATCTAGTTCTTCAGTATGTTGCCAAGAAAGTGCTTTTTCGATTGTGAGGGAGAATTAATTTTGCTTTTCCCTGAGAAGAAAGTGGGCCAACAACAGCCGGGTCTGTTATTGTTCACACAACTTCAAGGAATCATCAGCAAAGCCCAATATGCAGTCTGATTTTCAGCAAAGCTAATGCTAAAATGAGAATGGGAATCCATAGGATTTGCACATGAGCTTGCAATAACGTTACATCCATGCACCCAGCAATATTTGGAAACCATTCAGATGTGATGTCTTCGGTTGTGCTTTGTTTGGTTTAAAAGCTTTTTTTTATTTGAGATTTTTGACAGTACAAAATGCTGCTATATTCCCTTACAGTCCACTGGTAACTACATGTAGCTCCATGGTAACGTTAGGGAAATCTGTGATCTTGATTTACTCTCACACTCCTGCTGGAACATGTCTGGTTGTCTTGGTTTGTTAATTTAAAAGCCTTTATTTTGTCCCACTATATTAAATTGCAGTCAGTCTTCTGAAGTAGTACAGAGCTTAGACACGGAAGTGCTGATAGGTGTATAGATCCCCTTTAACTCAGACTGAAGTACATGGGAAATGTACTTGAATATTGCAGTTTTAGCTTTGTAATCAAACTTTACATTAACATGAAGTTCAGGGTTATCAACTGCATTGCGTAACCGATGACTTCACACTGACTGCGTTACAGCAATATTTATGTCACGTGGACGACACCTTTTACGTTTTGATCCTTTCACGTCATGTTCGTTTTGCACTAAAGTTCTTAAAATGAGAAATGATCCAGTACTTTTCATCTGTCAAGCATTGAATTCACACAGGAATGTACAAGAATAGACTTTATCGTGTAGTTATTTCATATAGACTTTTATTTATTCAATAACCAAAAAATATGCTGTATCAGGAGATATATCGTTATCAAGTTATGAAATTACCTAAATTGGGATAAAAGATTTTGGCCTGTGTATTGCCATTCATCTGGCCTGACTCTCGCCAGATGACTTTCGTTCCACCTTGCTTCCATCTTGACTCCGCCTAGCTTCACTCAACCATATGGAGTCGCTCCATAGAAAAGTGATTTCAGGATCCGCAAAAAATGGTCAGTCCAATCAGGACCATAGGGCGGGGTTTTATAGATAGCAGAGAAACGACTGTGGCGGCTCGCTCCGAGGAAGGAGACGTCAATATCAATGTTGCTATTTCATCAGTGTTGTCCAATCTAGTGAATATTTCTTCTTTAAAAGAACACCAGAAAACGGCTTTGAAGACATTTGTTGGTGGAAACTCATGTTTTCGCCCGTCGCTCTCATCAGCATCACAGCTTGGTTTCGATGTGAGTGGTTGAAGTAGCACGTCAATAAAGATGACAGACAAGTGGTTTATCCAATCATATGCAAGTAAAGCAAAGCGGAATGAAATTCATGCAGCGAGAGTCAGGTTAGCAATCATCTGGAATAAGAAATATACAGGGGTTACAGTTCAATATATTGCATATGCATACGTTACGTTGGCGTGGAAGAGTCAAATGGCTGAAGATACATTACAACAATGTTCTCTATAGTAGAGGGGGTTAAAACATCCCAAAATTAACGACTGCCTGCCACAAATCTTTGTATGTAAACTATTAATTAAAAATCAAATAGTGTTTGAATATCAATACAGTATCACAAAACCTAATATCGTGATACTCAATTGTTTAAACATTTTCTTACACACAGCGCTAATCTGAACTGTGGATCTGAGAATGCAGAAAAGAGCTGCTTCTCTCACCCCCAAACTCTGCAGCTAATAGGCTACGGTAAGTAAGACTTCTTAGAAGTCACTAAGCATTTAGGTTGTCCCCACTCACCCTGGCTCATTTCTACGCGAGGTGTCCTGAGGTGCTGGAGCAGATGTGAACTAAGTCTGTCAGTGCATCAGTCTCCTGCACCATGCCAGACACCACATCTTGCTCAGAGTATCCCAGGGATTCAGTCCAGGTAATTAATCTGAGCTTGTTAGCCACATGGCAGGCAGGTCGTAACAGAAGCTGGCCGGCACTTTATTTGACTAATTTGACATGTAAATGCCCATGTACAAATATGAAACTTCACTTGTATATTCTTAGAAGTACGTAATTTATTCTACTTGCACTTCGGTGATGCTTACCCAGTAAAAGCAACACGACAAGACCGGAAACTGCGGCAGAGCAGATCGGTCCGGATAGGGCTAATACCAGTGCACGGCGTCTGACTGGCGACACATTCCCCTATACGTTGTGTTGTAACATTAATTTTGTTTAGCTTGCACCAAAAATGCTTTAACGTTAGCTAACATTAAGATGTAGAAATAAATAAG